>NC_089252.1:36453880-36760197 GCF_963930625.1 Muntiacus reevesi | reverse complement strand
TCTCCAGCACCACAGTTCAAAAGCATTAATTCTTTGGCACTCAGCCTTCTTTATGGTCCAACTTTCACATCCCTACATGACTTCTGGAAAAAATCATAGGTTCTCATTAGGTATCTACTTTATACGTAGTATCAGTAATGTATATGTGTCAATCCCGATATACCAATTCATCTCACCCTACCCTTTCCCCCCTTGCTGGCCATACCTTTGTTCTCTGTGCCTGTCTTATGTCGATTTAATTATTAAACCCACCAAAGAACCTCAAAGAGAGGGAAGGAAAACTTTTTTTCCTCTACAAGAGATTTAGAAAACGCATAGGATTGATGGCCAGGCTTGGGATCTCTTGGGCAGTATGCTTCCATTAAAAAATGAAACATGTTTTAATCTGCTTCTGCTGTTGCACTCCACAAGCTGGTAATAAGGTACAATATCTTGTTATTCGGCTCTTGGTCTCTGAGTCTGCAGTCCAGCCCAGGAAGAGTTCACTGGCTTCTCTTTCAAACTCTGCCTCAGGGAGCTCATCCAAAAGAATGGCCTGAAGTGAGAAGGCACATTTAAGCTGCTTCTTGTCATAATTCCCCATTTGTCCCCAGATGTCTCACATGTCCTCTCCTCAATGTGAAGGGAGAAGTTTTCTGTGATAATCCAGTATTGCTATGAAAGTGATGTCATCTGAACCTACAGCAGGTGTAGGAGGTGACCCGGTTGATTTAGATTCTTATGCACACTCCCAGTCTTGTGGTCTGATAACAAACAGTTAGGACCACAGCAGTCTGTGACCCACACTCTAGGGAACTCTGCTGTAGCATATCCCTTCACTTGCTGTAGTATGCTCCTCCTCCTCCTCATTGGCCCGCAAGTTCTTTACCAATAGCACCACCCGGGGAAGCCTTGCTCCTCATTCTCATTTTGGCTAATTGTTTCCATTTAGTGTCTTTTACCTTCTTTCTTTAGTATTTCCCATAACCTAGAAGTTGAGTGCGAGGCAGCATTCTCCAATAGAAATGTAACGAGAGCCTCAAGGGAGAACCACAGTTGTGATTTTAAATTTCCTAGTTGCTGCACCAAGGTACAAAGTTAATTTTAATAATATATTTTAGTTAACTGAATAGACCCCAAGTAGAATCACTTAAACATGCAATCGGTATAATAATTACTGATGAGCCATTTTACTTTTTATTTTTATGCTCTACTTGAACTCCAGTGTGTATTTTTTCAAGCGGGGTATAGTTGTTTACAATTTTGTCATAGTTTCTGCTGTGCAGTGAAGTGGATCAGCTGTTTGTATGCACATATCCTCTCCCTCTTGGACCTCCCTCCTCACACCTACGCCCCCCACCCCACCTCTAGGTCACCACCGAGCACCCAGCTGGGGGCCCTATTCTATGCAGCAGCTTCCTACTGGCTATCTGTTCTACATGTGGTGGTGTATATATGTCAATGCTACTCCTCCTATTCACTCCCCCTTGCCCTCACGCCCATGTCCACATGTCTCTTCTCACATCTACATCTCTGTTCCTGCCCTGCAAATAGGTTCCTCTGTACCATTTTTCTGAATTCTGTGTATTTTATGCTTATGCATCTCACTCTGGATGGGTCATACCTGAGAGCTCAGTGGACATGTGTAGCTGAAAGCTGCCTTCCTGGGCAGTGCAGGACTAAGGTCTCATTGCCTTCAGCGTGAACATTTTCAGAAACAATCATCCAGAGCTGGTTCTGGACATCTCACATCACATCAGATGGTGTAGAACATCAGCTTCGTCACTGTCTAAGTTAATAGAAAATAACATTTTCTTTACTTGTGAAAGAACTGCTTCCTTTCTAACTAACCTATCAGATAAGACAGAATCATATGTGCCAACCAGAAATACACGGTTAGGAAAATAATTGTTTCCAACAGTCCAGTGGGGAAAGAGCAGAAATCCAAGAGGACTGTCTTAGATGATGCAGGTTGCTCTCCAGGCGTTAGTAAGTTTGAGGAACTTTAAAGTATGATGACACAAGATAGAGGAGTTCAAACATTCATGGCCCGTGATTGTCTCATTATAGGTGTCTGTTTTATACACTTCATGTAGAATAATGGGCTTCTATGCAACAGGCAATCGTGTCCAGCTAACAGTGTTACCAAAGTACAAAGTTCCAATCAGAACAGATGCTAATTCTGTTCGACTTATATTGTAAAGACTGTAGCAGGTTCCTCGTGATCTGTATAAGAGAAAACACAAAACTTGTAGTCTAATAGCTTGAAAGATTCTTCCAATAAAAGTAATGGATAAATTGCATATTACCTGTTTAAAATTTTTTTAAAAAACAATTATTTTTGGCTTGCTGAGTCTTCGCTGCTGTGGGGGCTATTCTCCAGTCGTGGTGCTTGGGCCTCTTGTTGCGGTGGCTTTTCCGGTTGAGGAGCATGGGCTCTAGGGAACTCAGGCTTCCATAGTTGCAACACATTGGCTCAGTAGTTGCGTCTCGTGGGCTCCAGAGCACAGGGTCAGTAGTTGTGGCTCAAGGGCTAATTTGCTTTGTGGCATGTGGGATCTTTCTACATCAGGGATTGAACCTGTGTCTCCTGCACTGGTAGGCAGATTCTTTACCCCTGAGCCCTGCATATTGCCTTTTAAAGTACATTTGACTCTGGTTTTTTTTTTTTTTTTTCAATGTATACATTCATCATTTAATGGTATAATAAGCAGTTTCATAGCAGTTTTATTGGTGAATTCTGTATTAGACATTTATCATGGGCCAGACCAGAGGTAACTGAGTTCCTGCATAGTACTGCTTCCCAGTAGATCTGATAAGGGGCTGAATGGAATGGAGCCGTTCCCATTTCTTGAGCCTGTTCTGACCTGGGTTGGCTTATTGGGCTCCATCACGGCTGCCTTTCTTCTGGGTGTCCACGCCCCTGGGTGGGATGTACAGAACATCTTTCAGGGCCTCTGACAGGCTATTCCTCTGCAAAACTAGGAAGGAAGGTGAAGAAGAAGCACTGGGAAAAGGAGGTATTAGGGCTTCCCTGATAGCTCAGTTGGTAAAGAATCTGCCTGCAATGTGGAAGACCCCGGTTCAATTCCTAACTGAGGAAGATCCCCTGGAGAAGGGATAGGCTACCACTGCAGTATTCTGGCCTGGAGAATTCCATGAACTGTATAGTCCATGCAGTCGCAAAGAGTAGGACACGACTGAACAACTTTTACTTCAACACAACTTCAGTGCTCAGGTAGGCACCAGCTTGCTACATCATTTCTCCTGAACCTCTAGGGATCAGGCCATATTTGGGGGCTCTGAAAAAGATACCCATACATTCTCTTAACAAAATCAATGCATTTATTGGACTCACATAGGTCCCCCCTCTCAAACAGTCCAGGCATCAAAATGCATCAGTTCTGGGCTTCCCTGATGGCGCAGATGGTAAACATCTGTGCCTGCAGTGTGGGAGACCCAGGTTTGATCCCTGGGTCAGGAGATCCCTGGAGGAGGAAATGCCACCCCACTCCAGTCTTCTTTCCTGGGAAATCCCGTGGATGGAGTAGCCTGGTGGGCCACGGTCCATGGAGTCGCAAGGAGTCAGACATGACTGAGCACACAGCACACACTGTCTTTTCAGCTAGTCGAGCTCCCTGTGGGCAGCTGAGAATTTTGCCCAGAGCCTCAGAACCCAAAGGCAAGGAGCTGTCTGTCCTTGTTGAGTTCCCTATTTATAAGGTGGGAATTGAAACAGCCTTGTTAAAACATTTCACATTCCTCAGCTGCAATCACATACCTGATCATAAAATATGATCCAGTGTTTTTGAGAGTAGCTTCAGTCCAAGGGCGTAAATCACCACGGATGGGGTGAGGGCGTGAAGGCTGGGCTTGGGTGAGTGTGTGACTTGGGTTTACGTCTTTGGCCGTAAAACCTCACAAGGCTGTCTCTGCAGATCGTTTTTCTTCTTCCCAGCATAGGGCAGCTGCTGCTAAGGCAATTGAAAATCAGTTGGAACCAAAAAAAACCAAAAAAACGTAGATGGGGTTTTCATTGTCCTATATCGTAAACGAGCTTATGACCATATGAACATTGCTCTGAGCAATCGGGGAGGCCATTTATCTGTCCTCTAAATTAGCAGAATGCTTTTCCTAGAGGGGCTAAAATGCCTTGTATGTATAATCTGGCTTTATGTTACAGAACAGAGGGAGCAGAGTTGCCCTCTGATGGGAACAGAACAAGTGTGTCCCTCTTTTTTTTCTGTTGAGGTTAGTGACGTGAAGCACACACAGAGGCAGTGGGTTGCAGTGGAGGAGCGAAGACTTGATCCAAAAGGCCCAGCTGACCCTCCACCCAGTCTGTGTAGCTGGGTGACAGGGTGTGCATAACCCTCAATGAATGATAGTTCCATCCCCTGTAAAACTGAGGGTAAAGAGAGCTTTTTTTATATTATTCATATTTTGTAATAAAAATGTGAGGAGGAGTCAGTGAAACAAGGTACTACTTCATCTCTCCCTACTCAATACCCTTTCAATGCACCTGCTCATCAATGCCTGGTTTGAGGTCAGTCCAAAAATCTGCTCTCTCACTGCCTCCACCTCACTGAGGAGACCCCCTAGAGAAAACTTGAAAGCTCATATTTTGGTGCCTCTCTCAGTTCATGCGTTCATGTGCTTCAACCAAAGCTGGGACCTTTGATCTGCCTGGCAAACCTTCTGTTTTCCTAATCCATTGTCTCCTTTATCTGTTCATGCTACTTTTTAATCTAATTTTTTCAAGCCCACTCTGTTATGATTGAATCTCAACTCTCAGCAAATGGTTTTGACTCTTTATTGAGGGCTCTATATTGAGGGCTTCCCTGGTGGCTCAGATGGTAAAGAATCCACCTGCAATGTGGGAGACCTGGGTTTGATCCCTGGGTTGGGATAATCCCTTGGAGGAGGATATGGCAACCCACCAGTGTTCTTGCCTGGAGAATCCCCATGGACAGAGGAACCTGATGGGCTATAGTCCATGGGGTAGCAAAGAGTCAGACA
This sequence comes from Muntiacus reevesi, assembly GCF_963930625.1. Lineage (NCBI taxonomy): Eukaryota > Metazoa > Chordata > Mammalia > Artiodactyla > Cervidae > Muntiacus > Muntiacus reevesi. The sequence goes on along the minus strand of NC_089252.1, from coordinate 36,755,199 downwards.
TGACTGATGCAACTTAGCACAAATATTGAGGAAGGAGAGAAAAAGGGAAGGGAACAGTACAATGTGGATTTTTAATAGTCATCTGCTTAAGCTTGAGCTTCCCTTGTGGCTCAGCCTGCAATGTGGGAGACCTGGGTTCAATCCCTGGGTTGGGAAGATCCCCTGGAGAAGGGAAAGGCTACCCATTCTAGTATTCTGGCCTGGAGAATTCCATGACCTACAGTCCATGGGGTCACAAAGAGTCGGACACGACTGAGCGATTTTCCCTAAGCTTTAACTTATCAGCATTTCCATACATCCTTCCGCCTTTGTTTTCACTGTGAGATTATGACTCCCCAGAACCCCTTCAAGCTTAATCCTCCTTTTTTTGTTCTGAATCCCATCCACTTTCACGTCCTTAGTACTTGGACATGGTACTTTAATGGTCCTTTAGTGGTTCATTAATAACCCACTCTCTACATTCTATATTATCATTTCCCTTTTTACGGCATCTTTGTTGTGACTTTTCCCTTTGGTGTGATATTTCCCTCATAACAAAGCAACCCTCCCTAGATCAGTGTTCTAGTGGACGTGACTGGCAGGCCATGTTCTTCCCTTCCCTTTACCATCAAGCTTATCAGAAGAATCCCGTTTCTTGCTTTACTTAAATTAACTCTTCAACCCACTGTCATCTGATGGATGATCTACAGTCTTGATGGAAGCAATTTAAGATCATCTAAGATCTAAATTCAGTGGTCACTTCCAAGTATTTACTTTGTTAAACTTCTTTGAAACATGTCTTCATAAGCAGTCCCTCCTATTTAAAGCACTGTCTCTCTCAGTGTTCAAGATTTCATATCCTCTTTGATGTCCCCCCCACCCCCATTTAAAGTTTTTAAATTATTCTGTATTACTTTATTGATCTATTCAAGGCACTTCATAATCTTGCCTCTGCTTCATTTTCTGGGTTAAAAAGTTTTTATTCTCTTATCCTAAAATTCTGTGATTCAGACAAACTGAATGATGGAAGACCCTGTAAATGCATCAGACTGACTGGCACATACTTTAGTATTTGCATCTTTCTTCCAGGAGCATCTTTCCCTTTTCCCTCTTAAGTTCATCTCACTAACTTTTACTCACTCACCAGATGTCAATTTCTATCGGAACTCTTTTAAGAAGTCTTCACTGACCCCCTCTCTGTCATCCCCACTGACTAGCTGTCCCCCGCGTGGCCTCTTAATAGTGTCTGTTATAAATTTGGTGTTCAATAATGGCTCAGTGGGTAAAGAATCTGCCTGCAATGCAGAAGACACAGGAGATGTAGGTTCCATTCCTACAGGAAGATCTGGAGAAGGGAATGGCTACCCCCCCTCCAGTATTCTTGCCTAGAGAATCCTATGGAGAAGAGGAGCCTGGCAGGCTACACTCCATTATGTTGCAAACAGACACGACTGAAGCGACCGAGCACAATGGCTCTTGTTATTATTGTTGCTGATATTGTTATTATTACTATTATTATCATACCAAGACCTGCAACTTAAGGCTTTTGAATTTCAAGTCCAGTATTATTTTCATAACAGACTATATCATTGCTATGCTTACCTGTCCTCTTCTCATGAAAAGCCTTAGTTGATATGAATGATAATTATCAGCCTTATGAGGTCCCCGATTATGTAGATTTTTTTAAATCCTCCAGGTCCTGAGCACCGATTTTAGTTCTGCAGGGAGAGCATGAAGACACTGCCTTTGCAATATGAACACTGACCAGAATGAGTTAATATCCACCTTAATGGTTGCTCCTTAGAGACTGAAGATGTGTGTTCTGCTGGTCCTAACAGTAGCATTGGTGTCATAATCTAGGGAGACCCCATGAGTGGAGGAAACTCCTCTTTAATGACTGCAAGGAATGCTATTTGAAGGGAAAGAGAGAAAGAAAACCTAAGTTAGAGACCACCCAAATAGAGCCTACAAACTATTGGCATTGCTCTGGCTTCTTCTAAGACTTAATATTCATAAAAAATAAAGGATTCAACAAATTTGTGCTGTGAGTTGGCTCCCATATTCAGGTGTCCTTGATTTCTATGGAATTATTTTTTCTGTTTTTAAGGTCAAATGCTTGTGGATTCTAATTTTTACCTAAAAAGTGTATCCTTTGCTTGTGAGAAGAATGGAAAACTTTGATTAATGCTACATAATATTCTTTTCAAGTTGGCAGAACTGTAAATATTCAAATGAGAGAAGTCATTGTGCCTTAGTACCATGTACACCCTTTGTTCTGAATAATGAGCACAAATATAAAAGCCTAATTATCACTGCTATTTTACACTCTGTAAGAGTGTTGACAGTGTGTAAGACACCTTATAGACTGTAGGAAAAATACAGTCTCTGACCTGAATAGAGATATATAGTCCACAAAAAGAATCGATTTTTAATTGATCACCGGTACATCCTTATATTTGCTAAACTTATCTTAAGGAATAATTCTTGGCATATTTTTACTATTATTAGTAACGAAATAAATAGAATAGCTTGTATGATGTCAGATTAGTTGTAAATGTTAAAACATTTAAAAACATAGGTGCTATTTGTAAAGCATATTTTAATCATTTATTTTGTACATAGATATTGGTGACTGATTTAATGTTGGGAAATATGGTGTTTTCAACTGCTACCAAAGCAGTGTTCCATCTGTCTCTATAAGATGCACTGGCGTGTCTGATTCTTTACTAGGATCTAGTGTTGCAGAAATAACTGTGGGTTGGTTTCTGTCCACCTCCTATCATAAGGTATGCAAGATATTCATGTATAATAACAGAACCATGGGGGAGGTCAGAAGAAGCTCTGACTTTGTGTGAGCAGCTTTCAGAGAATAGGTAGTCATAGTGAAACAAGTGACTTAGGGTGAAAAGCTATCCACTAGTCAGACAGCCAAAAAGTGGGTGGAGACTAGATCATGAAGAACATCCTTAAGTTGCCTAATCATGTATTGTTCAAATAGGGGAACTTTTGATATTGAAAGAGAGTTATTTAATAATGGTGCTGGGGCACTTCCCTGGTGGCCCAGTGGATAAGAATCCACCTACAAGTGCAGGGAACGTAGGTTTGATCCCTGGTCCAGGAAGATCCCACATGCCAGGAGGCAGCTAAGCCTATGTGCCACAACTGTTGAGCCTGTGCTGTAAAAAGCTACCACTTCTGAGCCCATGAGTGGCAACTGCTGAAGCTCACCTGCTGTAGCGCCCATGCTCTGAAACAAGAGAAGCCACTGCAACCACAGCCTGAGCACTGCAATGACAGCCTGGGAGTAGCCCCCACTCCCTGCAACTAGAGAAAGCCCATGCAGCAGTGAAGACCCAGCACAGCCAAAACTAAGTAAATAAATAACGGGTGTTGGAACAGTGGTCAACACCGCACAAACAGGGTGAGATGGTCACCCTGCTTCTATACCAGGCTCAAGGGATGGAGAAGTGCTGAATGATTTTAAGGTTGGACAGTGATATACACACACTTTCATTTTTAAAAGTCATTTTTTGTGTCAGTGTGGCAGATAATGAGGAAGGCAGAGAGATCCCTTAATTGACTAAAGCAGTCAGTTCCCTAGATGAGAGTTGCTAAGGACCTCATCTGAGGCAGGGACTACAAGAAAACAGAAGAAGCAATAAATTTGAAAACTGCTTAGAAATCAGAATCTTATGGACTGGTGACTAGTTTTGAGTATCAAGAGGAGAAAAGAGTAACTACAAAGTTTCTGGATTGGGTGACTGGTTGATAGTGACTAAATGAAAGAAAGATCATAGGAAGATCTGTAGGTATTGGTGGAGGGAAAGCAAAAGATCAGTGCTGGCCATGTGGGATAAAGTGTGATAGAAATGTCCCATGGCTGATGGGGAAGACGGACAGTTGTCCAAAGTCACCGGCTCTAGAGGAACACACGGAGCTATTGTAATTACAAAATGACTTGGCTTCAGTGGGATGTTTCTTGCTGTCTCTACTTGCTGGAATTCCTGGAAGGGCCTCTTTGGCTTTTCAAGATTAATTCTTTTAATGTTAATGTGTCTTCTAGAAATACAACTCTAATAATGCTTTCCATTGCATTCTTGTTTTGTAGCAAATATTTTCTCTATCTCTTTGGAGAGTGTATCTTTGGCTGTTTTCGCATTTCTTTGGTTGTTTTCTATTTCAAAACATTTTGCACAAGCTGTTTCCCAAATATTCACCTATGAATTTGTGGGATTGTGGCAGCCAGACTTTGAATAATGCCAGTTAGCAACAGGATGCTCTGCTGCCCACATCCCACAATCCATCCTATTGTTTCATCTGTCATTGTCACCGAGGTGCATTTAGGACTATTATAATGAAATGATCCAGCTAGAAACACTATGATAAGTTCAAACAGATACTCATTCATCTACTGTTCAAGAAGTTATTAAGACCCTACTATAGCCTAGGTGCTTCTAAAGGTGGGAAGTTTCAATAAGTAGATGGTCCATCAAGCCTACGTGTAACTGCAGTCACCGTATTCATTTTGGCTGGGCTGATGTAAGCTTGTCCTGCGTGACTCTGAGATTCTCCCTCTGACTTCATTATGAACCCATTTTTCCATTTTTTCCTGGGTCACAGCCCTCCCCACTGTGAGTAGTATCAAGGTTGATTAGTGGGCAAAATCTTTTTAAGTATTAAGTAATTTAATTATGTCTCTTTTTAGAACAGATTTTCTACCTCACTTTCCTATCCAGATTGAATATTTGGGAATAAAAGCAGGTGATACAGAAATCTGAAGCTGTTATAATGAGGACTTAGTCCATTTGCGTTTTCTTACTCAAATATACCAACTTATGATTCCAAATCTATTTTTTCAAAGTTCCTAACATTCCAGAGCTTGTACCAGTCATTTTTCCATAAAGTTGGTAGCAGGATATGTCAGTTTTATTTTAAAAAATTATGTACTGTAAATTTTATTGATTGTTTTTATAGTTTTCAGAGTTAGAAATGCACTTAGGGAAAATGTTTTAATTAGATAATTCTACTTTTATGTGTCTTTAGTAGTGTACTGTAATATAAAAGCAAAATATAAAGCATTATTAAATATTTATAATAGTTTTTAATTTTACCTACATTATAAATTTAAAGTGTGAGTTGGATATTTTTTAATTGGGTTGTTTAATAAGTGTAAGCATCTTGGGACATAATATTGATTTTTGAGCTATTTAAACTCAAACCAAGTATGATTTGAAAATAAATTATGAAAAAATAGTTTAAAAAAGAATTTATTTTGTAAAAAATTTGATTATGACATTATCCCACTTAGATTTTTTCAGTGACTCCCAGTGCCTTTAGGATAAAATCTAACATCTTCTGCATGTCATATAGGGTCATTTACAATGTGTCATGGACCTATCTCTCCAACTTGTTTGATCATCACCTTCTCTTACACATCCTTCTGTCTGGTCATGTGCCTGTCTTTACTTGCATTATTCACAAATGATCCTTTTATCTCTCATTCCATGTTATGCTTTTATTCTTTGTGCCTTCTTCCTAGTTCCTTTTTACCTGCTCCTTCCCTAGGTAATTCTTACTTGTCCTTCAAGATTCCTCGTAAGTATCACTTCCTCTGAGAAGCATTCTTTGTTTCCCAAACTGAGTTAAGGGACCCTCCTCCATGCCCTGATAGCTGTCTGTGTATTTCTACTCCAGCACCTCCCATCCTCTATACATGCTCATACTATGTGAAATAATCTGTCTCCTTACAGTAGAAACTTCCTTGAGGCTAGAAACCATATTTTCATCTTTCTATTCCCAGCATCTCACTTGACCCCTGGCACATGGTAATTGTTCAGTCAGTGTTTGTGGAGTGAATAGGTGAGTGGATGGGTGAGTGGATGAGTGAAGGGATGCACAAGCTCCCTGTGACATCCTGTTTCCCAGCATTACCCTGCTCCATCCTTCCCCGAGCTTTCTTCCTAAGGCCATGAACACTGCACTCCCTCTGTCCTCTCAAAGCCACACTCTTACTCAAGGGCAGAGCAGCTCTGGGCTCCTATGACCATTTTTTCCATGCACTTGTCTTTGGACTATAAAATATTCTCTTAGGATTTCACTCTCCAGGGCTAGCCACACACAAGGAATCTCCCTGAGTAATATTTTTACACTTCTAGAGTTATGTATTTTCAATCGGTCAACCCAGAAACTGATAAAATGCACCTTGTTCATGACTCAACTCTGCCAGGTTCCCCTATACAGCCGTGGAAAAACAGACATGTCCCTGTCACATGTGGATGGTATTCCACTTTTTTTTTTTTTTACATAGGATCCACATTATTTCATTTTACTTTAGTTTTCCCTCACAACACTCCCATTAGGTAGATTGGGCAAATTCCAGTATTCCATATATTAAAAATGGGAAAAACAAGGTGGCAGGCAGGAAGGAACATAAAATGATTGGCTGATAAATAGCGGCTGACCCATAAACCCATGCCTTTGACTCTAGATTCATTGACTCATCATTAAACCAAACTGACGGACGTCTTCCCTTATCCCAGTGTGGTCCAGTCATCCACATAGGGCAAGGTTTAAGAGATACTTACGTGCTTTGGCATCCGCCTCCTGCCAACTCACCTTTCTCTAAGTCCTTTGTAGAAGAAAATTCTTTATTTCATCACCATGTTCCAAACCAAGAAGAAAAAAGGCAGTTTCAGTTCTGATATGAATTTCTGCATTGTTTTCAGTTAATAGTAGAGTTAGACAGCCTCCATCACCAGACATCCGCTAAAGCTTTCTCAGTCATAGATGACTTTGTCACCGGCCCAGCTTGCTGACAGTCACATCTCTCAACAGATGAAGGAGACAACTAAGACAGGATGACTTGGGGCATACTTTTGATCCCCAAAAGGAACTACCTTGAGAAGGAGAAAGATAAGATGGAAACTTGCGGACTTCCCTGGTGGTCCAGTGGTTAAGAATCTTCCTGCCAATGAAGGGGACATGGGTTAGATCCCTGATCTGGGAAGATCCCACATACGGCAGGGCCACTAAGCCCATGTACCACAACTGCTGAAGCCTGTGCTCCGTAACAAGAGAAGTCACTGCAATGAGAAGCCCATGTACTACAGTGAAGAGTAGCCTCCACTCTCTGCCACTAGAGAAAAAGACCAGCACAAGCAATAATAAATAAATAAATAAATTTCTTAAAAAGATGAAAACCTGAGGAAACATAGCCATTATCTTAGAGCAGTGAGGCTCCATCTTTAGGAGGTGAGAAGAGGCAATTTGGCAGAATGCACACTGCTGATTTACACCTCCCAGGGATCCCTGGGGTCTGAAGTGATGTCTCAGATTCTGCAACATGAAGCTCACCAGGCTGATGATCAGAAGGGTCCACTTTGACTTTGAGTATGTAGTATAAGGTGGCTTAGTGGTAAAGAATTCACCTGCAATGCATGAGACCCAAGAGACTCAGATTAGATCCCTGGGTTGAGAAGATCCCCTGGACAAGGAAATGGCAACCCACTCCAGTATTCTTGCCTGGAAAATTTCATGGACAGAGGAGGAGCCTGGCAGGCTACAGTCCATGGGGTTGCAAAAAAACTGGACATGACTGAGCGACTGAGCACATGTAGTATAAGAATCACTTGCTAGAGTCTGGAAGGGAGTGCAAAGAGAATGATATTTGGGATTGGCTCTTTTGGGCTCATCAACCTCAGTTACTAGCTGCTGTTATTTAGTCGCTAAGCTGTGCTGCCTTGGAAATCATCCTTAACCCATAAGGGTTCTATTTCTTCATCTATAAATCAAAGACTTCTTCAGAAGCAGCCCCAGGATACTTAATCCTCCCAACTCATGGGATCATTTAGAGGCTCTGATTCTATTTTCAAAGGAGCTTTATAAAATGTGAAACTCAGCAAAGTGATCGCAGGCATTCTGATGCTCTATATTTTGGTTTGCCTTACAACCCTATGTGATGGGTTTTTCAAAGTTCCAAAGGCTCCCTGAATTTATGCCACAAAATTCCCGAGGGAGAAGAGAGCTGAAGAGAGTCATCTTTCAGAAATGAAATTCTGCTGTGTCACTGTTTTTGACTTCAACAAGGAAGAAAGCCCCAGGTCCTAAAGAATCTACCTGGCCTGGTGAAGTCAGGCAGTTCCCCAAGGAATACAATTTTTAAAATCATATGTATAATAGGAAAAAGGAAGCAAAATAACCCAAGACAGAACTTTCAAAAATTATGTCAGAAAGAATCTGTAGTAAAACAGTCAAGGTTTTCAAAGAAGTCCAGTAACAACCACAAGTTCAGTTCAGTTCAGTTCCGTCACTCAGTCGTGTCCGACTCTTTGTGACCCCATCAATTGCATCACACCAGGCTTCCCTGCCCATTACAAACTCCCGGAGGTTACTCAAACTCATGCCCGTCGAGTCGGTGATGCCATCTAGCCATCTCACCCTCTGTTACCCCCTTCTCCTCCTGCCCCCAATCCCTCTCAACTTCAGGGTCTTTTCCAATGAGTCAACTCTTCGCATGAGGTGGCCAAAGTACTGGAGTTTCAGCTTCAGCATCAGTCCTTCCAATGAACACCCAGGACTGATCTCCTTTAGGATGGACTGGTTGGATCTCCTTGCAGTCCAACGGACTTTCAAGAGTCTTCTCCAACACCACAGTTCAAAAGCACCAATTTTTCGGCGCTCAGCTTTCTTCACAGTTCAACTCTCATATCCATGCATGACCACTGGAAAAACCATAGCCTTGACCAGATGAACATTTGTTGGCAAAGTAATGTCTCTGCTTTTTAATATGCTATCTAGGTTGGTCATCACTTTCCTTCCAAGGAGTAAGCGTCTTTTAATTTCATGGATGCAGTCACCATCTGCAGTGATTTTGGAGCCCCAAAAAACAAAGTCTGACACTGTTTCCACTGTCTCCCCATCTATTTCCCATGAGGTGATGGAACCAGATGCCATGATCTTAGTTTTCTGAATGTTAAGCTTTAAGCCAACTTTTTCACTCTCCTCTTTCACTTTCATCAAGAGGCTTTTTAGTTCCTCTTCACTCTGCCATAAGGGTGGTGTCATCTGCATATCTGAGGTTATTGATATTTCTCCCGGTAATCTTGATCCCAGCTTGTGCTTCTTCCAGCCCAGCGTTTCTCATGATGTACTCTGCATATAAGTTAAATAGGCAGGGTGACAACATACAGCCTTGATGTACTCCTTTTCCTATTTGGAACCAGTCTGTTCCATGTCCAGTTCTAACTGTTGCTTCCTGACCTGCATACAGGTTTCTCATCAGACAGGTCAGGTGGTATTCCTATCTCTTTCAGAATTTTCCACAGTTTATTGTGATCCACACAGTCGAAGGCTTTGACGTAGTCCATAAAGAAGAAATAGATGTTTTTCTGGAACTCTCTTGCTTTTTTGATGATCCAGCAGATATTGGCAATTTGATCTCTGGTTCCTCTGCCTTTTCTAAAAGCAGCTTGAACATCTGGAAGTTCACGGTTCACATATTGCTGAAGCCTGGCTTGGAGAATTTTGAGCATTACTTTACTAGTATGTGAGATGAGTGCAATTGTGCGGTAGTTTGAGCATTCTTTGGGATTGCCTTTCTTTGGGATTGGAATGAAAACTGACCTTTTCCAGTCCTGTGGCCACTGCTGAGTTTTCCAAATTTGCTGGCATATTGAGTGCAGCACTTTCACAGCATCATCTTTCAGGATTTGAAATAGCTCAACTGGAATTCCATCACCTCCACTAGCTTGTTTGCAGTGATGCTTTCTTTCTAAGGCCCACTTGACTTCACATTCCAGGGTGTCTGGCTCTAGGTGAGTGATCACACCATTGTGATTATCTGGGTCGTGAAGATCTTTTTTGTATAGTTCTTCTGTGTATTCTTGCCACCTCTTCTTAATATCTTCTGCTTCTGTTAGGTCCATACCATTTCTGTCCTTTATCGAACCCATTTTTGCATGAAATATTCCCTTGGTATCTCTAATTTTCTTGAAGAGATCTCTAGTCTTTCCCATTCTGTTGTTTTCCTCTATTTCTTTGCATTGATCCCTGAGGAAGGCTTTTTTATCTCTCCTGGCTATTGTTTGGAACTCTGCATTCAAATGGGTATATCTTTCCTTTTCTCCTTTGCTTTTTGCTTCTCTTCTTTTCATAGCTATTTGTAAGGCCTCCTTAGACAATCATTTTGCCTTTTTGCATTTCTTTTCCTTGGGGATGGTCTTGATCTCTGTCTCCTGTATAATGTCATGAACCTCCATCCATAGTTCATCAGGCTCTCTGTCTATCAGATCTAGTCCCTTAAATCTATTTCTCACTTCCACTGTATAGTCATAAAGGATTTGATTTAGGTCATACCTGAATGGTCTAGTGGTTTTCCCTACTTTCTTCAGTTTAAGTCTGAATTTGGCAATAAGGAGTTCATGATCTGAGCCACAGTCAGCTCCCGGTCTTGTTTTTGCTGACTGTATAGAGCTTCTCCATCTTTGGTGTTGACCATCTGGTGATGTCCATGTGTAGAGTCTTCTCTTGAGTTGTTGGAAGCGGATGTTTGCTATGACCAGTGCGTTCTCTTGGCAAAACTCTTGCGTGTTACTCCAGGTGTTTCTTACCACAAAGGGCAATTTTATTTGTGTTCATTGTGTTTGTTTTCTACGATTACATAAAAATGTACTTCAAACCCTCATTTATTATCTCACAGTTTCCATGGGTTAGGGTCTTGGCACAGCCTAGCTGGGTCTTCCACTCAGTCTCACAAAGCTGAAACCAACATGTTGTCTGGGTTGTGATCTCATGTGAGGCTGGGGTTCTCTTTGAAACTCATGTGGTTGTTGGCAGAGTCTACTTCCTTGCAGCTGTGGACCCTGTGATGACTTGCTTGTTCAGGGCCAGTGAGAGAAAAAGAGAGATAGAGGAAGGGGAGAGAGAGAGTCTGCTGTTTGAATCTCTGAGCTTAAGGAAGACCTTCTTATAAACCTTCTCATAAAGGACTCCATGGACTAGGTCACACCGTTCCTGAGTAATCTTTCTTTTGATTAACTCAAAGTCAACTGATTAGGGACCTTAATTACATCTGAAAAGTCCCTTATGTTTTGCCACAGGAGGTAACACATCACATGAGCAACACCCCATCATTTCTGCCATATTTTGTTGGTTAGAAGTGGGTCACAGTTTCCACTGACTCTCAGGAGATGGGATTCCACAAGGTTGTGACATACTGGGGGATCACCCAGGATGCGTTTGCCGTGTGGGGAGACAGACCTGGTTCTGTTTAGAGAGCATTTACCAAGCACACAGGATGCTCCAGGTACAGTGTAGGACCCCAGACAGGAAGGTCACTTTCCCTGTCCACTTCTAGGTGGCTTACAGACTAGTGCCAGGGCTAGGCCAGAGGTTTGGAGCCAATGAAGAGCAACAGAAGTCTCTCTCATTTTGTTTCTCTCCTTATGGAGACTCTGTGAAGGGCAAAGATCTTCAAACTGAAATGGGGCAGACGTGGAGGGGGCAGTGGAGAACCCAGGTGCATGAAGAAACAGCAACTCTCACTTAACTATTCTGAATGCATCCATGACTGTTTGCCTGACTAATATCATTGATGGTAGGAGAAAACTAATAAATAAGGATGCTGAAGTGATGTCAGAAATCTCTGAGCAATCAAGGAGAGAAGGGCAAGAACACGACATGGGAAAATATTCTAATGAAAGTGGGAGCAGTACTTAATGTTTGGAAGGACTCTATGTACAGACATTAGGCGCACAGCTCTCTGATTTTCTTGGGGGCCCGGAAAAACCTGGGGCTTCTATCTCAGACCAGCTTTGCAGACCTGGACAGCTGTGTAAGGGTTGATCCCATTGTCTCTCAGATGCCAGGGAGATGCAAACAGCACACAGAAGCAGAGGATTCTACTCTTTACTGTTCAAAGCACAGAGCATAATCCAGAATGAAGTTAGGTTCCGAAAAATCCGACCCCCTTAGTTATAATGAAGTGGATGAACCTAGAGCCTGTTATAGAGAGTGAACTAAGTCAGAAAGAGGAAAACAAATATCATATATTAACACATATATATGGATAGAAAAGTAATGCTGATGAACTCATTCGCAGGGAGGGAATGGAGGCTCAGATATAGAGATGGACTTGTGGATACAATGGGATCAGGAGGGAATGGGACTAATGGAGAAATTAGCACTGACATAGATATACCACCATGTGTAAAACAGATAGCTGGAGAGAAATTGCTGTATAGCATAGGGAGCCAGCCTGGTGCTCTGTGATGACCTAGAGGAGTGGGAAGGGGGGAGAGGAGGGAGACATGCTTAATCACTTAGTTGTGTCCAACGCTTTGCAACCCTGTGGACTGTAGCCCACCAGACTCCTCTGTCCATGGGCTTCTCCAGGCAAGAATACTGGAGTGTGTTGTCATTCCCTTCTACAGGAGATCTTCCCAACGCAGGGATCAAACCTGAGTCTCCTGCATTGCAGTCAGATTCTTTCCCATCAGAGCTAATGGGGAAGCCCCTCAAGAGGGAGGGGATATGTATAATTATGGCTAATTTACAGTATTGTATGGCAGAAACCAACACAGCATTGTAAAGAATTTTCCCCCACTTCAAAATAATTTTTAAAAAATCTGACTCACTTTATTGAAGCTTATCATAATATGGAATGCACTTTTCTTCTTTCTCACCTCTTCCTTCCCCCTAGTTTTGATGCTAAGAAAGAAAAAGGTAGGGGAGGGGAAGAGAAGGAGAAAGAGAGACCTAAAAAGCCAAGGAGCTACTGTCCAGAACCAGTCTTTGGACTCCATCTGCCCCACCCCTCACCCCCTTCCCATCCTTATAAGTGAGGGTCGTATTCAGCTGCTAGGATGCAAACTTAGCTGTCCCCAAGAATAACCTAGCAGAGCACAAGATAATTCCTCAAAGGCCAAGGGCCTAAAATATCCACCGCGTGTTCTGTCTCTGTTCCCCAAGCAATCAGGGATCATTCTCAGCGTCAGGAAGAGCACTGGCTCTGTCACTGCTTTGCTGGCAATACAAGTGTTCACAGCTGTGTCCGTCCTCACGCGGCCTCAGCAAGGATGCTTCGAACTTCCTGCCTGGCAAATGGCTCTGCCCCACTGCTCTAAAGTCTGTTCCAGGGGGTGAAGTCTGAAGCAACGTGTCTCTTGAGTGTCCTTGTCCGGGATGATTTTTCTCCTCATATAGTCTTGCTGAGTCAAGTCTCTTTGGCCTTGAAACAGAAGATGCTTCCCTTAGAAGTGGGGGCCAGCAGGGAAGCTGTGTTAAGCCAGGTGTTGACCTCATGGGATTCAGAATATCCAGGTTCCATCCCAAGCTGTGCACCCCCTTCCCCATCAAAAGCCATCATTTCAAGTAAAAAACAAACAAACAAAAAAATGGCAAAAGATCATGTTGCAGATTCCTCTTCCTCTGGATGGGTGCTGCTCCTTAGAAGGCAGAGGAGAACTCAGATAAAGTCTGAGCCCTTTAACACAGCACGCAGGACCCTGAGGGTTAAACCCTGTTCTCTCTCAGCCTCATCTTCCGTTACCTCCTCCAACAGAGCTGGAGCTGCTTTGGACTCTCTGTCGACCCCAATAGATGCTGTGCTTTTAGGTTGGTGGAGCAGTTCCGGTTTTCTCAGGGGGGACCAGGTTTCCCAGGTGATGTTAGTAGTAAAGAACCTGCCTGCCAATGCAGGAGATGCAAGTTCCATTCCTGGGTTGGGAAGATCTCCTGGAGTAGCAAATGGCAACCCACTCCAGTATTCTTGCCTGGAAAATTCCATGGACAGAGAAGCCCAGCGGGCTACAGTGCATGGTGTTGCAAAGAGTTGGACACTACTTGAGCACAGGGGGGATATTTTTCTCCATCTGCTGTTTCTGTGCTTCTATTCTTATCTCCAAACTGACTTGGCCTTTTCCATGGTTGGTGACCCCTTCCCTCCTCTTCTCAACTCCTCTGGACCTTGTTATTCTTCAGCATTTATGTTGCATTGTAAGAACTTACTTTCCTGTGTGTCTTTTCCACTCTATCTAAACACAATGAGAAATGGAATCGTACTATTTTTAGACCCCAATCTTGCAGCATAGTGCCTTTATAGAACAATAAATATTTGTTATTTGATGAATGATGTTGACCCCATTTAAAAAGACACAATGCGGATGGGGATATGGGAGATGGAAAGTCTACAATCTTAGCACAAGATATTGTCTTTTATATTATAGCTACAATAAAGTGAGGGCTTCCCGAGTAGCTCAGCGGTAAAGAATCTGCCTGCCAGTGTGGGAGATGTGGGCTCGATTCCTGGATCAAGAAGATCCCCTGGAGAAGGAAATGGCAACCTGTGCCAGTATTCTTGGCTGGGAAGTCACATGGACAGAGGAGCCTGGTGGACTATAATCCATGGGGTTGAAAAGAGTCGGTCACAACTAAAGTTCAGTTCAGTTGCTCAGTCTTGTCCGACTCTTTGCGACCCCATGAACCACAGCACACTTCAGGCCTCCCTGTCCATCCATCACCAACTCCCGGAGGTTGCCCAAACTCATGCCCATTGAGTGACTAAATAACAACAACCCATCTATGGATGAATGAATGAATGAACAAAAGATGAAAGTGTGGAGGGTCAAGTGGAGGAGGAAATGGTGAAAAATGATACCAGTTTTGTTGCTCTTGGATCTAATTTCTCTCTCCTATTTATAATAACATTGTACACTTGCATCTGTCATTCACATCTTTTCACAGCTACTCCATGGTAAATGAGATTTTCTTAGAGGCCATAAAGCAGTTCTAATCTGCAGTTTCATTAGGCATTCAACTTCCGCCATAAAACTTAATGACAACGCAGATGAACGTGGAGATGATTTTGTAAGAAGAAAGCGCATTGGCCCATACATCGTAATTGCAAGGCTACTGTACAGCACAAGCAATTCAGACAAGCCAGCTGCTCCCAAAGAAACAAGGCTGCCTTCCTGGCAGCCTTCATCAGCGGAATTATGCTCAGAATTCTCTTTCAATGCGTACTTGATTTTGATTGGGATATTCTGAATATACCATGTGGTAAAATCACATGCCCTGAGTACCGTATCTTTGCAAAACCACCATGCTGCTTGATTAGACCAATTATATATCTCCCCTTCCAACCACAAACTTGTCCCCATTTTACAGATGGAGAAACTGAGGCAAAGTTAGATTAAGTCATTTGACAAGTTGGCACCATAACTAGGATTATATCTAAGTAGCTCAGTTGCTCAGTCATGTCCAACTCTTTGAGACCCCATGGACTCTGCCTGCCAGGCTCCTCTGTCCATGGAATTCTCCAGGCAAGAATGCTGGAGTGAGTTGCCATTCTCTTCTCCAGGGGATCTTCCTGACCCAGGGATTGAACCTGGGTCTCCTGCATGGCAGACGGATTCTTTACCATCTGAGTCACCAGGGAAGCCCATAACTAGGATTATGTCTGATAAAAGAAGTGTGTGTTTATATTAAACTTCTAATTAAATTTATACCCAGAGGTAATAGTTCTTATAGCAGATACTCACATAAACTGGCAGAAAGATGAATAGGTACAATCTTTCTGAAAAGTCCCTTGTCAACGTCTATTGAGAGCAATGAAAGTGTTCCTATACACTGACAGTGTAATTAGACTCTATAGGAATTCATAGCAAGGTAAGAATATGGAATGTGCTGAAAGATTCAGGCACAAAGGTAGAGTTAATAGCAATGTTGGCTGGATGGTAAGTTCTCTGCACTGTTCTATGTAGTCTATGGTCCTCCCACATGAGAGAGGTCAGGTTCTCCCCATTATACAGATAAAGCTTCTGCGGCTTAAGAAGAGATGAAGTAATAAAAGTAAGAAGATGAGTAAGTCCTTGGCCACCTGGATCATAGAGAGAATTGAAGCCCAATATTATTTATTGTAGAAAATTTAGAAACTGTATAAATCCCCCAATTAAGAATAGACATGAGAATGCTAGAGTTACATATGACAGAAAAATTACACATTAAATAATTTTAGTGGTGTTTATTTGTGATTTATATCTAAAACAAAAGACCAATCATTGGATGGGCATTTTCAGATTCATATGTGAGTCTGGAGCTTAGGCATGAGTTCAGAATTAAAGATCAAATACATAGGAACCATCAAAATGGTATATACATCCTGAGGCATTGAATACGGTGAAGTAGAGAGTGAGAAGGTTAAAGAAGAGGTTCAAAGCTGACCCCTGGGAACTTCAGTGTAAGGAAGCCAGGGTGATGATAGAAACCAGAAAAAGAGTCAGGGAAGTTGCAGCTGTGGAGGTGAGAGGTCAGAGTGGAGTTCAGGAAGTCAGGCGAAGAAAATATTTCAAGGAGGAGTGTGTGACCAACCGGTCAAATGTTGTTGAGAAGTTCAGTAAAATATGGATTAAGTCTTGAACTTGGTGATGTAGAGATCACTGTTGACCGTAAAACTGAACTGATTCACTGAGAATGTTGATTACAAAACCTGCTTGGAGTGGTTTGGGGAAAAGAGACAGGCTGAAAAATTGGAGAAAACAAATTTAAATGACTCTCTGAGTTTTGTTATAAGGGAGCACTGGGTGGAAGGTAATGATAAGTCAAATATGAATTTTTGTCCCTTTGTTTAAAAAAAAAAAGACATTGCGTTACATTCATTAATGGGATTGCTGTAGGGAGGCATTGATATTTTTAGAAAGAGAGGTTAATTGCAATAGTGATGTCCTTGAGTAGGTAAGAGGAGATGGGCATAGCCTAGGGGTTGACCTTAGATTGGGTCCTGGACAGTTAACCTATTATAACAGAAGGAAAGGTGCCCATATGCTTGGTAAATTTTATTATGGAAAAAGGGCATCTATTTCCTGTGACTGTTTCTCTTTCCTTCTGAGAAAAATAAGAAATGAGGTTGTCAAGCTTCGTGTCTGGAGAGGGAAGTGGTGCTGTAGATTTGGGAAGAGGTGTTAAATAGGCATTTTGGAGAGTAGCAATGTACAGTGGCTTTCCTTGTGTTTGAAATGTAGGAGACCTGGGTTCGATCCCTGGGTTGGGAAGATCCCCAGGAGAAGAGAAATGCTACCCCCTCCAGTTTTCTGACCTGGAGAATTCCATGAACTGTACAGTCCATGGGCGCAAAGAGTTGGACATGACTGAGCCACTTTCACTTTCAATGTACATTGACAGTTGAAGGACAGATGCAATGGCCAGGCACCATGCCGTTGTTGTTCAGATGCTCAGTCGTGTCTGACTATTTGTGACCCCATGGACTGCAGCACACCAGGCTTCCCTGTCCATCGCTATGTCCTAGAGTTTGCTCAAATTTATGTCCATTGAGTTGATGATGCAATCGAATTATCTCATTCTCTGTCGCCCCCTTCTCCTGCCCTCAGTCTTTCCCAGACTATCAGGGTCTTTTCCAATGAGTTGGCTGGTTCGCATCGGGAAGCCGAAGTATTGGAGCTTCAACTTCAACATCAGTCCTTCCAATGAATATTCAGAGTTGAGTTCCTTTAGGATTGACTGGTTTGATCTCCTTGCTATCCAAGGGACTCTCCAGAGTCTTCTCCAGAACCACAGTTTGAAAGCATCGTGTTTTTTTTTTGCACTCAGCCTTCTTTATAGCACAGTTGGTGAAGAGTCCACCTACAATGCAGGAGACCCTAGTTTGATTCCTGGGTCAGGAATATCTGCTAGAGAAGGGATAGGCTACCCACTCCAGTATTCTTGGGCTTCCCTTGTGGCTCAGCTAGTAAAGAATCCTCCTGCAATGTGGGAGACTTGGGTTCGATCCCTGGGTTGGGAAGGTCCCCTGGAGAAGGGAAAGGTTACCTACTCCAGGATTCTGGCTTGGAGAATTCCATGGACTGTATAGTCCATGGGGTCACAAAGAGTTGGACATGACTGAGTGAATTACACTTCACTTCACCTCTTCTTTATGACAGTATGTGGGGTCTCCTTGGTCGGTACGGAGGGGTGGAGGGCTAGGACTTATTGGCCCAAGCCTCCAAGGAGATGGTATTTTCTTTTCAGAGAACAAAGAGGGGGAAATGGTCTAGATGTGACTGTGAACCCAAACCCTGGGAACCCAGTACCATGTGGGATAGGGCAGGAAAAAAAATATCCCTGGTTTGAAAATGATGCCAGAAAAGTCAAGTCTTCAGATGTGAATGTAGGCTGAGTTAAAGCAGAAGATTTGGAGACTATCCAGAGAAGAGGAGTAGGAGGGGGAAGGATTTGGTGATGTTAGACCATGAGTTCCAGAAGTGACTGGAAAGAGTTTCTTGTTGGCTGGGAAAGTGTCCAGAAGTGAGGACTGGTCATCTTGCCTCCCAAGGGGCACAGGGCATGTGCTGGGATGCCCTGAGACTTTTTCATAGAAAGGTACTATTCTATTTGTAGTCCGCTTCCTGGGCTGGATTGGTTTTAGTGAGTTGGAGAGTGTACATGGGGAATGGAGTGATAATTTGACTAGAATTGTATGAGGCACTTAGAACACCTCCTTACCATTCCTTTCGCCAGTGTCTAGATGAAGAAAGTGTGGTACATGGATAAAGGAAATACTTAGGAGATCATTAGTGATTCTTTTAATTCAATAGTAAATATAATAGCAGAAATAAAAATTGAATGAGAATGAATCATGTAAAATGCAAATAAGAACAGTTTCTTTTAGATGTGATATTGTGCTGATAATGTGTGATTCTTATTCATTATTTTTTTCTACAATGAGTATGGATGTATTTAGAACATGTAAAATCATTCTCAATTTTTCTGTGTATAATTGTACACCCATTTATTGTTCTTCTGATTATGAACTCATATACAAGCCTGTAAAAAAGCAATACAGACAAAAACAAAGCAGAATGAAAGGGAATAGACTGAGTATCATAAAAGGGAATAAAGGGTTAAAAATATTCCATTGTATGGGTATGCAGTGATTTGTTTATTCATTTCCTGAAAGACATTTGGATTGTTTCCAGTTTGGGGCTATTATAAATGAAACTGAGTAGTCATATTCCGATCCTTGTGTGGACATATGTTTTTATTACTCTGGCTAAGTATCTAAGAGTGGAATATCTGGGTCATTTGGTAGGAGTATGTTTAACTTTTTAGAAAACTGCCAAAGTCTTGAAAAATAGTTGTAACAATATACACCACAAATGGCAGGGTGTGATTCTGTTTGTTCAGTTCAGTTCAGTTTAGTTGCTCAGTTGTATCTGACTCTTTGCGACCCCATGAACTGCAGCACGCCAGGCCTCCCTGTCCATCATCAACTCCCGTCCATTGAGTCAGTGATGCCATCTAACCATCTCATCCTCTGTTGTCCCCTTCTCCTCCTGCCTTCAATCTTTCCTAACATCAGGGTCTTTTCAAGTGAGTCAGCTCTTTGAATCAGGTGGCCAAAATATTGTTACTTCACTGTCTCACAAAACACTTGGTGTTTGGCTTTAGGCTTTTGACTGGATATGTAGTGGTATCATATTATGGTTTTCATTTGCATTTCCCTAATGACTACTGAGGTTGAATTTATATTTATGTGCTTATTGGCTATCTGTATCTCTTTTTTGATAAAGTGTCTGTTCTCATCTTTTGGCCATTCTTGAGTTGTTTCTTATTATTGAGCTATTTTTTTTTAATATATTCTAGACACAGTTCTTTGTTGATGTTTTGTAAATACCTTCCTCCATCTGTGGTTTGCCTTTTCATTTCCTTAACAGTGCTTATTTTACACTCAATGAGATATAATTTACAGATTTTTTTTTCCTTTAGAGTTTACGTTTGTTCTATCTTATCTAAGAAATTTTGCCAAACCTAAGGTCACTAAGAAGTTTTTCTATGTTTTCTTCTAATAGTTTTATAGTTTTATCCCTTACCTTCCCATCTATGATGTATTTTGATTTATTATGTGTATGTAGTGTTAGATGATAGTCAAGGGGTTTCCCTGGTAGCTCAGACAGTGAAGAGACTACCTGCAATGCACGAGACTGGGGTTTGATCCCTGGGATGGGAAGGTCCCCTGGAGAAGGAAATGGCAACCCACTTCAGTATTCTTTAGTGAAGGACAATGAAGCCTATCATGCTATAGTTCATGGGGTCACAAAGAATGGGACGTGACTGAGTGACTGACACACACGAGGTTCATTTTTATCTTTTTATGACCATCCAGTTGTTCCAGCACCATTTGTTGAAAGATGATAATCTTTTTCTATTCAATTTCATTTGCATCTTTGTCAAAATTCCAGTTGGCTATGTCTGTGTTGGTCTGTTTCTAAATTTTGTCCCATTGTCTTGATTACAATAGCTTTAGATAACATCTTATAATAATATAGTATAAATCATCTAACTTTATTCTTACATATCAATTTTAGAACTATATTGTCAATTTCTACTAAAAAATGACTGCTGGGATTATGATTCCCTTAGGGTTTTAATATATCTATAGAGCATGTGAGGGAGAAGTGACATCTTAAAAATACTGTCCTCATCCATAAAGAGATATGTGAGTATGATATTTCTCTCCATTTATTTGGGTCTTCTTTCATTTCTCAAAGTAGTGTTTTACAGTTTTCAGTGTGTTAGAGTATTAGATTTGTCGCTAATTATTTTGTATTTTTGATACTACTCTAATTGACATTGTTTTAAAGTATCCTCAGCCTTGTGGAAGTTCTGGAGTTTGTTCTCTCTAATCCTTTTGGGTGGATCCTTCCTTGATCTCGGGTGGTTTCCACACACGCTGCGCTGATCAATGCTCAGTTGATGATTTCTGGAGACTCTGTAGGTCTCTGAGTTCTCTCTATGTAGCTGTCTGCTTTCTGATAATCTTCTCTGTGATGTACGGTAGCCCTGGCTTCTCCATTTCCATCTCTTTTTCTTCCACTATGGAAGATCTCTGGACTTCTCCTTGAGCTACAACCTAGAATCTCTCTCAAAGGCACCAAGCTGAAGCAATCTAAAGTTCATGCCATCTCCTTGCTCTGAGATCACTGTCCTGTGATGTCTGATATTCAGTGCCTGAGAGCAACATATTTTGCCTTTTGTTGTTGCTGTTACCAAAAGGGCAAATTCAGTCTCTCCATCATGTTCAGAAGCAGAACTCCTTTTTATCCACTTTTCAGTACCTCAGTTGAGCATCATGCCTGTCTATGAAGCATACTTTGATAACCATTGCTGTAGGCAAAAGGTCCCCCAACGATGACCATGCCCCACTTCTCAGAACCTGTAAATATACTATTTTACATAGGAAAAGGGACTATGCCAATGTGACTAAGGTGAGGAATCTTGAAAAGAGGAGATTATTCTGGATACCTCGAGTGAGCTCAACCAAATCTTAAAAGTGAAGGACTTTACTAGTGCAAAAATGAAACAGATGGCTAAGTAAGAAGGAGTTGATCTTTAGTTTTTGGTTCTGGCTTTGTAAGTGAAAGAGGAGTGTCACCATCAGAGAATCCATGTGGCCACTAGAAAAAAAGCACGGATATCAGTTCTTTTCTAGAAATGTCAGAAATGAACCAGCCCGTGAGATCTTGACTTAGTCCAGTGAGCCTAAGAGAACTGTAAGATGTCAAACTTCTGTTGTGTTAAGGCTCTACATCTGGGATCAGGTGTCAACAGCAATAGAGAAAGAACATAGCTGGAGAAAAATTTAAATTTTTAAATGGCTAAACTTTAAAATATATATATAATAAACAAGTTATATCTTTCTTTGTAATCTGTAGCGTGTACTGCCACAATTTCAGTATCCATTTGTTAAAATATTCTCCAAAATATTTTTCCAATGGAGGCTTCATGAACTCTAGTTTCACAGTTGATGTTTTGTAGATGGTGTTCTAGTCTTATTAGCTTCTCAGCCATCTGTCATTTATTTGCTAGTCACTAGTCATCCTTTCCTCTGGGTGACAACTTCAGTATTTGATATCACTCTGTCCCTTCTACTTTATCTCATGATAATAGTTTTCATTTAGTGGGATAACTTGTGTCAAAAAGATCGAGATGGATTTAAGAATCAGAGTGTGAGGAGTACAGTCCAGGTTTTGTTCTTGTATCACTTTGGGCAGTTTCACTCTGTTAAATAGAATTCATGTTGACGTGTCTTAGGGGAAACTGCATTTACTCTTGCACAGCAGCCCCATGGGAGGTGGAAGGAAGAAGAGAAAGGATTCAAAATCCTTTTGGGGTTGAATTTTATTTTCATTTGGAGAATGAAAAATTAATAGAGAGGATTGTACTCAGAGACTTAGAATTTTAATGTAAGTCAGCATACAAAGAAAGAATATGTGTATAAAGAATACTTTTTAAAAATTGAGGAAAATTTTATAAATAGTGAAATGCCAGATTTCAGTATACATTGTTTTGAGTTTTGTGGACATATGTGTAACTACCACTTGAATCAAGAAACGGGCCTGCAAAGAACTAAACAGACATTTCTCCAAAGAAGACATACAGATGGCTAACAAACACATGAAAAGATGCTCCACATCACTCATTATCAGAGAAATGCAAATCAAAACCACAATGAGGTACCCTTACACGCCAGTCAGGATGGCTGCTATCCAAAAGTCTACAAGCAATAAATGCTGGAGAGGGTGTGGAGAAAAGGGAACCCTCTTGCACTGTTGGTGGGAATGCAAACTAGTACAGCCACTATGGAAAACAGTGTGGAGATTTCTTAAAAAACTGGAAATAGAACTGCCATATGACCCAGCAATACCACTTCTGGGCATACACACTGAGGAAGCCAGATCTGAAAGAGACACATGCACCCCAATGTTCATTGCAGCACTGTTTATAATAGCCAGGACATGGAAGCAACCCAGATGCCCATCAGCAGATGAATGGATAAGGAAGCTGTGGTACATATACACAATAGAATATTACTCAGCCGTTAAAAAGAATTCATTTGAATCAGTTCTAATGAGATGGATGAAACTGGAGCCCATTATACAGAGTGAAGTAAGCCAGAAAGATAAAGAACATTACAGCATACTAACACATATATACGGAATTTAGAAAGATGGTAACGATGGCCCTATATGCAGGGCAGAAGAAGAGATGCAGAAGTACAGAACAGACTTTTGAACTCTGTGGGAGAAGGTGAGGGTGGGATGTTTCGAAAGAACAGCATGTATATTATCTGTGGTGAAACAGACCACCAGCCCAGGTGGGAGGCATGAGTCAAGTGCTCAGGCCTGGTGGGCTGGAAGACCCAGAGGAATCGGGTGGAGAGGGAGGTGGGATGGGGGACCAGGATGGGGAATTCGTGTAACTCTATGGCTGATTCATATCAATGTATGAAAAAACCCACTGAAAAATAAAAAATTTAAAAAAAAAAATAGAAAAAAAAAAAAAAAAAAAAAAAAGAAACGGGCCTGTTGTGAGCTGTGTCTATTTGGCCTGGATTTGTGTAGCTTGACTCCCCCCCCCCGCGCTCGCCGCCCCGCACATAGTTCTACCAAGTGACCAATGCGTTTGATTCCGAAGCCTGGCTGTGATGGAGGCCTTGTTTCCTTTTGCTTGACTTTATATATGTGAATAAACATTGAAGAACTTCTCATAGACTGGCACTCAATCATCATTACTCCTTCTAATATGACAAAACTGTCTCATCATTTTTGTATAACAGCTTCTGTTCTTTGTCAAAATATGTTCACATTTTATATAAATAGCACATACGTAATATTTGTTTGCTGATTTTTTAATTCAGCACAATGTTACATACATTTTTCTTAAATACTATATTGACTTTACAGTGATCATTTTATACAACTACACAGTTAGTATTTCCAAAATACTTCTTTGGAGGGAGTATATTGTGCCAAGTACCGTGGAAGCACCAGAGAAGCAAAGATTCACACAATTCATATGAAAATAAAATTGAACAAAGAGGGAGGGATAGAAATAGGAGAGGAAATAGGATCTATAGGAGTTATTTAGGTTTTATTTTTTAATTCCAAGGAAAAAATACATTTGTTTGCTGATGAGAATGATGTAGTAGAAACAGGAACATGAGTGATGAGAGTGATGTAGGAGATAGGTTTGCTGGAAGATGTCCTGGGGTAAACGAGATATAGAATTTAGTGTAGAGTGTATGGAACAGACTGGGAAGGTGAGGAGCTGTGGTGGTGAGAGAGTTGGGGAGACTTCCTCTGACTGCTTCAGTATGCTTAATAACTGTAAAAAATAAGTAAAAGGCAAGTGATCAGCAAAGAGTGGGGATGTTGCAGAAGGTGCTGAAGTTTTGAGAAAAGAGAAATACAAAATGGTGGCCCAGGCCAGTTCAGAATTCAGATATTGATTGCTAGGTGGATGAAAGTCAAATGAGGGGTTTGTGGCCATTCAATGAAAAGTGATGCCAGTCAGTGTGGGTGTGGCCAACAAGGGAAGGAATGAAAGAATTCAGACTTATTTCTAGGATGTGTTGTATATCCCAAAATAGTTGTGAGTAGAGCAGAAAACTCTCTGCAGAGTGAAATTGTCAGTTTCTTTTAAACAGTAAATAATTAATTTGTCCTTAAGTTACTAAACATGTACACTAGAATTATTTATCCTCAATTTAGTTAAACTTTCTATGCAGCTGGGCTCCTTTTGACAAGTAAACCCCTAAGGAGATGATACTCCAAGGTTCCTTGAAACTTGGGGGCTTTGGAGCCTTCTTTGAGTTGGGTAAAATGGTGTTAAAAAAAAATGTTTTGCAGCTTAAAAATGAAAAATTCCCAACTTAAACAGCACATAGGAATTATTGGAGGGATTTCAAAAATATCTTGAGGTAGATTCCATTGGACTTGCTTACTAACTACAGCTGTGTGGTTAAAAAATGAAGAGTTGATCATTGGGTGATTCCTTAGAAGTGATTGCATTAACCAGGGTAGCTACCACTCCAAAAGGAGGAGATTCTCATTAACTCATCCATTGTGTATGAGGTTCCTCCAGGCAAGGATCTGCCTAAGAGGTGATTAAAGACTGGGATCTGGGGCTCAGGTGTAAGTTCAGATATAAGCAAGGGAGTCATAAGTATTAAGGAGCTTCTCAGGTGGTGCTGGTGGTAAAGAATCTGCTAGCCAGTGCAGGAGATACAAGAGACTCGGGTTCGATCCCCGGGTGGGAAAGATACCCTAGAGAAGGAAATGGCAGCCTACTCCAGTATTCTTGCCTGTGAAATCCCATGGACAGAGGAGCCTGGCAGGTTGTGGTCCTTGGGGTCACAGAGTCAGATATGACTAAAGCAATTTAGCATATAAGCAAGGAGCATAAGCGTTGGATGGGCTTTGAGGTCAAGGAGGTAGATGAGGTCATTGCATGGAAAGCAGAGACCAGAAAACCTGTGGTACAAACTGAAGACCAGATGGCATTTAGACCTTGAGTATTACCTGCATGAATTCTTCTGTCTTTCCAGTGTTTTATGATGAGTTTTTTAATTTAGTGTCAAATTTTATAACTTATTATTTCTGACCTCTCTGGGTAAATTACAGAGTCTGATGATACTGGACTACCATTCCCTCAGGGCTACCACAGCCCAGGGATGGTGCTGAGTGGCGCCCCCTGCAGACGGGCATGTGCAGTGCAGGCGAGCCCCTCCCATACCTCCAGGCTGAGCCCACCGTTCAGAGTTGGTTCTATACCTCCAGGCAGCTGAATCTTCAGCCCCTGAGGGAGAAGGACATTAACAGTGGGGCCCCAGGACCCTGGCATTTATTATGAAGTAAGAGCTAGCAAATGGGTTTGCTGGTGTTTGGGTTATTTTTTTTTTTTTTACTTTATGTATTAATTAATTTTAAGGTATGAGCCCAACAGATCAACTAAAGTTACAAGTTAGAGAAGACAGTAGGGGTTCCTCAGCCTAATAAACCTGAATTAGAATGACTGTTTCTAAACCTTACTACCACCATCATAGAAAATGTAATATTGCATAATATAGTATGATATCATAAATTCTTAATACAGGGGTAGAATGTGACATATTATGATATGCATAATATGTGTGCATGCATATGGGCACAGTTATGTCCAACTCTGTGACTCCGTGGACTGTAGCAGCCAGGTTCCTCCGTCCATGGGATTTCCCAGACAAGAATACTAGAGCTGGAGTGGGTTGTCTTTTCCTACTCCAAGGGCTCTTCCTGACTCAGAGATTGAACCTACGTCTCTTACATCTCTTGCATTGGCAGGCAGATTCTTTACTACTGTATCAGCTGGGAAGCCTATGTTATGGTATAACCTAGCCTCATCTAATTAAATGTATGTTCGATTTGGAGGCTGGTAGGCTGCAGTCCATGGGGTTGTGAAGAGTCGGACATGACTGAGTGACTTCACTTTCACTTTTCACTTTCATGCATTGGAGAAGGAAATGGCAACCCACTCCAGTGTTCTTGCCTGGAGAATCCCAGGGATGGAGGAGCCTAGTGGGCTGCCGTCTGCGGGGTCACACAGAGTCGGACAGGACTGAATCGATTTAGCAGTAGCAGCAGATCAAGTTTAAAGTCAAGGTCAAGATTAAGGATATGGACTCTGAGGTCAGGCAGTCTGGGTTCAAATGGTCACTCTGCTGGTTATTGCCTGTATCATCTTTCCATAACTGAATGTCCTCATCTGTAAAAGACAGTTGTGAAGATGAAATGTACCACCACAAGGAAGGCTCTTAAGACACCTTTGGTGCATCCTGAATAATTGGTAAAGGTCAACTGTTGCTGTGATTTTATCCAAAGTGGGTCATCCTTTCTCATCCACAGAGCACGTAAATCTACTGAGGTTTTATAAATCCATAGCTAAGAGAGAGGAAACTAATGAGAAGTCAGTAGCTAACATGTAAACATGATCTATTGTTATCACAGTCATCAATCTTCAGTCTCTATCGGAAATGGCTGGACACCTTGAGGGTTAAATGTCTGTTGTTCTGATCAGATAGACATTGACATATGTTTTTATTTTCTGAGATGAAGGGCTTTTTATTTCTGTTCAAGAGCTGGTAATGCATTCTCTAAAGAACTCGTTCTTCTGAAAATTTGTAATTTTGTGTGATTAACTAAGGATGCAGCAGTGCATCGGAATTTAAATGTCCAACTCCATCAAGATTTATAGTCAGAAAATCACATGGCACTTACAGGAAAAGGAATATTTGTAGAAAGGGTTTTCTCCTCCTTACGGAGTGCTAAGTGATTCCATTACACACTCCCGTAGATTTTTCTTTAGAAGCTGAATTGCTGTCCAGCTTTTTAAAAAATCAACCTCAAAATCCCAGAGTATAATCTTGGGGTCCAAACCTCATGCATATTTATCTTTAGGAAATTGATAGGGATGTTAGAAATTTGCAATGAGATAAATAATTGAGTTGAAAGGAGGCTTGGGATTAAAAATTTAAAGAGCTTGCTTAAAACCATTTGACCAGAGAGTCCTTGAACTTCTGAGAGCCTGAGTTTTGTTGAGAGGAAATGAACCGAATCTGGGAGGCCTTTTGGGTCAAGTCTCTGCTCCAGATGGATGCTCGTAATTGAAGTCTCGCGGAGAACACATGAAATCTTGTTTCCCTGGTTTTCAATCTTTAATCACAAAAGTTTCTGTCTGAGCAATCCTCAAATTAGAATCATAGGCTTTTAGAGCTGGAAGGGGGCATCAAAATGATTTAGGGCAAGGCTTCATTATATGGAAACTGAGGCATGACATTTTGGTTAATGTAAGGCCAATCATATTTAAAATTTTATTTACTTATTTATTTTTGGCAGCGCTGGTCTTTGCTGCTGCGCTGGCTTTCTCTGGTTATGGTGCGTGGGCTTCTCATTGCCGTGGCTTCTGTTGTTGTGGGACATGGACCCCAGAGTGCTTGGGCTTCAGTAGCTGTGGCTCATGGACTCTGGAGCACAGACTCAGTCGTTGTGGCACACAGGCTTAGTTGCTCTGCAGCACGTGGAATCTTCCTGGACCAGGGATCGAACCTGTGTCCTCTACATTGGCAGGCAGATTCCTATCCACCTGTACCACCAGGAAAGTCCAGGACAATAGTTTGTATGTCATCAGTCATACGTTTTCTTTGACATTAGCTTCTCAAACAAAAGTAAAGCATAGTATAGTATAGTTAGAATCAGCTAGAAAGACATACTTTGTATTTACCAGTTCTGTACAAATTGGCTATTCATTCAGATATTGGCCCTAAATCTTCAAACTGTTTGGCATGCAGGGGAAAGTTTTTAAGTAATAACACAATTTTTATATTCATTAAACAACCTGACGCTAATTTCATTGACCTAAACGGAGCTGGGCTGGGATGCTTGCATAGTGATGTGTGGGTGTGTCTATTCCCTCTTCCTTAACCAAAGGCATTCAGTAAAAATGCAAATAAGGAAAGAACACTTACATATCAGAAACATGAAAAATTATAACTAGAGAAATACAAGGTGGGGGGAAAACAAAGACTGGAAATAAGAGAAAGAACAGACAGTACTTCCATCCAACAGATGAGGACTTCAAATTACAAGGATACTGAGCAATTTGTCAGCCAGTAAGTGGTGGAGTCAGAAACCTAAGACAATTTTCCAGATGCTTAGCCTGGGCACTGAGCTATGCCAGGCGTCTCAAACTTAAATGTGTCCCTGTGGCTCGAGGCTCTTGTTAAAATGCAGGTTCTGATTCCATAGGTGTGAGGTAGGGCTGGGGATTCTTATTTCTGACGGTTGTGAAGGATGAGTGATGCTGCTGATGTGGGTCTTTTAGCCACAAGTCATCTATTTTATATCCTTCATGGGATCAAAACCAAAAATCAGAACAGCATGTCTAGCAAATGATTTGTCCTTTAGAATGCTCACCTGTGACTCAGGGAAAGACAAGACCCCAATTTAGACAGTGTTGTGAGACAGGACAGGTTTAACCTCAGCGTCTTAAACTTCACTTTGTGTTTTGATTGACTTAAGGCTCAGCATGACCCTGAGGGAGACACTTCTGGGTTTGCTTTTTCTCTGCTAAGACCAAACTCTTAGGAAAAATCAGAAATTATTTCACACTCACGAATGAATGCCCAAAGCCAACTGTGAATACTTTTCTTGGGCTATTTGAGTGTCATCAGTACTCAAATTCCCTGGTTCTAGCACATTGTTTCTCAGTCACTCCAACAGCCAGGTCCATTCTGGATGCTGAGGGATGCTCTCTATCCACAGGTGACCTTGAAGTCCTATCACAGTGGGAGTATTTTACATATTTAGCTTCCATGAGTTTCCTCCTGAGCATCATCACCCTCAACATCCATTCCCACTGAATTGTGGCTACATGCAATTCGTGGCTGCAGTCCTTGCAAGAGAGAATCTCTTTCCTGCTTTATCAGGCTCCATGTATTCCCAGTTGAGTGATGCCAGGATTTAACTCTAGTTATCAGCCTGCTTTCCTGGTGGCTCAGATGATAGAGAATCTGCCTGCAACATGGGATACCTGGGTTTCATCCCTCGGTTGGGAAGACTGAGCGACAAAAACTTTCATCAACCTGGTACCTAGGAGAGGAGGTGGGAGCATCTCTTGAAGGAGGTAGGTACCTTTTTGGGGAGAGGGCTCAGCAACACCTCCCAGCATGGAGGAAGTGCTGGCTTTGTAGCCAGCAAAGTGGTCACATCCTGGAGCTCTAAGGGTCAGGGTCTACAGAGCCAAACTCTACTGGAACATCCATCCAGCTCTCCCATCTCATGCTTCAAGGTCTAATTTCCTCATCCAGGACTCCAGACTGTCTTGGCTGACTTCAGTTCCTCTGGAGCTCTGTGTTTCTAGTGAGTAAGTCTGGTTCCTCTTCTGAGTCAGATCTCTGATGACAGGCAAGAGGGCCATTTTGAAAGCAACCAAAAAGACTTCTGTTTCTTACTGTTACCTTTTTGCTGTTGTTGTTGTTCTGTTGCCAAGTCGTGTCCAACTCTTCACAACCCCATGGACTGCAGCATGCCAGGCTCCCCTATCCTTCACTATGTCCCGGAGTTTGCACAAATTTACGTCCATTGAGTGGGTGATGCCATCCAATCATCTCATCCTCTGTTGCCCTCTTCTCCTTCTGCCTTCAGCCTTCCCAGCATCAGATTTTTAATTACCATTGGATTTTTATTTACGTATTTTTTTGAAGTATAGTTGATTTACAATGTTATGTAAGTTTCAGGTGATTCAGTTATACATATACATATTATTCTTCAGATTCTTTTCCCTTATGTGTGTGCGTGCTAAGTCGCTTCAGTTGTGTCTGACTCTATGAGACCCTATGGACCATAGCCCGCTAGGCTCCTCTGTTCATGGGATTTTCCAAACAAGAATACTGGAGTGGGTTACCATGCCCTCTTCCAGGGGATCTTCCTGACCCAGAGATCAAACCTGTCTCCAGTGTCTCCTGCATTGGCAGGCAGATTCTTACCACTGAGTTACCTGGGAAGCCTCTTCTCCCTTATAGGTTATTACAAAATATTGAATATAATTCCCTGTGCTACCTCTAATTGTTTGTTCATGGCCCTCGGTTTCTCATTATGCTTCTGAGGCGTCTCAATGCAATTTAGCAATATCCAGCCAACTCTACTGTCCTTGCGGCAATTACTCCCTCGTATCTTTCCAGCGCCTGGATTGCTGCCCTTGGAGGGGCTTCCCCTATGCCAGGATGTCTTTCTAGGTCACCAACAAAGAACTCTGCGGCAACTGGGTTACTGCTTAGATCTGAGTCTAAGTGTGGCAGACACTGCTCAGGATGGTGTCCTCCTTGGCACCTGGGTGGTCAGTGAGGCAGCCTGGCTCTGGCTATTCTTCAGCCCGTCTCATTGAACCAAGCTTCTACCACCTGTGTTAGTTGGAATCCTTTGGACAGAAGACACCAGGAAGGGATCAGACATGCAGGGCAGTGATGAAAAGAGTGCCCAGGGAGGATCTTGGGAAGAATCATGAAAGACAGCGAGACGCTTGGCCTGGCATGTGTGGTGAAAGGAGACGGAAGCAGGGCTGGTAGAGGATGGAGCAGAAAGAGAATCAAACCTCAGAGCAGTGCTAGTGCCTGGAGCAGCATCCTGGTGGCAAAGTGAGAAAGTCCCCAGTCTAGAGGCGTGGCCATGGGCCCCCCACTGCCCAGTCATTGGCTGGAAGCAGTCCCAGGGGAACTTGAGCCTTGGTATTCACAGGGAGGGGTCCAAGGGGGTGGGGACTAGTCGTGGAGGTCAACTCTGCTTCCCATTGCCACCATCAAGGACTATAATTGCTTCCTCACTAATAGTGAACACTTCTTGAACATTTGTTATAAGCCAGGCACCATGTAAGGAGAAAAATTTCAATTTATCATTCCCTTTCATCTTCTCAACAAGTACAAAGATTATTCCCTGGTTTCAAAATTGAACTGAGACTTGTTCAGTTGCTCAGTCGTGTCTGACTCTTTGCAACCCCAGGGACTGCAGCATGCCAGGCTTCCCTGTCCTTCACCATCTCCCGGAGCTTGCTCAGACCCTTCTTCATTGAGTTGGTGATGCCATGCATCTATCTCATCCTCTGTTGACCCCTCCTCCTCCTGCCTTCTATTTTTCCCAGTGTCAGGGTCTTTTCCAATGAGTTGGCTCTTCGCTTCAGATGGTCAAATTGGAGCTTCATCATCAGTCCTTCCAATGAATATTCAGGGTTGATTTCCTTTAGGATTGATTGATTTGATCTCCTTGCAGTCCAAGGGACTCTCAGGAGACTTGTCCAATACCACACAGTTCAAAAGCATCAATTCTTTGGTGCTTAGCCTACTTTATGGATCAACTCTCACATCCATACATGACTACTGGAAAAAAACATAGCTTTGACTATATGGATCTTTATCAATAAAGTAATGTCTCTGCTTTTTAACATGCTGTCTAGGTGCATCATAGCTTTTCTTCCAAGGAGAAAGCATCTTTTAATTTCATGGCTGCAGTCACTGACCACAGTGATTTTGGAGCCCAAGAAAATAAAGACTTTCACTGTGTCCACTGCTTCCCCATCTATATGCCATGAAGTGATGGGACCGGATGCCTTTATCTTTGTTTTTCTTTTACATCTCAATAGAGATGTTAAAGTTCTTCCAAATCTTGCTCCATTGCA
Organism: Muntiacus reevesi; assembly: GCF_963930625.1. Classification (NCBI taxonomy): domain Eukaryota; kingdom Metazoa; phylum Chordata; class Mammalia; order Artiodactyla; family Cervidae; genus Muntiacus; species Muntiacus reevesi. Next base: position 36,723,189 of record NC_089252.1, on the reverse strand, counting down.
AACATACTTGCTGGTATTGTCCATAGTCACGTTTGAACAGAGCCCTGGCCCTCCGTGGACATCCACTTCCCTCCCATGGCTGCAGCTGCAAAGCCTTCAGGCGGGGCCACCCAGCCAGGGGGCCGCCCTGCACTGCTGAGGTGAGTGCAGGCAGTCAGTGGGAACTTGATAGCTACCACTTTGACTGCAAGAAGCCCTGTTTGCCCCACTGAACTAAAGAGACGTGATTATTTACTATGTTCACCCTCCTGGAAACTGTAGGGAACATGACCCAACTCCCATTTTCTTCATAAGCTTCCCCTGGGAATTCTAGTTCATAGTGATGTACAATTGGACAATTAGTACTCCCATCATTTAATTTAGTAGTCTTTCAGCAGATTTTGTTGAAAGCCTACTATGTGCTGGGTGCTCTGAAGGAGTGAGGGAGAGACAAAGTCCTCATTTTATATTCCAGCAGTGATATATGTACTGTACCCATGAAATGAAATTCCTGTTGGCTTTGTTGCCTTTATGATAGTATAATCTGTTCTTTGAGAGTAGAGAATCTCTTTGTCAACAACATCTTTGGATAATCCCTGATACCATCCTGAATACAATTTAGATCATTTAGTCAAATGAATGTGTTGTCTCTCTCAGGGATATTTGCATTTGAAGTCTTAATTTTATATATAGGAAGAAAGATCTGGGAACAGTCATTGAAGAATTTTTAATGAAGGAGTGGGTGGAGATTTACTTGTTCCAAATAAGTGAGAAAGGGTAATTCTTTCTCCATACTTCTGAAATGAAAACTCAGTGAGTTTCAGCTCTGCCTACATTGAAGGAGAGTTCTAGATCTACTGCAAGTTTCCATCTATTCTTGTAACTTGGAAGAACGTTAAACATTTCACTGATTGCAGTAGGTAAAGCTAGCCACTGTAAATTAAATGTCAGAGATTCAGTAGCTGTGTATAAGTTTATTTCTTACTGATGTCAAGTCCAGTATATGCTTGGTGGGTGGTCTATGTCATGGTCATTCCAGGACCAAGTTTTTAGGCTCTTTCCATTGAATTGGCAGAGAAGAAGAGGTTCTAGAGTGAAGACGCATCCCCTTCCTCACAACTTCCATCTGCAATTGATGTGTATCTTTCTACTCCTGTCCTATTGGTTAGAACTCAGTCACATGACCCCATGTGATGCAAATACAGCTTTGCTCTGTGCCCACGAGGAAAAGGAAACAGGTTTCATCGAACATTTAGCCATCTCAGCCTCAGAATTTGTACCCTGTTGTTCCAGAATAGCTCAGTAACCTTGGATATTTCTGACAAATGCTTATGAATAATTCACTTTGACACAGCTGAGCAATACCATATGCTGGTTCTATTTGTGCTTCCTTAAATTTTTTCATCTAGGCTACTTGTGTTGTTATAGTAAAAATAATAACAATTCACATTGATTCACATGACATTAAATAAAAAGTTCATTTTACAGGTAATTAGTATGGTCTTATGAAAAGTGAAAGTGTTAGTCACTCAGTGCTGTCAGACTCTTTGTGATGCCATGGACTGTAACCCGCCAGGCTCCTCTATCCGTGGGATTCTCCAGGCAAGAATACTGGAGTGGGTTGCCATTCCTTCTCCAGGGAATCTTCCTGACCCAGGGATCAAACCCTGGTTTCCTACATTACATTCCTACCATTTGAGACACCAGGGAAGCCCCAGTTATTTTGTAAAATGGGATTGTGTGCACAAAGACAGTCTGGAGGGAAAATTATAAAAATGTTAATGGTTATCATAAGGTTATCTCTTTGGAAAAAAGAAACATTTTCCACTCTCTTTTCTGTATTCCTGTATTTTCTGGAAATTTTTGGAGTGAGCATATGTAATTTTAAAGCTGGAAATATTAAACCATTCTATTTAAAATAATAGGGATCATACGGCATAGGTAATAGTATCAGTACTTCCGTGTGCTTTATTTTATGGTTCTTGGGGTCAGGAAGGCAGGTGTTAGAGTATTATGCCCATTTTGCAGATTAAGAAACTTAAGCACAGGTGATGCAAGCAGTTTACCCAGGACACACAGCTAGAAGTAGCCAGTCTGGGACTTGAACCCAGATCATGTCTTTTTAAATTCTGTGTTTTTCCCATAATGTCAAGAGCCTGGAAGTGGTTTCAGGAGTTCAGAAGTGAAATATTGTGCTATTGAATGTTCAGGTTCTTGGTTATTAAAGAAGAAAAACACATAGAAATGTGTTTGAGGGATTCTTCCAGAGCAACTCTTAGAGAGAAGCCAGAGAATTTTCGTTGTGACTTTCCCAATAACATGATGCAGAACTAGAAGAGAAGTGTCCAGTGCTCTTAGGTGTTTTTAGGGGAGGGCTTTTTGACAGGGAAATTAAAATGGCCTGTCGCCTTTGTCACCTCCGTCCGCTTGGATAGAGTTTGTTATCTTGGCCCTGGGCAGCTCTTTTTATAACAGGGAACGGAAAAGTTTCCAGGCTATCTCATTTGTGCCACATCTGATCCAGATGGCTTTGCACACTCCAATTTTAGTTCCTATTTTGTTTTCACCTCTCAGGGTAAAAAAGAACAGCCTGTAACATTGCTGTGGAGAAATTTCTGGAGCACAAAGCGCCCGGTGAGTGCACAGGGAAGGCGATGTTGCCGCTGTCGCTGCTCTGATGTACTAATTGGCCTCTTGTTATCACTGCTCTCATAGTCCTCAGCCTGTGAGGGGAGAGGGGCGTCGTTTGGTCAGTGGTCTGTTTTAGGGGCATCTGGTGGGATCCAGAGAAGATGATTGGCATGCAGACTCTTAAAGATGCTCTGTGAGGCTGGAAGTCTCATTAAGAAAGCTTGTTCAAGACTCACAGACCTAGAGAACAGACTTGCCTTGCCAGGGGGGAGGAATGGGAGAGAGAAGGACTGGAAGTTTGGGAGGAATAGATGCAAAACTATTATATATGGAATGGATAAGCAATAAGGTCTTACTGTATAGCATGGGGAACTATATTCAATACCCTGTGATAAACCATAATGGAAAATAATATGAAATATATATATACATTTTTAACTGTCACTTTTGTATACAGCAGAAGTTAACACAATGTTGCAAATCAACTATACTTCAATAAAATCAGCATTTAAAAAATGAAAGAAAGCTTGTTTATAAGCTGAAGGGCAGAGAGAAAGAGAGAACTACTTCCTAGGAACCAGCATTTGGACTGGGCTAGAAACAGTCATTATGTGACCCAAAGGGCATGTTCAAGTGGAAGCTAATGACAAATAAGGTTAGAGCTGAATCAGTCAGTCAGTCAGTCAGTTCAGTTGCTCAGTTGTGTCCGACTCTTTGCGACCCCATGAATCGCAGCATGCCAGGCCTCCCTGTCCATCACCAGCTCCCAAAGTTTACTCAGACTCGTGCCCATCAAGTCAGTGATGCCATCCAGCCATCTCATCCTCTGTCATCCCCTTCTCCTTCTGCCCCCAATCCCTCCCAGCATCAGGGTCTTTTCCAATGAGTCAGCTCTTCACATGAGGTGGCCAAAGTACTGGAATTTCAGCTTCAGCATCAGTCCTTCCAATGAACACCCAGGACTGATTATATATGAAATGGATATATTCCATATTCCTTTAGGAAGGACTGGTTGGATCTCCTTGCAGTCCAAGGGACTCTCAAGAGTCTTCTCCAACACCACAGTTCAAAAGCATCAATAAGCTAGTCCAAAAACATTCAGCTTTTATGTCACTTGCCCCAAACTCCCAGTGCCTCCCATTCTCACTGCCTTTAACCATCCTCTTATCACTACTGCATAGGCTATGCTCTCTTCAGTCTTTCCAACAGAGCAAGGTTTTTTCCTGGTTGTGTTCCAATTAGTCTTTATTTACTCCAATAAGCTTAAATCTAGATTAAGCCTCTCCTGGTCATAATTTGAGGATGCTGGTCTAGAAGAAAAGCACTTGTGCAATTATTTGATTTGCAAGCTGAACTAAAATTTTTTTTCTTCCATGAAGCACCATCATGACTTGAAAGAGTAACTGACAAACTATGATTATTCAGATTTGAATATTTGGCAGATATTTCCTCAAGAATGAACAAAGCAAGCCTGTCATTCTGAGAAAATAAGCTGACCATCTTTGTTGCCAATGCTAACGTTAGAATTTCGTAGAATATGTATTCTACCCTATAAGCTGAATCACTTCCCAACACTTAAAAGACTTTGTTGATAAGACTGATGGTGATATTAATAAATGTGATTTTTTAATATTTTCTAATAAAATGTGTCATTGTTAGGAAAATGTGCTGAACTTGATGTATTGATATTTTCCACATGACCTAAGTATGATATTACAAAAATGTGCATGGGCAGAACTTCTATTCAAAGTATAATACAGGCCAATGAAGCAGGAAAGCTTTACTGATATGTTTTCAGACTCTATATTCCAACAGAGGAAATTTTTAAAGAACCATGGTGGTTGTGGTGGTGTCATGTTATTTTAGACGGTAGAATCATTTTGGCCATGAGAAGATTTTATCTACTATTTTGGAAGAGCCTCCTGAGAGCCAGGGCATAATGTACCCAAACCGAGGAAATCAGACCTTGACTTTCATCTGCTCAAATGCCGTGGCCAAGCGGAGTCAAGGGGTAAATTCTCTGGTCATGGGGTGAGTTTCTGAGTATCAAAAGGGGCAAGGAGGGTACATGTCAACTTCTCCAGATAAAACCTAGTATTTCTGACCCTATTCCTAAAACTTAGCTTGAAAACTGAGGACACTCCAAAAAACGTCTCCTGGCTAATCGATTGTCAAAAACTTGCAAGAATCATGATAGTGATGATTCTCTGAAGAGGCATGAAATGAAGCATACACATAAGCCAAGAATGTTTCAAGCTCTGTCACACTGGCCACTTGTCTTGGGAATTAATTTGGTTCTATCATTTGTAGATCCATCGGGAAGCCAGAATTAAAGGGAGAGAGAAGCCATGATGGGCTCTAATTTCTAGAAGAGAAATTTCAGGCAGATGTGTGTACCAGATGTTACAGAACAGTGGCAGTTTCCAAGCATGTTTTTGTGAGACTTGAAGCTTTATTTTTACAAACCCTCTGTTTATGGAGCGAAGATGATGTGACCTGAGTGTGAGGGGAAAAAGCACACGTCAGGGAGAATTTGTGCTGGTGTGGGGAGGGAGGCAAGGCTTGACTGTGAGGAAATGGGAAGGAAACAGTGTCCTTGATCCTGTTTCTGTGGGGGCATAGAGGAAACCTGAATTTTCCTAATCCAGTCCCACCCCGGGCAGTTAGTGCATTTGTTAGAAGAGGGCACCCTGGTATGAATCAAATTTGTCAACTGGACATGGCAAGAAAGGGTGACGCAGGAACATAGAGAGTCCTTGGAAGACCAAGGGGGTTGTGTCTGCACAGCTGACGCACCCTGGACAGGCGTTCAGATGCCTGTGATGTCTGCTTCCATAACCTAAGGGCTGTGTGACTCCGGGTTATCCTGCCCAGGCTCCATCTCTATGTTGCTGTTGTTTGGTCGCTCAGTTGTGTCTGACTCTTTGCGACCCCATGGACTGTGACTGTCAGGCTCCTCTGTCCTTGGGATTCTTCAGGCAAGAATACTGGAGTGGTTATTCTCCAGGGGATCTTCCTGACCTGGGGATCAAACCCACGTCTCCTGCATTGGCAGGGGGTTTCTTTACCACTGAGCCACCTGGGAAGCTTCTCCATCTCTGTATGCTAGGCAATGCACGTAAGGTAATGAAGCCTTATATGTTGCTATTAAACCTGAACTCCATATACATTAAATGCAACTTCCTAATTCAGGAAATAGTCAGTTATACTAAAAATACAGAGAAATCCCGTTAGAAACCTTTTAGATTTCTCCAAAGAAAGTACGGCATTCCCACATCTGTGAAAACAATTGCCACTTGGATAATAATTATACTATATTTAAGATAGATAACCAACAAGGACCTACTGTAGAGCACAAGAAACTCTACTCAATATTCTGGAACTACCTAAATGGGAAAAAATTTGAAAAAGAATAGATACATGTATACATATAACTGAATCATTTTGATGTACCCTGAAACTAACACATTGTTAATTAATGTTAGGTGAATTGTTAATCAACTCTTCGCCAATATAAAGCACAAATTAAAAAAAATAGAGAGTACTTATTTTGTAGAACTACTGTTAGGATATGAAATAGAACTATTAAAGTTTGCTTTATAAAATATGCTGAAAACAAACAAAGAAACAAGGAAACAGAGCAAGTCAGAAATTCCAAGGAGATGGATTACTAACACATACTTGCCGAAGAAGCATAGTTAGATACCAAAATGCTCGGGTTTGCCTCTGTTTGGCTGGCCTTATCACAGAGGGGCCCATGTGGCCTTACTTCAGAGCCTGTCAGTCTCACTCAGCAGGACCTCATTTTATTTTTTTATGCTGATTTTCATGTTGTATAAATTGTCATCATTCAAGGTCATGCCCAAGCACTAGCACACGTGTTTAACCTATAAGGTTAAAAGCATGTGGCCTCTTAGGTACTCACTCATCTGCTACTGCCCTCCAGTTATCCAGCTGGGATCCTGGGAGGGGGGCCAGGGAAAAGAAATCCCACAGAATTTTCCTGGGTGTCAGCAGGGTGCTCTGCAGAGAAGTAAACCAGCATGAAGACCTTGCAGATTGAAGAGAAGAGGGAAGAGGCAAACTGGAAAGGAAAGGATCAGGGAACTGTGGATTGAGAGGGAAAATTAAATGTATCTATTGAGTTGGCCAAAAAGCTCATTCAGACTTTTCCGTAAGATGTTATGGAAAAATCTGAATGAAATTTTGGCCCAATCCAATATTTCCCAGGAGCCTAGAGCTGTAGTGATCCATTAAATTAACCTCCTCTTTTTATTTATTCTGGTTCTCAAATAATTAGTGTTTTCTAATCATGCCTTAAGCTTTCCAGGCTGGCTTTGTTTTTTTGACCTTGAATTGACCTCACCAATTTCCATGCACAATTTTTGTCTCACTCACTCTTGCCTTCAGAGAATTCACGGACACCCGTTGGCCCTTGACTGACTCCTTATTACACTTTCACCTTTGCAATAACCTTCTTTTCAGATTGCCACATCTTCTGTTTGTTTCCTCAGAAATCATTTACTATCTGGATGTAACTGAGATTACCACTATTTATGTATCAGTTGGGAACATCATTAGCACTTGAAGATGTGCAAAGCTTCTCGGGTTGAGAACCTTGACTTTTTTGCCATGTCTAGACTGTTTCTTCACTTTACTCATTTCCTCCGTTTGGGAGAATTTACTGTAGGTCTTGAGATCCTCTTAAAGGTTTCACTAATTTCTCCTGTACTTTAAGGCTTTCTTTGCTTCTCTCTGCTTCAGTTTAATTCTGCTGAAAGGGCTTTCCTTATAGAACTCTCTCCAGAGGCAGCAGGCAGAGCTGGGTAGCTTCTAGAAGGGACTCTTTCTGCTGCCTTAGAAAGCTGAATCAACCACCTACCCACCTTCCTCTGCCCCATTTCCAGGCTCACCTACGAGGCTCTTCCCTCCCACTAAATTGTGTATTTAGTGTTCACCATGTGTCTGACACTGTTTTCAGTATTTTACATGAATTAAAGCCAGAAAACAACCTTGTGAAGTAGGTATAATTACAGGTACTACTTCCATTTTACAGATGAGGAAACTGAGGACCCAAAAGACATAATTAACTCCCCAGGGTCATAGAGCTCAGAGGTAGAAGAGTTAGGATATGAATGCAAATGACGTGGTTCTCCTATCAGGACTTTTCACTGCTGCATTTTTAGGTCAATACATTTAAGTCTTCTGCTTTTTTCTGTTGTCTGCAGAGTTGATCTCAGTTTGCATTTCAGGTTGATCTGGTCCTGCTACTTCATGAAAGCTTACTTTGACTCACTACAGAAACAAAATATTTTCCTAAGAGGAGAATACAGATAGGGGAAACACAGGGAAAATGAAACTAAAGAGCTACATATTTTACGGGAGGCTTGACCTCTTGGAGGACAAACTTGACCTGTATAAAAAAGAGATTGTCTTGATCGTAATTGCTTGTAAAAGTACTAGAAAAACAGATGATAAAGAGTGTTATCAGATCAGTGACCAATGTGCAAAGAAATCTAACAGAGGAATATAGGCCCACTCATCTCAACTAGACTCCACTAGTTTATTCACAAATTCTCTGCGCCAGGGGGAAACCAGACTAGGGAAAAGCAGTGAGCAAAATGAGCCCAAACCCCTGTCTTTAGTGAATTTACCTGCTCATGGGAATACAGATAAGATAAATAAGGTGAGTCAGTATAGCAGGTAGTATGTTCAATGGCGATACATGTCATGGACATGAAAGAAATAGGGAATGATGACGGGGTGGTGACTTAAAGATGGGGTGAAAGAGGCTGCCCTGGGAAGGTGACATTGAGGGAAGACCTAGAGGAGGTGGGACACATGAATAACCAGTGGAAGATTGTCTCGGGCAGGTGGACTCTGAAGTTCAAAAGCCTTGCGCGAGAAAAATGCCATCATGTTTGATGAATTACAAGGAGCCCGTGTGGCTGAAGCAGAGAGAGCAACGGGCGAGTAATGAGATCTGGATATTATGAAATCTTCAGCCCATGATTAGGACTTTGATGGAAAACAACTCTCCCAGAAGCATGCCAGATAATGAAAATTTATTGAGAGGTCCCTCCTTAAAGATGCAGAGAGTATATAATAAAAGCCTTTGTGGGAACTATCCTGTAAAAAATGGGATAGCTATGGACAGATGGGGAAAATCAGAACAGAGCACTTCAACCCTTATTAGGGGAGCAGCTTCCTTCATGTCAGAGTTGATTTTATCAGCTTGAACTAGAAAATAACAACTGTAAAAGCCAAATAAAATATAAAAAGCAACTATCTGAGGCAATGAAGAATGGTCAGAAGAAGAAGAAATTGGAGAGGAATCCACCATTACAAGAAGGTCATTACACTGATTCTTATTTTATGCATCCCTGCCCCATGGGGCATTTCCCAGTTCTTGGGAAACAATGCAGATAGAGTTCAAGTAGAAAACTGGGTCCTAGTGGCCTGAGGAGTCAGAAGATGGAGACTGAGACTGCCAGAGTTACTGGAAGCTGATTGAGAAGAGGAGAGGAGTGATTCTAGGAAGCAGAACCATGGGGGAAGCTTCCGAATTTGTATGTAAACCCCCTTAAATCTTTGCTGACTCTTGGTCTGGATAAGATTAAGATTACAAGGATCCAAGGGGAGGAAATAGCTGGAGAGTTAAAAGAACTGAACAGATATTTCAGCAACTGCCATCACAGGGGTGTAGAGGCTTCTGAATCTTAGGAAGATAGAGAGACGTAGATAGTACCCTGGGTTCTTGTTCAGTCACTCAGTCGTGTCTAACTGTTTGTGACCCCACGGACAGCGGCACGCCAGGCTTCCCTGTCCTTCACCATCTCCCAGAGCTCGCTCTGGGTCATGTCCATTGAGTTGATGATGCCATCCAACCATCAAAACCCCAAAGGACTAGACCATGGGAGTAAAGACCACATCTTTGGGTTAAAAAATTAATCCTAGGACAAGATGGAAACAGGGCTAACAAATTGACAAGCCACAGCATTAAAACAGGAGTACAAATCACACTACATGCCGGTGTGATTTGTAGATAAGTGGGTTGCAGAATGTCAGAAAATGAGCTCAGACAGAAGTGAAAGGACCAGATCATGTGGAGCCTCATAGGTATGGTGAAGAGTCTGGATTTTATTATGATGTGATCACAGCTATGGGATGTCCTGAGGAAGGCATTGACATAGTCATATTTGGTAAAATCATCACTTGGCCTCCTCTGTGGAGACTGGGCTATAGGAGTGAAAGTGAAAGCTAGTTGTCCAGGTGAGATGATGCTAATTAAGACTAGGACAGTGGAGAGGAGAGGTGGTGTTTGGTTCAAGCGCTGAAGATTGACAGAACGTTTTAGGACGGGTGGATATGGATGAGAGAGAAAGAGAGAAATCAAAGATGATTACTTTCTTTAAAAATTTATTTATTTATTTATTTGGCTGTGCTGGGTCTTTGTTGCTGCACGGGCTTTCTCTAGTTGTGGCGAGCGGAGGCTAATCTCTAGTTGCGGCACGTGGCCTTCTCACTGTGGTGCCTTCTCTTGTTGAGGAGCAAGGACTCTGGGGCGCTTGGGCTTCAGTAGTTGCAGCACGTGGGCTCACTAGTTGGGACTCCTGGGCTCTTGAGCGCTGGTTCAATAGTTGTGGCACAAGGGTTTGGTTGCCCTGGAGCATGTGGGATCTTCCTGGATCAGGGATCCGCCCATGTGTCTTGTACTGGCAGGCAGATTCTTCACCACTGAGCCACCAGGGAAGCCCTCTAGGATCATTCTTTACACATCCTGGCTTGGAAATGTTTATCCCATCAGCTTAAGGGAGATGACAACAGGTAGGGGCACACAATCCATCATACTTCCCTAAGATGGAGACAGCACTGGAGGGTGGTTACATAAAACACACACCTCCCCCACATTCTACACTTCATCTTATGTTACAGCTGACCCTGCTGTTCAGTCAAATGCACATGAGAACTGTACCTTCTACACAAGGTGGGAGTGATCTCAATTGTTACTGATATAACTATAACTAACAGCCAAATATAAATATTATGAAGAAAATAGAAACACTTGGTAGCATCTTTGTCAGAATGCTGGTTAAATAGCACCTTTAGGGCCAAGGCAACATTTAAACCTAACAGGCAGCCAGGTGAAATGTTTCAAGAAGAAGTGAATAGTGGCATTAAAAATTTTATATCCTGGGAGCAGGAAGGTGGGGTTTGCTTTCCCAGCTCCCAGATTCTTCTTTTGGAGACTAGCATCTAAAGCATTCCTACAGGAAGTTTTAGAAATGCGTTTCAGAGGACCTCTAGCTCCTGTGACTCTCACCTACAGCCCAATGTGGCTTTTGGAATTTTACCTGTAAATGCTTGTTATTTCACTTAATATCTCACATTAGGACCAGTGCATAGTACTTCTGAGTTGAGTGAAAGGTGAGTGTTATCCAAGCTTGGCAAACAGATAACTTTCCCAATAAAGTTCATTCTTTTACACTTTGGTTCTTTACTCTTGCATTGGGCACAGCCCAAGCATCCTTCTGTTTCCCATCTTCCATACAAGCTACCTCACCCCCCTCCTTCTGTGGTTAGTACTGCTTCAGCTCAAGGTCAGTTCCTTGGGGAACCATTGCATCTTGTGTTTTCGCCCAAAACTTTGGCTCCTGAGTGACTTGGGCTTTGGAAATACATACTTTTCTAAGAATGACATAAATAACCTGTTTGTCATTTCTATTTCCTAAAATAAAATGCTACCCATGGAGAGTCAACACAGAGGCAAGAACAAGAGAGAAGATAATTCTGGGGCATTAGACAGTATGCTGTTGCCTAACGCAGAGCACCACCAAGCTAAAGGCTCACTTTCCTTGACCTACCCATTGAGAAGTGAGTTTGAACTAGATCAGGAGAAGAACCTCCCCGGCCACCAGGAGATACAGTACTAATCCTGCTCCCTGGTGAGAGATGCATCCAGCTACTAACTGATGCTCTCACCACAGAGCCCAACATGGTCCCAGAATGAACTCTCTGGAAAGTAATCAAGACATTCTTTCAGGTCAAGAGCTTTGTTCTCCTCATAGTAGGCTTTTCCCGAGAGAAATAAGTGCCCATGAATGAGCAATATGAAAACAAATCCATCAACAGCATTTTACTCAGAAGCCTAAGTGCTCCTGTTTTGATATGCTTGTTCTGAAATTGCTGTCCTGTCTTGCGGACTCCACTTTACCCAGGAGGAAGTCAGAGAACAACATAGGAGAAAGGACAACTCTACCAAAAGTAACAAAAAGAGACTTAAACCTGGCAATTCAAAATCCTAGTGGATTTGCTTTTTAGTTCTCGTTCACTTGAAATGAGAAATGTTAGCATGTGAATAAGTGTAATTCTAAGATAATCTTCTTTTCCATGAAGTTCATTCACATGTTCATTTATACACTCAACAGTCATAAGTCATTGCCGATGGGTCACTGGTAAAGGCTTTACCCCTGTACTCACGGCTTGTAATTCACTGCAGCAAATGTGCAAACGCCCTCTACCTGTTGAAGATGGTGAAGTTAGGTATCAGTAAGAAGAAAACATAGGACCTTCCAGATGATCTGCTTCCCTTGTGGCTCAGCTGGTAAAGAATCCACCTGCAATGCAGGAGACCTGGGTTCGATCTTTGGGTTGGGAAGATCCCATGGAGAAGAGAAAGTCTACGCACTCCAGTGTTCTGGCCTGGAGAATTCCCCTGGGGTCGCAAAGAGTCAGACACGACTGAGCAACTTTTACTTCACTTCCCTGGTGGTCTAGTTGTTAAGAATCTGCCTTCCAGTGCAGGGGATGTGGGTTCAGTCCCTGGCTGGAGAACTAAGACCCCCACATGCCACGGGGCAGCTATTAACATAAGCCCTCAGGCTGCAACTACTGAGCCAACACTCTAGAGCCCACGCAACACAACTAGAGAAGCCACGAGCCATGATAAAGACCCAGCCAGCCAGAAGAAGAAGATGATATAAATATGAAGTGGCCACTTAAGCACATCTATTTCTGTTCCAACACAGCCCTTATAGAAGGAAAATGGAAGAGAAGAAGGAAAGAGAGAATATGGGGGGAAAAGCAGTATGAGTATAATGGAGGCAGGGTGACTGCTAAGGGAGGCAGCATTGGAAAGAGACAATTTCTTGTGGGATGAGGCCATGTCCTCTTTCACAATTCAGAGTTGCCTAATGTCTGCAGGGTGCTGAAAAGATATTCATTGCCTAGAATTGTAAGCTGTTGAATGCAGGGCTCTTCTGTCTTCAGTGACCATCATAACCCTCAAGACAATGAACGTAGTATCTGTACAGTGTCATCCACCCGATAAGGTGTGAAGATTCACCATGTATTTTGTTTCCATTGGCTTCAAACAATAATGCTTTACTATAGTTTAGGGCAATATCGGTAAGGGCAGCCCATTTTACCCTTACAAAATTTCCATTAGAAGACATTATTTTTCAATTCTCTGGATTCTATTTTGGTCACCCTATTTCGTCAAGGAAATTTTTTAAATTAGAACTAATACCCAATTTGTTTTCTGGAAACTTTTCTACCTTCTAGACTCCAGGTAATTGATGTTTTCCCATCCAGTGGAATTCTCTGTAGGTGGTTCTGAGTATGAGTTAGTTGATAGTTGTATTTGTATAATCCCTAAAATTGGTTATCAATTATGGTAAGTGATAAGGAATTTTCCCTGTTTCTATAGCAACATAAACCCTGGAGATGCTTTCAGCAAGTCTATCTCCTAAATGATTCCCTGTTTGTGACTTAGGAAGCTAAAGAAGATCCATTGGTTCAATTAGTTTACTAAGAAGCTGTTTAGTGCACTGATGAAAAAAGATAACTGAAACACTGATACAGCATTCCCATGGCTAGAATTTAACAACAGTTTATTGAACAAATGGTATGTGAGAGATGCCGAACTAAACTCTTTGAGAAATGCGGATGAATTACATAAGAGACCTGTTCTTCTCAAGGAAATTACAGTTCAGCGGGAAATGCTGGAAGGAAATGAATGGAGGAAGGAAGTGAATGGAGGAAACAGCAAGAAAATTTCAGGAAAAAAAAAGAAAAGATACGTACATTCTGACACATAAATACCTAATGAACCTTTATCAGAGAGAAGTAATTTTTATTAACTTTAGAATCTTAAAAGTAATTTAAAAACAATTGACCTAGAATTCTATGCAGCAAAATATTCTTCAGTATAAGGGAAAATTTAGACATTCTCAGATGAAGGAAAACAAAGAGCATTTGTCACTGGGAGATCTATCCTAAAATAATGGCTAAAAGAAATTCGCTAAATAGGAAAGAAATGAACTTTACCAAAAAGAATGAACAATGGAAAGAGCAAACAAAAGGCTAAAGTTTATTTTCTTCTCTTATTTTCTAAATTATGTTTGATTGTTGAAGCAAAAATTATAACACTGCCTGGTGTGGTTTTCAATGTTTGTGGGAAAAATATTTAAGACAATTATAAATTTCATTGGAAGGACTGATGTTGAAGCTGAAACTCCAATACTTTGGCCACCTGATGTGAAGAGCTGACTCGTTTGAAAAGACCCTGATCCTGGGAAAGATTGAGGGCAGGAGGAGGGGACAACAGAGGATGAGATGGTTGGATGGCATCACTGACTCAATGGACATGGGTTTGGGTGGACTCCGGAGTTGGTGATGGACAGGGAGGCCTGGTGTACTACGGTTCATGGAGTCACAAAGAGTCGGACATGACTGAGCGACTGAAATGAACTGAACTGAAGGTAAAAGGACATAAATGGAAGTAAGTTCACTATACTGCATCAAACAAGTTATTGTGTTTTTTATTTCAAATTCCAGTTGTTTATTGCTGTATGTAGGAAAGCAATTGACTTGCGTATGTTAACCTTATGTTCTGCAATAATGCTATAATCACTTATTAGTTCCATGAGTTTTTGGTTGATTCTTCCAGATTTTCTGCATAAGTAATCATGTCATCAGTGAACAAAGACAATTTTATGTCTTACTTCCCAATATGTATACTTTTATTTCCTTTTCTTGTCAGTTTTGCATTAGCTAGGAGTTACAGTAGAATGCTGAAAAAATGGTGAAAGGGAACATCCTTGCCTTATTTCTGGTATTAACAGGAAAGATTCTATTTTCTTCCCATTAAGTGTGATGTTAACTGTAGGTTTTTTGTAGATATTCTTTACCAAGTTGAGAAACCTTTCTTTTTTCCAATTTTAACATGATTTATTACTACCACAAAACTACATATGAATTTATATATGTTTGATTTTGTTGCTGTTGTTCAGTCTCTAAGTCATGTCTGACTCTTGAGGACCCTGTGGACTGCAGCACGCCAAGCTTTTCTGTCCCTCATCATCTCCCCAAGTTTGCTCAAACTCATGTCCATTGAATCGGTGATGCCATCCAAACATCTCAGCCTCTGTTGCCCTTTTCTCCTCCTGCCTTCAATCTTTTCCCAACATCAGGGTCTTTTCCAATGAGTCAACTCTTCACATCAGGTGACCAAAATATTAGAGCTTCAACTTTAGCATCAGTCCTTCCAATGAGTTTTCAGGGTTGATTTCCTTTAAGACTGACTAGTTTGATCTTCTTGCTATCCAATATGTTTAATTATACCATTAATATTAATAAGTATAACACATTTCTTTTTAAAGTTTTACATGTCATTGAAGTCATCACAGTGCAAATTTACTTAGTATATTCATGATAATTTATATAATTCTGAATATCTATAACATTTTCTTTCTACCAATCTTTTCTTCTTGCCCAAAATATCACATATTTTAAATTTAAATTAATGTTCCTGCTTTTATTGTTTTAAGATATTTTCCCTGATAGTAGCCTTTCCTATGCCCGTGGCTCCTTTATGAGACTTTTTTTTTTTAACTTCTTAAAATGCTCAGGTTCACAAATAATTTTAAAAGCCATTTTCATAGAGAATGGTATTAAAGGGTCATCATTTGTTTCTCAGCTGTGCTTGGCACATAGGAAAAGTAAAATCTAAGAAACATCATAATAATGGTTTTGACTTTTTGACAAGAGGAGCACTGAAATAATTTGTTTTATGTTTAAAAGTTATTCTTGAATGCTGCTTTAAGAGGGGGTGGATTTTTCCTCTGAAAATTTTCAATAGTCTTTCAAATTAACTGATGCTAACCAGCTATTTAAACCAAATAAAGAACCTCAAGAGGAGAGTTATTGAGGTTTTTAAAACATCTGTTTTTCATTATTTCGTAAATAAGCAAGGCTTGGTATTTGTTAGAAAGAACTGACATTTTAGAGAGAGAGAGGTTAGAGAGAGCTATGTCTTCTTAGTAGTTTAAATGCATAAACACTTTAAGCAGTAATAATGAGCAATTAAGTAATTGCCTTACAGTGCCTAGACTCTAGTCTTTTTGTGTAAACTCCAGCAAAAATCTGGCTACAGGGGAAATGGCTTGGTGATCATAGCTCTCAGCCCGAACTCAGGTTCAAATCCCCTCAACAATCAGGGAGTGTGTTATGAGGAAATGCATTCCTGGGTCTCTGGGAATGAGCCTAGATAGTGAGAGTTGATTATTGTTTCTCCTCCCAGATGTGAATTTATTGGTGGTTAAAATGCATCAAGACTTCCCTAGTAGCTCAGACAGTAAAGCATTTGCCTGCAATGTAGGAGACCTGGATTTAATCCCTGGGTTGGGAAGATTCCCTGGAGGAGGAAATGGCAACCCACTCTAGTATTCTGCCCATGGGATTTTTCAGGCAAGACTACTGAAATGGGTTGTCATTTTCCTCCTCCAGGTGATCTTCCAGACCCAGGGATGACACCCATGTCTCCTGTGTCTCCTGCGTTGCTAGGAGGATTCTTTACCTGCTGAACCATCAGGGAAGCCCAAGCCATACTGAGACATATTAAATTAGCTCCTGTACTAAGGAAATAGCAACCCACTCCAGTACCCTTGCCTGGAAAATCCCATGGACAGAGGAGCCTGGTAGGCTGCAGTCCATGGGGTCACAAAGAGTCAGACATTACTGAGTGACTTCACTTTACTTCACTAGTACTAAGTAGTCTTATCTTTAAAATTCTGTAAGCTTGGCTAAATAAACCTGACAGTTTATAGAGAGATACTGTAAGTAACCTACCTGAAACCCAGCAGAAGCCAAAGTTCAAAATGGGATCCCCTGTCTCTCTCGCCTTCCCATCTCTTCAGGCTGTTACTCAACAAGAACATCATAACTGGAGACAGAATTCAAAGTTGTAGCTGGTATACAGTTGTCCCCATCCCTTACACTTTATGCATGAGGAATGCATTCCAAGACCTTCGGTGGATGCCAGAAACTGCAGATATAACTGGGTCCTATATGCATTATGATTTTTCCCGTACGTACATACCTATGAAAAAGTTATAAATTAGGCACAGTAACAGTATCTGAATTGTCAGCATCACTACTCTTGAACTTTAGGGCCATTGTTAAGTAAAATAAGGGTCATTTGAACACAAGCACCACAAAGACAGCTTGTCTGATACCTAGAGAGTGGGTACCAAATGACTAATGGGAAAGATGCTCTGAACAAATGAATGATTCATGCTCCTGGCCAGATGGAGCAGGGCAAGCAAAGATTTCATTAGGCTACTCAGAAAGGAATGCATTTTAAGCCTTATGAATTGTTTAATTCTGACATTTTTCATTTAATATTTACATACTGTGGTTGACCACGAATAACAAACCGTGGACAGCAAAAACAGTTGCAGGGGAAGACTGCTGTATTCCTAACCTGGTCACATGATCACATCCCTTCACTATGGTCTCCTGGGGTCATTACAACAGGAGTGAAATGATTTGGAGTGATAGTATGTTCCATTTTGGAAATATATTTCTTCTTCAATCAAGAGAACTTGACTGTAATGGATTTCATATCTAGGAGGTAGGAAGCTATTTACAATGTAAGTTGCTGTTAATATATACAACTCTCTGTGGTTTCTAGGGGTTGAAGTTTTGCAATGGAAATTCTCAATGGTCTGTTTGCATCAGAGTTTACAGCTATGTTGTATTATAGTCTAAAGCCCAACATTTAATGAATAAAGAATATTAGAAAGGCTTCACTATGAGGGCTTTGATGGTTTCACAGATTCTCATGCTTGAAGATATCTGGAGAAGTCAGTAGGGTGGAAAACGCCAGTGTGGACAGGCAGCAAAATGCTGCTGAGGAGCAGGAACTAGAGAGAACAGACACCTGAAAATGGCAAAAATCTAATCTGTGTGCATGACTGATGAGACAGGCTTTCCCCAAATGGATTCCTGCCAAAACACTGCAAATAAAATTCATTAAATAGTCAATGTATATAATGTTAAGGTAAGCGCTCAGCTGAAGGCAGCAAGAGGATTTTGAATAAAAAGTCACGTATCTCAACATTTGTAATTGATCACTAAATGAACACCAAGAATGTCCAATTTTTTATCCATCTTTTTTGGGGAGGGATGTTAACTTTCACAATTGTTATTTGGTTCTCGAAAGTGGGTTGTTGACTGTTGGATCAATCTCTTTATTAGACTTGTCCTTTTAAATAGGGTTGTAAATTGGATATTTTGCTAAACACAAGAAAATAGGACCATGTTAAAAAAAAACCTGTTTTCATAGAGGACTCAAAATACAGCAATATCATAAAAGAAGCATGAAATATCCTTGAGGGTATCCCAAAGTGTGAATTTTGTTTTGATATGCTTCTCTGTGTTATTGGCACTTTCCCTGTATTTTATGGAATAAAACTGAGGAAAAGTCATCTAAAACTTGAGCCACTGAGGGAAACACCCATTAATGTGAATATGTGGTGAATGAAAATTATATAAGCTAAACTGTCTTGAAAAACTGGATTATATTTCAGTGACCGAAAAAGAATTCTCTTAACATGGTTTGCATCACTTACAATGTATTTCAAGGCTTTAATTAGTTGAGAATCTTTCTCCTTTACACAAATTGTAAGTTTGATTTTATCATTCATCACAGCAGAGTGTCTTAAGATAGAGAAAAGGAGAAGCCACCTTATTAATTTGTTAATGGAGGTTTATCATTCATTTCTTTTTAAAAAATATTTTTATTTATTTATTTTGACTGTGCTGGATCTTCATTGCTGCACATGCTTTTCTCTAGTTGCAGCGAGTAGGGGCTACTCTCTAGTGGTGTGTGGGCTTCTCACGGCGGTGGCCTCTCTCGTTTCAGAGCACAGGCTCTAGGTGCTTGGGTTTCAGGAGTTGCAGCCCGTGGGCTCAGTAGTGTGGCTCCCAGGCTGTCAAGCACAGGCTCAATAGTTGTGGCTCATGGGCTGAGTTGCTCTGAGGCATGTGAGATTTTCCCATTTTCCCATTTTGGTCAGGGATCGAACCCACGTCTCCTGCAGTGGCAGGCGGATTCTTTGCCACCGAGCTGCTGGTGTGGCCCTATCGTCACTTTCGTGTTTTCCCTTGGCTTGATGAGTTTTGGTGGCATCCTTTGTCTTGTATTCTTGTGATATTAAGGGTATCGAATGGAAGGAGGGTTCAGGGGGAGGCGGAGGCTGCATTCCCTGTCATGCACATCAAGTAACACACGCTATTGTCCTAATTAGTCAGGCCTTTTCTGCGTTGTCTTCTTGGGGACCCAGCTCAAGCCTTACTACATCTAGAGACCCTTAGTGGAATTTATAATTATTCTTCTATTCTTATGATAGTTACCCTCAAGTTTTTAAATTAAACATTTGGGAGGGAGAAATAATCCCAAATTTGAAAAGGTTACAACAAGTAACACAGAAAACACCCACATATACTGTACTAGGTTTACCAGCTGTCTATTTACCTGTTTCCTTTATCACTTCTCATATGATCTGTTCTCTTTCTGTTTTATTTTTGGGGGGAAGATTGTTGTTTTTTTTTCCCCTACTCTCTCTCTCTACTTATGTCAATATATCTATCTATTTTATGTATATATATATGCATATATATTATATATACATATATATGTATATACGTACTAGCATGATTATTCTCCTGAGAAATTTGAAAGTAAATTATGCACATTAAGATCTTTTACTCCCAAATGCTTCATTGATTTGTGATATTCACTTACATAACCCAGTCCAATCCTCACCTTCATAAATTCATGTTGATAGGATATTTTTATCTCATCTTCTGTCCAGATTGCAGTCTTGTTGTTCACCTAATGAAGTCTGTTAGAGCCCAACGGTTCCCTCTGAAACAGAACCCAGTGTGAAGTCAGGTACTGTTTTTTGCTATCATGATTTCTTAGTGTGCTTTATTCAGAGACACCTCCACAGCCTTTTTTTTTCCTTTTGTAACACTGACATTTGGAAGAATACACTCCCAAATCTACCTTTTTATTAATAGAACATCCAGCAGTTTATTTTTATGATATTTCCTTATAACTAGGATGAGATTATACATTCTTGGCCAGAAAACTGCAGAAGTGATGCTGTGTCCTTCTCAAGGTATCATTTCTGAAGGTGAGCAGTGTTCGTCTACGCCTCGTGGGTGCTATAAGTTGGTGAAGGGCTGGCCTGATTTCTCCACTGTAAAATAACAGTTTGCTTTTCTCCCTTACAATTAATAAGTGGTCTATGGAGAGACATTTTTCGATCACACAAATAACCTGCTCACCAGCACAATTTCCTCCTAGCTTTAACTTCTATGGATGGTTCTGAGATGACCCCCTTCCTGTGATAGCTGCAAAGTGATCATTTTCCCACCCAGCAGCCCCTCTACAAGCTCTTAGCCTTCTACTATAAACAAGAGCTTTTCTTTATTTGTTCATTATTGATATTGACTTAGAAAATTTGTAACTCACTGTATATTTTAATACTATCAAAGAAAAGGGGTTTGAATATGTAACTATTCTGAATTCTTTTTTCATCCATCACCAGCTGTTCCAAATCTTTACCATTCATTTCAGTTCTCCATCCCTCCTCTCACCCAAGGGTTATCTGGCTTCCCACTTACTCAAGGAACTTGGGAACATCAGGCTTGGATGACTCCACCTCCCTTCTCTCACTTTGTGGTTACAAATGTTTTCACATACAAATCTATTCTCATCCACTTTGGTCAAGTCACAGTAGGTGAAGCAGCCTTCCATATGATTAAAGGCAAATGCTTTATCTCTGGTTAATTTTCTTCTTCTTTTCTCTTTTATCTTATTAAAAGTGTGCTCTATAGAATTAATCAAATTCTTGGGTTGATGAAATACTCTGTGAATTGGTCAATGCCTGGTTTCTTTTTATCTTATCCTTTTGTCTGTATTATCTCTCTCTGTCTTTTTCTTCTTCTCTTCCTTCCTTTCCTCCTTATTATCTATCTATCTATTTTAATTAGTTATGTGCTCCTGTGAATTGATGACCTCTTATTGTTAGATGGTGAGGGACAGGGAGGTGTGATGTGCTGCAGTCCATGGGGTTGCAAAGCGTGGGACATGGCTGGGCAACTGAACAACAGCAACAGTGACAACATTATAAGATGACCAACCATATTGAATTAGGGCCCCCACAGTGCCCTTGTGCATGCATGCTAAGTCATTTCAGTCGTCTCAAGACTCTTCAAGATCCTATGGACCACAGCCTTCGAGGCTCCTTTGTCCATGGAATTCTCTAGGCAAGAATATTGGAGTAGGCCATTCCCTCCTCCAGGGATCTTCCCACTCCAGGGATCCAACCCTCATCTCTTTTGTCTCCTGCACTGGGAGGCAGATTCTTTACCGCTAGTGCCACCTGGGAAGTCCTCATTAAACCTTAATTCCCTCTTTAAACACCCTGTCTTCAAATCCTGTCACATCCCAAGGCATTAGGAGCTAAGACTTCAACACATGAGCTTTGGGGTACAGAATTCTCATTCTCCTTAGTATCTCACATGAGTTTTTCAACTGGTCTCTCTGTTGACAGTCTGGCCCACCAGAAGTCCACCAGAGCCCTCAGTGTTATCCAAATAAACAGACGAGGAACAATTTGTATATCTTAAGTACTCACCACTTTCTTCTCTTCCCACCTGATCAGCAGTATCACCGGGATTAGAACTGTCATCTTAGTAGAGCAAGAAAGTGCTCTCAGAAGTGATGTCATCTGCACTCATGTTGTGTGCCAAATCCCCTTTCAACTTTATAGTTGTCTACTTTCTATTTTGATATGTGTTTGCTTTTGAGTCTTCTACTGATCACAGTACAGGGTCAATCTCAACCCAGCCTATAGTTTACTTTTAATTTTTTTTTCTCATTCATGGATTAGTATGAGGGTATCTCTCTGCACCAATATATGGTATATTCACATATCCTATGCAGCTCAATGAAAGTCCATGAAGTACTTGCTGATTCTTAACATCTGGCATTCAAAGATGAATAAGACATGGTTCCTGTCCTCTAGAAGTTAAAGTCTACATGTCATGCATATATGTGAGAAAATAAATCACAGTTTGGTATGGTGAATGAAGACAATGGATTTTTCAGCTACTTTTCTGGAAAAGCAGATGGATTAAAGAAAGGCTTGGCATGTCTAATTATAAGATTTTTCCTTCACCATCTCCTTTTGAAACTGTCTTTACTTAAAACCTCTCCCATGTTGCCAGTCATTTGTCATTTGTTTATTCTCCCATAAAACTTTCGGAAAAGCACCAAAGGACTGTGTCTTTTTGCTAAAAATTCCTGTACAAAAGGAGCAGGCATTTCTTTCATTTTTAATTAAAAAAAAGATACTTCTTTCTTTTTTTTTTTTTTTTAATTTATTTCATCTGTGATGGATCTTAGTTGCAGCATGTGGGATCTATTTCCTTGACCAGGTATCAAACCCAGGCCCCCTGCCCTGGAAGCGTACAGTCTTAGCCAGTAGACCACCACAGAAGTCCCTGCTCACATTTCAGTATTGATGCTTTTGTTAGATGATGCGTTTTCTGGGCTTACCAGATGGCGCTAGTGGTAAAGAATCCATGTGCCATTGCTTGAGACTCAGGAGATGCAGGTTCGATCCTTGGCTTGGGAAGACCCCCTGGAGGGGGAAATGGCAACCCACTCCAGTATTCTTGCCTGGAGAATCCCACAGACAGAGAAGCCTGGTGGACCACAGTCCATAGGATCACAAATAGTCAGAATGTGTTTTCTTAGTCTTGTCTTTGATATTTCATCTTTGACCTATACCACTTTTACCTTTATTTTTCCTTTAAAATAGTTCCAAAAATACATTTTAAAGTTAACCATTCTTCTTTTGGAATATCATCTATTCTTTTTTAATTTATAATGCTGTCATTAATTTTCATGTGGTTTTTAATCTTTTAAGAATTTCTTCATCTTTACTATGTTGATGCCACATTTTCTTTCTTATGAGAAAGCAGGTCCACTTTTGAATAGTTTGATCACATTTTTTCACAATTTTATTAGTTTTTATAAATAAATCCTGACTGATATACTGGATCATTTTCTTATTCTCTTCTTAAAATAATTTTTAGGCTGCAGTTTAAATAAGAATACTTTGGAATTTCTATTTAAATGTTTGTGTGTTAGTCACTCAGTTGTGTCCGATTTTTTGTGACCCTATGAACTGTAGCCCACCAGGCTCCTCTGTCCATGGGATTCTCCAGGCAAGAATACTGGAATGGGTTGCCATTCCCTTCTCCAGGGGTTTAATTTCTTTAAATCAAGATTACTAATATTTATTCCCTCCAAGTTACAATGTACTGTACACATTCTGAGAATTTTATCTTTCGGATACCCAATTTTTGGAGTGGTAAACATAAAAATATACCCTTTTGTAGGGGACTTTTCCTTTGCCGACTAGTGTGGAAGTTCAATCATTGTATTTATCAACATTGTTTTTTTATATTATTTAAAAATAAATTTAGCCTGTCTTTACTCAAAAATATACTGTACAGTTGCAGTTTACAGTATAGCTTCCTGTTTTATATTGTGTCTCTTGCAACACATTTGTGTATTTCCATGGCATGTTCCCCAATGTCCTCTCTTTCCTCCGGTGACTTTTCTCATTACATTTGCCCTGTTCGGTTCCTGTGGTTATGGAGCACAATTTCTTCTGGGACTAGAGATTCTGTTCTCTTATGAATTCTCTGAACTCTTTCCCCACAATATTTGCTTTCTTTTCCTCTATAAATTTCATGCAAAACTGACTCTTGTAAAGTTACTTTTACCCACAAGCTTTTCTTGTATAAGAACAATATTCTCCCCAGTGATTTCTGGATCAGATTTAGCTTTGAGGGCTTCATTTCTTTCTTTTCCCTGCTTTCTCTCATCTTGGCAACTGTTGGATAAGAGACATCATATTTCTCTTTCCTGAAGATTTTGCCTACTGTCATTGCTTGTAGAATTCAGGAGATTTATCTTCATCTAATTGATCAGATGCAGCCTGTAGAAGAAATAAAAACCTAGAATTTGGCAAGAGGCAGAACTAAACTTGAGACCCATATCTCCTGTTACATTGTACTCAGTTGCTCAGTCGCGTCCAGCTCTTTGTGACCCCTCTTTGGACTGTAACCTGTCAGGTGCCTCTGCCCCTGGAATTTTCCAGGCAAGAATATTGGAGTGGGGTTCCATTTCCTGCTCCAGGGTACCTTCTCAACCCAGGGATCAAACCTGTGTCTCTTGCACTGGCAGGCAGATTCTTTACAACTAGTGGTAGCTGCATAAACTTAACAAAATTATAAAACCTCCCTAAGCCACAAATTCCTCGTCTAAATAATGAGTACATGATGGTAGCACCAGTCCTTGTAAGAATTTTTAAAATGATAAGTAATAGAGTAAGACTTAGCATAATTCTTGGCAAATAATAAGCATTAAATACAGAGTAATATTATTTTGTGATCCCTTACCTAGAGTCAGACATCCTGGAATGTGAAGTCAAGTGGGCCTTAGAAAGCATCACTATGAACAAAGCTTAGTGGATGTGATGGAATTCCAGTTGAGCTATTTCAAATCCTGAAAGATGATGCTGTGAAAGTGCTGCGCTCAATATGCCAGCAAATTTGGAAAACTCAGCAGTGGCCACAGGACTGGAAAAGGTCAGTTTTAATTCCAATCCCTAAGAAAGGCAATCCCAAAGAATGCTCAAATTACCGCACAATTGCACTCATCTCACACGCTAGTAAAGTAATGCTCAAAATTCTCCAAGCCAGGCTTCAGCAATACATGAACCGTGAACTTCCAGATGTTCAAGCTGCTTTTAGAAAAGGCAGAGGAACCAGAAATCAAATTGCCAATATCTGCTGGATCATCGAAAAAGCAAGAGAGTTCCAGAAAAATATCTATTTCTGCTTTATTGACTATGCCAAAGCCTTCGACTGTGTGGATCACAATAAACTGGAAAATTTTGAAAGAGGTGGGAATAACAGATCACCTGACCTGCCTCTTGAGAAACCTGTATGCAGGTCAGGAAGCAACAGTTAGAACTGAACATGGAACAACAGACTAGTTCCAAATAGGAAAAGGAGTACGTCAAGGCTGTATATTGTCACCCTGCTTATTTAACTTATATGCAGAGTACATCATGAGAAACGCTGGGCTGGAAGAAGCACAAGCTGGAATCAAGATTGCCAGGAGAAATATCAATAACCTCAGATATGCAGATGACACCACCCTTATGGCAGAGAGTGAAGAGAAACTAAAAAGCCTCTTGATGAAAGTGAAAGAGGAGAGTGAAAAAGTTGGCTTAAAGCTTAACATTCAGAAAACTAAGATCATGGCATCTGGTCCCACCACCTCATGGGAAATAGATGGGGAGACAGTGGAAACAGTGTCAGACTTTATTTTTTGGGGCTCCAAAATCACTGCAGATGGTGACTGCAGCTTACTCCTTGGAAAGAAAGTGATGACCAACCTAGATAGCATATTAAAAAGCAGAGACTTTACTTTACCAACAAAGGTCCATCTGGTCAAAGTTATGGCTTTTCCAGTGGTCATGTATGGATATGAGAGTTGAACTGTGAAGAAAGCTGAGCGCCGAAAAATTGATGCTTTTGAACTGTGGTGTTGGAGAAGACTCTTGAGAGTCCCTTGGACTGCAAGGAGATCCAACCAGTCCATCCTGAAGGAGATCAGTCCTGGGTGTTCATTGGAAAGACTGATGCTGAGCTGAAACTCCAATACTTGGCCACCTCATGGAAAGAGTTGACTCATTGGAAAAGACCCTGATGCTGGGAGAGATTGGGGGCAGGAGGAGAAGGGGACGACAGAGGATGAGATGGCTGGATGGCGTCACTGACTCGATGGGCATGAGTTTGAGTAAACTCCGGGAGCTGGTGATGGACAGGGAGGCCTGGCGTGCTGCAATTCATGGGGTCGCAAAGAGTCGGACATGACTGAGCAACTGAACTGAAATGAATATTATTTTAATTTCATATTCATTATCTTCCTTTTTTTTTATTCTGCACTTTCAAGATATCTTTGCTGTACCCAGTAATGCTGTAATTTGCATTCTTACATATTTGTGATGTTTAAAATGACAGTTTCTTAAGTAGAGTGTCCATTTTCTCCACATTAACGTGCTTTTCATGTCTGGATCTTAACCAGAAGTGATTTCTCGAGCCATGTCTATAGTAAGTTTTTGACTGCTTGGTGAATTGCCATCTTTCTTTCAGCCTAACTGAAGATGATTAGCATGTGGCAAAAAGCCAATCCGTCCAGGGCTCTGGTTCTATTTAAACGTCT
Source organism: Muntiacus reevesi (assembly GCF_963930625.1). Lineage (NCBI taxonomy): Eukaryota > Metazoa > Chordata > Mammalia > Artiodactyla > Cervidae > Muntiacus > Muntiacus reevesi. The sequence continues at coordinate 36,696,914 of NC_089252.1, read as the reverse complement.
AGTAATCTGTCCAAACATCAAATCTCTGTGCTAAATTTACTTGAACTGATAATTTGTCATGATGGGATTTATAGGAGGACGCAGTGTTGCCTAAGGGCATCTCTGGTGGCTCAGGTGGTAAAGAATTTGCCTGCCAATGCTGGAGACCCAGGTTTAATACCTGGGTCAGAAAGATACCCTGGAGTAGGGAATGGCAACCCACTCCAGTATTTTTGCCTGGAAAATCCCATGGAGAGAGGAGCCTGGTGGGCTACAGTCTATGGGGTCACAAAGAGTTGGACATGACTTAGCAACTAGCACTTTCACTTTTGATAGTATTGCCTACAGCCACTACCTCAATTTGCAAGCAACTCGGCAGCCCACTCCAGTGTTCTTGCCTGGAGACTCCCAGGGACGGGGGAGCCTGGTGGGCTGCCATCTGTGGGGTCGCACAGTGTCGGACACGACTGAAGCGACGCAGCAGCAGCAGCAGCAAGCAGCAGACAGAGTCTTTAATATTGGTCTATACTTGAAGTTAACACTGACATCTTCTAGTGGTCCTTTTTTACTTTTGGCAGAGAGCTTAATGTTCACTTAGTAAATAAATATTTCAGGAGTATATAATGTTGCTTCCAGAAATTACAGAATTCACAAAAGAAGTACCATAGAGGCTTCTCACAGTATGCTCAGGGAAAAAATATTGAATTATACCATCTCTCTCCCTTTAGCCTAGGGAAGCCTGGTGGGCTGTCGTCTATGGGGTCACATAGAGTCGAACACGACTGAAGTGACTTAGCGGCAGTAGCAGCAGCAGCAGGCTACTTACATCAGGAATATGAAACAGTTCAGATTTTTCAAAAACATCACACAAATATCCCCTGAACTTGCCTGCAGACCTTAAATGCAATATATCCACAAAGTCGTCAAGTCCAATAACTATTCTCAAACTTGAATGGAACTTTCAAAGAGTCAGTGATAGTTCAGTTTTGAAGACCATAGTTAGTAGCAATGAGATGCCAGTTTTTGTTGTTATCTGAAGCTTTGTGTTAAGATAGTCAGTCTTCAAATTGCTATGTGTGTATAATGAATCGTTGAGCCCCTGGACAACTGTTTTGCATCCTCTGCAATTGTTTTTGCAAGGTTGGATTTTTTCCTTCAAATTTTAAAATATGTATTTTTTAGTTTAAAAATTCATCAGGAAATAGTTGCAAGTCATTACAATATACAATATAACCAACCTATATATATATATATATATTAATTAATTTATTTATTTTAATTGGAGGCTAATTACTTTACAATATTTTGGTGGTTTTACCATACATTGACATGAACAAGCCACAGGTGTACATGTGTCCCTTCAGATTATCTACCTTATTCTAGAAAGAAAAATGACTAGAGAAAAATGAATGGTGTCAAAAAAAAATAACACAGACAATATTATTGGAAAATATTAATGATCACTAGATTTCATTGAAAAGGACTTCTGGATACTTGTGTATATATTTGATCTTACTTTCTTCAATCCCAAGTTATTAACAATTTTTGATAGTTTTATACTGATATTTTAGTATTACCTGAAGCAAAATTAAAATCTACTTCTGTTACAGTAAATATTTTTGTTTTTATTTTGAAGTATTTTAAGGAGTTTGAGAAGAAATAGATAAATCATTTGAGAAAAAGACCTATGTTATCTTCACCCTTGAGATTTTTTTTTCAGTAAATTGGCTCTAATATTTCAAAAATGAATAAATCTTAGGAGTGAACATTAGGCCAAATTAATTTATAAAAGCAAATAGTTAAATTATACTGTAGTGGATAAGACAAAAATATCTCAGCTATTGCAAGACTAATGTTCATGAAAGCCGTTCTGAAAATTCTAAGTTAATATTATTTTCATAACTCTAAGAAAGGATTTTTTGGAGGGTTTCTTTGTCTATCAAGGAGCCATGATAATTTTATACTGTGATTGGTTTAAAACATTTAAATTTTAGGAATCAGTTTCAGAGAAAAAGTACCCAAGAACAAGTAAGATTTTAGCTTAATAAATAAAGGGAAAGAATTTACTTTCAAGTACACTGGTTTAATTCTACAGGCATGCTCAAAGGAAAAAAAAAAGGCACAGGGTGGGAAAATATATAATGAAAAAACAAATTAAAATATAATAACTATGGACTCAGAACAAGGTTCAGTATGGTATTATGCTTTTAAAGAAAAAAATATTTTTAATTATTTTTATTTTGATTGCACTGAATCTTCATTGCTGCACGGGCCTTCTCTAGTTGCAGACAGCAGGGGCTACTCTTCTTTGCAGTGTGTGGGCTTCTCATCGCGATGGCTTCTCTTGTTGCAGAGCACGGGCTGTAGAGTATAGGCTCAGTAGTTGTGGTGCATGGGCTTAATTGCTGCGTGGCATGTGGAATCTTCCTGGACCAGGGATTGAACCTGTCCCCCCACACTGGCAGGCAGATTCCTATCCACTGTACCACCAGGGAAGTCTGAAAACACATTTTTAAATGACTGTAACCTTAGAAAGAAAGCCTTTCTAAATGGCTCTGTGCATGGTGCCATATCCCCATTTATACAGAATCGAATAAAGTCATGGGAAGGTATTAACAGAGCAAATCAGGGCAGAGGCTGGTGGAGGCCAAAAGACTCATATCTTCTGGGCAATAGAACAATTTTTCTTCTTAGGAGAGTAGAGGTAAAAATAGATGACCTCACCATCCTGAGATTTAATTGAATCAAACCAATCCCTTCCTACTTTCAACCTTTCTCCTCTAAGAGACATTCTAATTGTATCTCAAAATAGTTTCTCTCTGTGTCATCTCTGTCCTTTCACTGCCATCTCCTCTACAAACTGATGCTCTCTCTCTCCCTGGTATACATGCCAGCTAGGGAATCTCCAGGCCAGACATTTGCAGTTGATAACAGAGAGGCTATTTGCAAATGGACTTTATATCATTCATTCATTCTTCATTTGATTAACATTTCCTTAACGGCTACTACGTACCAGGGGCTTTTTGGCAGATACACATGTGAACATGAAAGTTTCTGCTTTTTCACATATAAAGTGGAGTATAAACAGGTACAGAAACATACAGGGGGGAGGAGAGACTGGATGAAGGAAAGGCAGCAGATACACACTCCACTGACCCAGAAATATCTACATGGAGATATTCTGAGGGTCTAGGAACATGGCATGTGGTTCTGCATGCGGAGGGAGCAATTTTTGAATTAAGACCTATTTGCCATTTCTTTGGGCTAGGCTATGTATTTTGCAATTGGTGTAAGAAAGGCACAGGTCCCCCTGGCCCAGGTAGGTACCAGAATAACAGCATGGCACATGGTAAAGGCAGCAAGGAATTGATTCGGGATGTTTAGGTGGAGAAACAGAGTGATTGATACCTCTGCTTCTGCACTAAAAAGGAGACAAAGACCTATCTTATGGGTAAAAGATTGTGAGCTAATTTCCTTGTTTATATTTGTAGAACTGCCATTTGTATGTTTAGATGTTAGAGGCAGTATTTACTTGCATCTCAGTTTAAATGATCAACAAATAAGTGGTACACCTGCTTCAAACTTGACGGTGTCCGCCTAGTAGCCGTGCAGGCATACTCAGTCATGTCTGACTATTTGCAACCTTTTGGTCCACAAGGCTCTTTTCTCTATGGGATTCTCCAGGCAAGAATACTGGAGTGGGTTGACATTTCCTCCTCCAGGGGATCTTCCCAGCCTAGGGATCGAAACTGCATCTGCTGCAGGTTCTTTGCAGGTGAATTCTTTACCATCTGAGCCACCTGGGAAGCCCCCTTAGTCCTCCAGCTGTAATGAAACTTCCTGGGGTTTTGGTGGCCAGTGTGGGTCAGGTGATTAAAAAGTCTTTCAACCTGCAAGAGGAAGAGGTTGGATGGTCTCAGAGGAAAGGATGTAAGTGTTCTTAGAAGAGGCCACTGAATTCCTGCAGGAGCGGCCAGCTTTAAGGAAGAGCTATAAAAGCTGTAGTTGGAAGTCTGCAGGGACTAGAAAACAAGTGTTTGAAATGGTGGACTTCAGAATTTTAGTTCAAAACCAAATGTCCAGAGAAAAACAGGAATTATTTCACTTGTGGTTTCCTAGAGACTGTTATAGCGATCATCCAGTAAGATGTAGGGCAGTTTGGCTCATTGAATGAGTAATACCTGATTCTAGTTCAGTTCAGTTTAGTCACTCAATCATGTCCGACTCTATGTGACCCCATGGACTGTAGTACACTAGGCTTCTCTGTCCATCACCATCTCCCAGAGCTTACTCAAACTCATGTCCATTGCGTCAATGATGCCATCCAACTATCTCATCCTCTGGCGTCCCCTTCTCCTCCCGCCTTCAATCATTCCCAGCATCAGGGTCTTTTTCAAATGAGTCAGTTCTTCGCATCAGGTGGCCAAAGTATTAGAGTTTCAGCTTCATCATCAGTCCTTTCAATGAACATTTAGGGCTGATTTCCTTTAGGATGGACTTGGATCTCCTTGCTGTCAAGGGATTCTCAAGAGCCTTCTCCAACACCACAGTTCAAAAGCATCAATTCTTCAGCACTCAGCTTTCTTTGTAGTCCAACTCTCACATCCATACATGACTACTGGAAAAACCAAAGCTTTGACTAGATGGACCTTTGTTGGCAAAGTAGTGTCTCTGCATTTTAATATGCTGTCTGCTGCTGCTAAGTTGCTTCAGTCGTGTCCGACTCTGTGTGACCCCATAGACGGCAGCCCACCAGGCTCCTCCATCCATGGGATTTTCCAGGCAAGAGTAGTGGAGTAGGGTGCCATTGCCTTCTCTGAATATGCTGTCTAGGTTGGTCATAACTTCTCTTCCAAGGAGCAAGCGTCTTTTAATTTCATGGCTGCAATCACCATCTACAGTGATTTTGGAGCCCAAAAAAATAAAGTCTGTCACTGTTTCCATTGCTTCCCCATCTATTTGCCATGAAGTGATGGGACCAGATGTCATGATCTTCGTTTTCTGAAAGTTGAGTTTTAAGCCGACTTTTTCACTCTCCTCTTTCACTTTCATCAAGAGTCTCTATAGTTCCTCTTCACTTTCTGCCGTAAGGGTGGTGTCATCTGCATATCTGAGGTTATTGATATTTCTCCTGGCAATCTTGTGCTTCAACCAGCCCAGCGTTTCTCATGATGTCCTCTGCATATACGTTAAATAAGCAGGGTGACAATGTACAGCCTTGACGTACTCCTTTCCTGATTTGGAACCAGTCTGTTGTTCCATGTCCAGTTCTAACTGAATCTAGTTAGTGTTGAGCAATTGATCATCAAGGGCTTCCCAGGTGACTCAGCCATATAGAATCCACCTGCCAGTGCAGGAGACCCAGTAGACCCTGGTTCAGTCCCTGAGTTGGGAAGATCCCCTGGTGGAGAAAATGGCAACCCACTTCCCACTTGCCTGGGAAATCCCATGGACAGACGAGCCTGGTGGGCTACAGTCCATGATGTCGCCAAGAGTTGAACACAACTGAGCACAGAAACACAGGTGATAATCAAGGGTTATTGAACAAATTTGAGTTCCACCATGAGCTCCAGGGTGTCAGGCTTCTTGCTTGGGCAAGTGGAGCTACGGGAGTAAAGAAGAGAGTTGCAACCTTGGGGCAAACCAGAACTCAGAGAACAAGACTCAGAGTCAGGTCTTCCTTGAACCCTGGTGATCCAAGTTGTTAGGACTCAGCTGTGGGGGCATGGGTTTGCTCCATGGTCTCAGAACTAAGATCCTGGGAGCTGCATGTCCCGGCCAACAAAAAACCCCAAAAGACTCAAAATTTTAGAAGGAACATGAAGGGCTGGAAATGGGGAAAGTGGTCTTGACTTTCTGATGTCAGACATGGGTCAACCTTGAACAGTAAGAGGTGAGTGAAAACAGCCTTCATCAGCAAGCATAGCTTGACAATTTTTACCTGGAACATGCATTATCTTTTCTTTGTGTGTTCTTTCATTTCTCATATATTTAGGCAAAGAATTTCTTTGCTCATCCAAAGATCAGTTAAATATTTTATATATATATATATATATTTCAGTTAAATATATATATTTCCTATTTTTCTTTTTTTGCATTTAACTCTTCATGTTAGAGTATAAAAGGAGGTCTGGATTTGATGATTATTCTCCCCGAGGACCAATTTCCCCCAAAACTCTTTTTAAATAGTGTAACCCCAATGTTTTGTGATGGTCCTTTTTTTTTTTTTTTTTTTACATTCTATTATTGTCTTTAACATCTCACTACTAGGCTATGCTTCAGGATATTTATCCTGTCTCACCCTTGTGCAATATTTTGCACAAATTCCACACTTTTATTTATAGTAATTTTATATGTTTTATGTTCCATGAGTAGTTGCTGTTACTATCCTAACATTTCTGTTTGAGACTTTTAAAAACTATTATTATACTTATTCTTACCAATAAACTTTAGAGTAATTTTTGTCAAGTTCTCAGAAAAAAAGCACAATAGAATTAAATCATTATATTAATTTGGGAAATGTTGACTTTTCAATACTATTTAACACTTCTGGGTTTAAAAAAATGTGTATCTTAATATATCTGATCTCTATTTGTATCTTCCAAATAAGTTACATAGCTTTTTTCCTTAGAAATTGCAAATGTGCTAATTCTAGATATTTCATGTTTTGTTTTGTTTTGTTTTTGCTTTTGTGAATGAAAAATATTGCTTTTATCTTCTAATTTTTGACTCTTGATTTAGGAGATGCTAGTGACTACTTCATTATATATGACAACTTACTAGTTAGTTTTTAAAGTTTTAAAATAGTAAATTAAATTGCATTAAACTTTGGGCTGCATGTATCTTTTCAAATTAGTGTTTTCATTTTCCTTGAGTATATATCCAGGAATGGAATTGATGGGTCATATGGTAGTTCGATTATAAGAAAACTCCATACTGTTTTCCTTGGTGGCTGCACCAATTTACATTCCTACCAACAACTCTTCTCTTCTCCACATTCTTACAAACATTTGTAGATTCTAATGAGAACCATTCTTACAGGTGTGAGGTGTTAGCTAACTGTGGTTTTGATTTGCATTTCTCAATTCTTCAAGAGGTGGGAATACCAGACCACCTGACCTGCCTCCTGAGAAATTTGTATGCAGGTCAAGAAGCAACAGTTAGAACTGGACATGGAACAATAGACTGGTTCCAAATCAGGAAAGGAGTATATCAAGGCTGTATACTGTCACCCTGCTTATTTAACTCATATGCAGAGGACATCATGAAAAATACTGGGTTGGAGGAAGCACAAGATTGCTGGGAGAAATATCAATAACCTCAGATATGCAGATGACACCACCCTTACGGCAGAAAGTGAAGAGGAACTACAGAGACTCTAGATGAAAGTGAAAGAGGAGAGTGAAAAATTTGGCTTAAAACTCAACATTCAGAAAACTAAGACCATGGCACCTGGTCCCATCACTTCATGGCAAATAGATGGGGAAACAATAGAAACAGTGACAGACTATTTTTTTGGACTCCAAAATCACTGCAGATGGTGACTGCAGCCATGAAATTAGAAGACACTTTCTCCTTGGAAGAGAAGTTACGACCAACCTAGACAGCATATTGAAAAGCAGAGACACTACTTTGCCAACAAAGGTCCATCTAGTCAAAGCTTTGGTTTTTCCAGTAGTCATGTATGTATGTAAGAGTTGGACTATAAAGAAAGCTGAGCACCAAAGAATTGATGCTTTTGAACTGTGGTGTTGGAGAAGACTCTTGAGAATCCCTTGGACAGCAAGGAGATCCAACGAGTCCATCCTAAAGGAAATCAGCCCTAAATGTTCATTGAAAGGACTGATGATGAAGCTGAAACTCCAATACTTTGGTCACCTGATGTGAAGAACTGACTCATTTGAAAAGACCCTGATGCTGGGAATGATTGAAGGCGGGAGGAGAAGGGGACGCCAGAGGATCAGATGGTTGGATGGCATCACTGACTCAATGGTCATGAGTTTGAGTAAGCCTCTGAGAGTTGGTGATGGGCAGGGAAGCCTGGCCTACAGCTGTGCATGGGGTCAGAAAGAGTCAGACATGACTGAGTGACTGAACTGAACTAAACTGAGTGATTAGTAATGCTGAATGTTTTTCATGTACCTGTTGGCCACTGTATTTTTTTTTAAATGCCTATTCAAATCTTTTGCCCATTTTTAATTGGATTTTTATGTTGATTTGTATGAGCTTTTTGTATAATTTAGATATTAATCTCACCAGTCATACCATTTGCAAAGATTTTCTCTCTTTCAGTAGGGTGTCTGTTTTATCGATGGTTTCTTTTGGTGTGGAAAAGCTTGTAAGTTTAATTAGGTCCCATTTGTTTATTTTTGCTTTCATTTCTTTTGCCTTAGGAGACAGATCCAATAAAACATTGCTGTGATTTATGTCAGAGTGTTCTGCTTATGTTTTCCTCTAGGAGTTTTATGAATTCAGGTCTTACATTTAGGCCTTTAATTCATTTTGAGTTTATTTTTTGTGATGTGAGGAAATGTTCTAATTTTTAAAATTTTAATGATACATAACCATATATTAAAAAATAGCTATCATTTATCTCCATAAAATTAGTGAGAATTTTTGCATATTCTGGCATATTTAGCCAATTTGCATTCTTAGTGTCCTGTGTTATGGCTAGAGTTTTATTACTGAAACTTACAGCTAGAAAGAAAATCATAAAATTGACAAACTTGCAGACTATATTAGGTAGAAAATTTAAATACTAGTTGTATTTAGTTAGGCTTACTCTTTTAAAGCCTGAATTTTGCTTCTTTTTCTTAATAGTATATTTTGGTGTCACTGGCACTCAGGATTTCTGTCCAAGAACCGATAAACACAGTGGCTGTGATTTTTAGTGAGTTTTTACCCATTATGATCAATAAAATTTCATTCAGTGAATCACTGAAAATTTGCAAAGAGGTTTATAAAGGATAAATGGACTTCCCTGGCAGATCAGTGGTAAAGAACCTCCCTGCCAATGCAGAAAACAATGCAGTTTCGACCCACTGGAGAAGGAAATGGCAACCCACTCCAGTATTCTTGCCTGGAAAGTTCCATGGACAAAAGGCCTGGTGGGCTACAGTCTAGGGGGTCACAAAGAGTTGGAGGTAACTTAGTGACCAAACAACAACAGCTGTAGTAATAGTTCAGCTGCAGCATAAGTAGTCAAAGCTGAAGGAAAATTTCAAGATGGCTTTTAATTCTGTGTGTTTAAGATGGGGCATTTCAGGATGAAGTCCTGATTTTTATTTATTTATTTATTTATTTATTTATTTATTTTTTAAACTTTTTTTTTTTTTTTCATTAGGTTTTGTCATACATTGATGTGAATCAGCCATAGAGTTACACGAATTCCCCATCCCAGTCTCCCATCCCACCTCCCTCTCCACCCGATTCCTCTGGATCTTCCCAGCCCAACAGGCCCGAGCACTTGACTCATGCCTCCCACCTGGGCTGGTGGTCTGTTTCACCACAGATAATATACATGCTGTTCTTTCGAAACATCCCACCCTCCCCTTCTCCCACAGAGTTCAAAAGTCTGTTCTGTTCTTCTGCGTCTCTTCTTCTGCCCTGCATATAGGGCCATCGTTACCATCTTTCTAAATTCCGTATAAAAGGGTATTCCAAAAATGGGTTCAGGAAAAAAAAAATGAGTTCAGACTTTGGTACATATTAATGAAGAGGTCAGCCAGTCAATCATCAAACTTATAATAAGTGGCTATTCTGGGTTTAGGATCATCCTATATTCTGAGGAAATTACAGAAAATATTCTCCCCTTGTGCTCAGCCTATGGTGCTAAGGACTTCCATGCTCCTGTGAAGGTTGTTTCCTTTGGTCATCTTTTAAGCATCAATTTTTCTGCCAGTTTCTCTCTATAGGCAATACGTGCTGTTGTTTCTGCTTCTCTTGAAAACCCTAATATAGGCTCTAATAATTACTTTCTCTTTTTAAAAAATTTATGTATTTGGTTGCATCTGGTCTTAGTTTTGGTATGTTGGATCTTTCATTTCATTGCAGCATACAGGGTCTTTAGTTGAGGCATGTGGGATGTAGTTCCCTGACCAGTGATCAAACCCCAGCCCCCTGCGTTGGGAGCACTGAGTCTTATCTACTGGCCACCAGGAATGCTCCAGACCCTATAATTACTTTCATTTTCCTAAAGAAAGGACAAGTGGAAGGTCTTCATCTAGATGAGACTTCAGTGGCTACACTTTGGCACTCCCCCCAAAAGGGAAAAGATAACAAGAGTGATAGAAAGTGCTTTGTTTCATATAGAGACACTATTCCCAAGAAATATCTTATTTTCTGTAATACTCAACGCCTTTATTTGATTTTATAACTTTTCTGAAAATAATACATTCTTTTAAAAAATAGCACTTATTCAGATGACTGGGTTTTACACTGTTTTATGGAGAAACTGTAGATTTCATGTTCCCGTCTTTGTGCTCATGCGCTCACTGTTAGAAAGATGTACCTCCTATTTCAGCTACAGTTTAAGTGTTTAAGAAAGCTGAATGGTGACGTGTCTCTTTTGCATCATAACTGGTGTAGGTGGCCCTTTACTGCTTTAATCATCATCAGTGCATTCTAGATGCACTGCCTGAGATAAATATAGAATTTAAGGAACAACCCCATGTGTTTGCTTTTGGACTTCCTTTAAAAAAAAAAACTCTATAAACTCTCATAAAGCCTTTGACTTCCTCTCCAACTCATTCTTTTTAGGAGGTTCCAGCAGTGTTGCCTTTGATTAACAGTCTCTAACCACATTCTTTTAAAAACCATCCTCCACTTATGAAGTTACATTTCATTTTAGTGCTAGTTGTCATATTACAGTGGTTGCATAGCAACAGCATTGGCAAAAACATTATCTTTTTTTCCCTACACACAAACTGAGTTTCTCAGTGCTGATCAAAACTCTTCCTTTGCTTCAAGACTGTAAAAAACGTTCATGAATTCATTGGGTGAATTAAGCCTGGGAGAAGCTGCAGTTTTCAGAAACTGAGGCATGAAAGCCAATTGTATAAGAAGTAAATTGGTCAAAAGAAGAGGCAAAACTGTAAAACCACACAGAAACTTGAGAGGTATAAGGACAATTTAAACATTGGAATGTTATTATCAAAATTGTGAGGGCGAGATTATTTCTCTGGGCTTTGTGGGGTGATGGGATTGAAAGTCAGATCACAACATTGATGGTGAGCAGGGCAACTTGGAACACCATTGCATGGTAAATTTATATTTAACTTTTGAAGAAATTTCCAAAATGTTTCCAAAGTAGCTGAATCATTTTACATTTCCACCACTGTTGTATCAAGGTTCCTGTTTCTCCATATCCTCATCCATCAATGTTATTATCTATACTTTTTATAGCCTTTCTAGTCATTCTAGTTTGCTTTTTGCTATTTATTAGTGATTTTGAGCATCTTTTCATGTTTATTAAACATTCATATATATTTGTTGGTAAAATGTCTATTCAAATATCTTGCCTATGCTTTGAGTTGTTTCTCATCTTATTGATTTGAGTTGTTTCTCATCTTATTGAAGCATATGATTTTGTATATTTTGGACACTGCTGCTGCTGCTAAGTTTTTTCAGTCGTGTCTGACTCTGTGTGACCCCGTAGACGGCAGCCCACCAGGCTCCTCCATCCACAGGACTCTCCAGGCAAGAACACTGGAGTGGGTTGCCATTACCTTCTCCAATATTTTGGACACAGTCTTGTATAAATATGTTTTGCAAATATTTCTTCCTAGTCTGACTTGTGTTTTCATTTTCTTATTGGTGTCTTCTAAATGGCAGAAGTTTTTATCGGTATGAGGCCTAATTTATCAATTTCACGTCTTATAGAGCATGCTTTTTGTATCATATAAAAAATTTGCCTAACCCAAGTTGTCAGATTTCTATCCTATATTATCTTCTAAAATTCTCAATTTTAAATTCTTACATTCAAATCTATAATCTGTTTTGAGTTAGTTTTTGTGTTTGGTGTGAGACAATGTCATAAGTTCATTATCTTGCACGTCAATATTCAATTGTTCAACCACTATTTGTTAAAAAGGCTACCGTTACTCATGAATGAAATAAATTATCACCTTTGTCAGAAATCAGTGACCATATATAAAAGGATTTATTTGTAGACTCTCAGTTCTATTTCATTGCCATACTCATCTGATTTTATGCCGGTGGAACATATTGTCTTCATAACTGTACTTTAGAATAAATTTTGATTTGGGAGGTGAAAGTTTCCCAACTTTGCTCTTTCTGAAAATAGTTTTGGCTATTCTTAGTCTTCTGCAATTTCGTGTAAATTTGTGGCTCATTTTGTAAATTTCTTCAAGACATCTGCAGAAATTTTGGTAGGGATTGAATTGAATCTATAGCCAAATTTGAAGGAATTTTCATCTTCACAATGTGAACATTCAAGAACATGGGTTGTCTCTATTTAGCTGAATTAAAAAATTTTTTTCTCATCAATATTTTAACTTTTCCATGTCTAAATCTGATACTTCTTGTGTTAAATTGACAAGTATACACACAGTTCAGTTCAGTTCAGTTTAGTGGCTCAGTCATGTCTGAGTCTTTGCAACCTCATGGACTGCAGTATGCCAGGCTTCCCTGTCCATCACCAACTCCTGGAGTCTACTCAAACTCATGTCCACTGAGTCGGTGACGTATACACACACAAACATATTAATATAAAATTGAAGTACACAAATTTCCCTGGGGGCGGAAATCAATATATTTGGTTAGAAAATTATGTACATTATTCTAGCTGTTTTTATTTGAAGAGAAAAAAAGTGTATTTTTTCCACTTGCTTGCATAATGTTTTTCACTGCAGAGGAATTTTTGTACAGACTTTCACTTAAGAATTCAAATTTGATAATTAATGATGATCAACAGAAGACTCTTGGCTTAAAAATTATTAGGAAATTATTTAACTTTTTTTTCTTTCCATCTCAAACCCTCCCAGTTGTATGGTATTTTTTCTATTAAGTCCAATCCCATTCACTTTCATGAAAAGAGATTTCTTTCCATCCAAATTGCCAAAACTATAGACTGCAAACAAAATACATGACATACTTGATTATCTTAAATTTTAGCAGACTATATTATACACAGAGTTTTAAAGAAGGAAGATGAGGTAGTTAAGACCGCAGAGCATGGAGTTGGTGAGAAGCAGAGTCAGACATAGCTGTGCCCTGTGATCTTGTGTACATTACTCATCAGCACCGAGGTCTTGTGCCATCACTTTGCAGCTCTAAAACTCAGTTACCTCATCTATTAAGTTGGAGAGTCAGATCTCACAGAGTAGTTGTTGATAAGTCAGAAAAAGGATTAAAATACTTGGCAAATTCATCACACATACAACCTGAAAAACAGGTGCTATAATAGCTTTGCCCTTGGATGCAGTTTCTAGGATCTTAAAAATAAATGTGAGATCCATAAAGAAGGCTGATGATTTTTGAATTGATGCTTTTGAATTTTGATGCTGGAGAAGACTCTTGAGAGTCCCTTGAACTGCAAGGAGATCAAACCAATCACTCCTAAAAGAAATCAACCCTAAAAATTCATTGCATGAGTTGGTGCTGAAGCTGAAGCTCTAATACTTGAGCACCTGATGCAAAGATCCAACGCATTGGAAAAGACCCTGATGCTGGGAAAGATTGAGGGCAGGAGGAGAAGGGGGCAACAAGAGGATAAGATGATTGGATGGCATCACCAGCCCAATGGACATGAGTTTGAGCAAACTCTAGGAGATAGTGAAGGACAGAGAATCCTGGCGTGCTGCAGTCCATGGAACTACAAAGAGTTGAACATGATTTAGCAATGGAAAAACAACAAAGAAAATGAACAGTTGTGGCCTGTGTGCTTTCCATACCAGTAGTCAGGAGAGGGTTGAAAGTAATAAGAAATATAATCTGACTTGAGGAAGATTTGACTGCATTGTACCTGAAACCACATAGTTTAAGAACAAGTAGACTTTGTCCTCTCATTTTTTCCTGATGATATCTTTTTATTAGAAAATAGCAGAGAATTAATTTTAGTGATGCCATTAGAAATAAAGTTTGAAATCTACAATCTCTCCTCATGAAGAATGTATACTTCTTGAAGTTGGATATTTCTTCCATCTCTCCAAAGTATCAGTATATAGCAAGCACTCAAATATTTATTGAAGTGTCGCTAAGTTATATGTTTTGAAAAATGATAATTAAAATTAGACTGCAACTAAAAAACAGCCAAGACCCAATAATGCTAGAAGTTTACATAGCAAGTCTCACTAGGAAAATAAAAGCTTTAGTTCCATTTTTAAAAATTGCCCTGGCTCCAACTTATTTTAGCAATGGGACCAAAACAACTCATTACTGTGATAAGTGTCAGAGATTTATGCAAAACTGTACTGCATATGATGTAAAATACTTTAAAAAAAAAAGCATTATTAAACATGTCCTCTAGAAGTTAGAGTCATAGTAAAAGTTTACTCTGTGTAGAAAAGTGGATTTCAAATGAGTGCACCCCAAATTTCTATTACTTTTAATGTAATATTTCTCCCCAATGTCTCATAACCACACTTACAATGATTACTCTAAATTCACTGGGCAGCAACAATGAATAAGTTACAATACCTGGCATTAAGTTCAATGGAATCTTTACCCAGAGGATCTATTGTTTTTTTTTTTTAATGACATACCAAATGTTTATTAATGACAATATTAATAATCTAAGCGATTAGTGAATTTTCTTTTCAGAAGCAAGTTTAAAAGTAGGTCTGAAAAATCATACTGTGAGGACATAATAACCTTTATTCATTAGAGGGACATTGAATGTCCATTCCATTTATTTTGTAAAGAAAATGGCTAAACAGAAGAAAGTCTGTGAGTGAAGACCGTTCTTGGGACAAGCAGGAACTTGAACTGATAGTAATTTTGGTGCCTTCTCTCAGCATATCTAGGTGTTTTTTCAAGCATTTTTCCTGCCTCCATGGAGGAGCTTTTTGAAAAGCCTTTGGAAGTGTGATGAAAGTCAAATATAGGAACTGACACTTTTCTATTCTCCACTTTTCAGTGCAGATATTTCAGAAGCCATCAAAACCCAACTCTCAAGAACTATGAAAGAAACTATCAGCTTTCCAACCACAGATGCTACAGAGGGGAACACTAGGAGTGGTTTCAGGAAAAGCAGCCACACATGGAAAGAAATGGCCCTTAGGCTAGTTAACTCCAGAAGAAATTTACAATGTATGTGGCAAAAATGTCTCATGAGTATATGCATGAATGTGCGTATGAGTGTGTACCTATGTGTAGATACATGCTGCTGCTGCTAAGTCGCTTCAGTCGTGTCTGACTCTGTGCAACCCCATAGACGGCAGCCCACCAGGCTCCTCTGTCCCTGGGATTCTCCGGGCAAGAATACTGGAGTGGGTTGCCATTTCCTTCTCCATGTAGATACATAGATATGTTCAATCTCATGCGAACAGTGGAAATCCTTCTAACTATGCAAATCAGTCAGTCTGCTAAGAGGTATGGGAACTCTGAGAATATTACACCTTCTTCCCTGGAAATCAGACCCCAAAGAGATGTTTGTTCTAGTTTAGGAAGCAAATACCAGCTACTGTGTTTCAGTCTCTGTTAATTTCCTGGCTCTAAATTGTCGCCTGACACCTCTACCTGCTGCTGAACTTGACCTGAGTCCAGCCTGCTTGCCACCTTAACTAGATTGTCTGCCTGTTTTATAAGCAGCTTTCGCCTTGTCTTGTCTTACCCATATGTGGCCTGATTTTCCTTGCCTCTTTGGTTTGCTTTTCCTTAGGCTTTGTCCCTGTGCATTTGGGCTCTGGCATTTTTATCGTAACAGAGGAACAATTTTGTATCTCTTTATGCCTTGATTACATTTGTCAGCGAATAGATTCTTTGAATGATCTAGGTCATACTCATTAAGGTGAAAAGGCTGTAAGATTGAACTCTCCTGTGGAAATATATATATATGTATATAGGTTTTATATGACATATATAGTAAAATATATATTTATCTTTTTATAATTACATATATTATTATATTTTCTGTATAAGAAAATATTAAAGATAGAACAAGACTAGATACCATGTACTGAAATTCTGTATGTACAGAGTACTTTGTATGCTTTATTCCTTTCATCTTTACAGAACCACATCAGTTAACTCTTTATTTTCATGTGATTTACAAGAAACCAAGGGTCACACAGAGTTTATAGCTAGCTAGTAATAGGGAAGAAATTCCATCTCATTTCCTTTTTACCTAGAGGTACTCTCCATAAAACTTACGGGTCTAGAAAATGTCTACATACTGTGATATTTCAGTGGAGGACAACCTTTGTCAGTATAGGTAAAACGGAAGGTGAAAACCTCCATTTTTCAGGCCAAAAGTAGTCTTTTGTGAACATGGTTAGAAAACTGACTCTTCATAGTTAACTGTACTGTTTTATTTTCTAATAATCAGTCTAAGATCAACAGTCTGTGAAATCCATAAGTATTAAAGGAAGCAATTTCAGCTTTGTCTCTTGTTTCTTCTGTATCATCTACACTCTGGTGTGTATGTCCTCTTTTGACCACTTGATAAACTCCGCTTGCCCTTGAAAGCAATTCCTTTTGATCACCTTCATCTACGCACACACACACACAGAGGCGCAATTAGGTCCTCCACACTGTGGTCCTTTTGCATTGATTCCCTATTTCTATCATACTTACTGCATGTAATTCCCCCTATTATTTGGTGACCTTGGAAGCCAGTGTATTCTTTTCATGTCTCCATCTCCAGTGCCTATGCTATAGCAGTAACCAGGCATAATGAATGAATGTAAGCATTGAAGTAAAGCAACACATCAGTTAATTGTCAAACTCAATGAAGTAATGGAAACCATTCAGATGGGATGAATTAACTTTTCCCTCAGTTCTAAACTTTAAAGCATGATTTCCACTCCTCCATCCCCAACTTCAGAAGGATTCACAGATAAAATTTGTAACACCAATATAATTTTTTTAATGTTTTTTTTTTCATTTATTTTTATTAGTTGGAGGCTAATTACTTTACAATATTGTAGTGGTTTTTGTCATACAGTGACTTGAATTAGCCATGGATTTACATGTATTCCCCATCCCGATCCCCCCTCACCTCCTTCTCTACCCGCTCTCTCTGGGTCTTCCCAGTGCACCAGGCCCGAGCACTTGTCTCATGCATCCAACCTGGGCTGGTGATCTGTTTCACCCTAGATAACATACATGTTTCAATGCTGTTCTCTTGAAACATCCCACCCTTGCCTTCTCCCACAGAGTCCAAAAGTCTGTTCTGTACATCTGTGTCTCTTTTTCTGTTTTGCATATAGGGTTATCATTACCATCTTTCTAAATTTCATATATATGCGTTAGTATACTGTATTGGTCTTTATCTTTCTGGCTTACTTCATTCTGTATAATGGGCTCCAGTTTCATCCATCTCATTAGAACTGATTCAAATGAATTCTTTTTAACGGCTGAGTAATAGTCCATGGTGTATATGTACCACAGCTTCCTTATCCATTCATCTGCTGATGGGCATCTAGGTTGCTTCCATGTCCTGGCAATTATAAACAGTTCTGTGATGAACATTGGGGTGCACATGTCTCTTTCAGATCTGGTTTCCTCAGTGTGTATGCCCAGAAGTGGGATTGCTGGGTCATATGGCAGTTCTATTTCCAGTTTTTTAAGAAATCTCCACACTGTTCTCCATAGCGGCTGTACTAGTTTGCATTCCCACCAACAGTGTAAGAGGGTTCCCTTTTCTCCACACCCTCTCCAGCATTTATTGCTTGTAGACTTTTGGATAGCAGCCATCCTGACTGGCGTGTAATGGTACCTCATTGTGGTTTTGATTTGCATTTCTCTGATAATGAGTGATGTTGAGCATCTTTTCATGTGTTTGTTAGCCATCTGTATGTCTTCTTTGGAGAAATGTCTGTTTATTTCTTTGGCCCATTTTTTGATTGGGTCATTTATTTTTCTGGAATTGAGCTTCAGGAGTTGCTTGTAGATTTTTAAGATTAATCCTTTGTCTGTTGCTTCGTTTGCTATTATTTTCTCCCAATCTGAGGGCTGTCTTTTCACCTTGCTTATAATTTCCTTTGTTGTGCAAAAGCTTTTAAGTTTCATTAGGTCCCATTTGTTTATTTTTGCTTTTGTTTCTAATATTCTGGGAGGTGGGTCATAGAGGATCCTGCTGTGATTTATGTCGGAGAGTGTTTTGCCTATGTTCTCCTCTAGGAGTTTTATAGTTTCTGGTCTTACATTTAGATCTTTAATCCATTTTGAGTTTATTTTTGTGTATGGGTAACACCAATATAATTTTAACAGCTCCTGGACTGTAGCCTGCGAGGTTCCTGTGAAATTCTCCATGGAATTCTCCAGGCAAGAATACTGGAATGGGTAGCCATTCCCTTCTCCAGGGGATCTTCCTGACCCAGGGATCGAACCCAGGTCTCCCACATTGGAGAGAGATTCTTTACCATCTGAGCCACCAGAGAAGCTGTCTTTAACTGCTTTATTGAGACTTAATTCATACACCATACCATTTCTTCGTTTATATTAAAAACAGTTCATTGTTTTTAATATATTGACAGTTGTGCACCCATGAACACAGTCCAATTTTAGAACCCTTTCATCACCAACAAAACCAACAGTTACTGTTCATCACCTCCCCTCCACCCTGGCCCTAGACAATCATTAATATACCCTCTCTATACATAAATTTGACAATTCTGGGAATCAACTATAAATGTAATCATATAATGTGTGGTCTTTTGTGACTGGCTTTTTTCACTGAGCATAATGTTTTCAAGGTTCAACCGTGTTCTGGCATGCATCAGTAATGCATTCCTTTTATTGGCTGAGTAGTATTCCATTGTATGGATGTACCACTGATTGTTTTCTGTGTTTGGCTGCTGTGAATAATGCTGCTGTAAACACCCACGTGTACACCTTTGTGTGGACGTGTGTTTTCATTTCTCCTGGATACACACCTAAGGGTGCAGCTGGTTCGTCATGTGGTGACTCTGTGTGTAACCCATTGGTGCATGTGTACATGCTCAGGAGCAGTCGTGTCCAACTCTTTGCAGCTCTATGGACTGTAGCCTCTGTCCATGGGATTTTCCAGGCAGGAAAACTGGAGTGGGTTGTCATGCCTCCTCCTTAACTCATTGGAGGAACCACTAAACTTTTCCTTGATGACTATACTATGTTACATTTTCACCAGCAATGTATGAGAATTCTACCTTCACATCCTTGCTAACACTTGACTGTATCTGACATTTTGATTCTAGTCACCATAGTGGGTATAAATTTTTATTTCACAGTGTTTTTTGATTTGTTTTTGCATTTCCCTAATGGCTACTTATGTTGAATACCTTTTCATGCACTTATTGGAAATTTGCATATCTTTTTGGAGCAACATCTACTTAGATTCTTCGCCATTTTTAAATTGGGTTATTTGCCTTTTTATTACATAAGAGTTTTTAATATGTTCTGAATACAAGTCACTTCTCAGATGTATGATTGGCAAATAGTTTCCCTCATTTTGTGTTTTGTATTTTCACTTTCTTGATGGTGTCCTTTGAAGCACAAAAGTTTTTAATTTTGATGGAGTCCAACTTACTTGCTGATTTTTTTACTGGTCACTGTGTTTTGGTATTATTTCTTTGAGTATTTTTAGATTCCCTCATAGCTCGGTCAGTAAAGTATCTGTCTGCAATGCAGGAGACTTGGGTTTGATTCCTGGGTTTGAAAGATTCCCTGGAGAAGGAAATGGCAACCCACTCCAGTACTCTTGCCTGAGAAATCCTATGGACAGAGGAGCCTGGCGAGTTACAGCCCATGGGGTCACAAGAGTCAGATACAATTGAGCAACTAAACCACCAATGTCAATATGGACTCATGGATATTTATTTTAGTCTGTGGGTTTACAATGCAATAATATTATTGTTTATTTTATTGTTCAAATTGCTCCAGCTTTGGCTCTTAGAAGCTCCTTCAGGGTAGTTTCTGTATCAGTTCTGCATGATCCATCACTTGGTATTATTTCTAAGAAGCTTTTGGCTAATTGAAGATCATGAAGATTTACTCTAAGAGTAAGATTGCTTTCTATATTGATTCATTTGGAGTCAGTTTTGTTGATAGTACTAGGTATTGGTTCAACTTCATTCTTTCACATGTGGATATCTAGCTGTTCTGACACTTTTTGTTGAAAAGAACTAAATTTCATTTCAATTGAATTGTCTTGGCACCTTAGCACCAATATGGTTTTAATAAAAGCAGAATATATTCATTGAAGCCTCCGAGCAGTGACAACATCAAGCCCCTAAACCTTCTCCTTTTTCTGTCATTGTCTCTATGAAACCAGAATGTGAGTTGGCTTACATTTTTGGAATAAAGCTATAAAGAACCAAAAACTTCACTGGCTTTTTTTTTTTAATTTATTAACATTAATTATTTATTGAGTATATTCAGTGTTTTTTTTTTTTTTTTTTCAGTGGGTTTTGTCATACATTGATATGAATCAGCCATAGAGTTACACGTATTCCCCATCCCGGTCCCCCATCCCACCTCCCTCTCCACCCGATTCCTCTGGGTCTTCCCAGCCCCCCAGGCCCGAGCACTTGACTCATGCATCCCATCTGGGCTGGTGGTCTGTTTCACCACAGATAATATTCATGCTGTTCTTTCGAAACATCCCACCCTCACCTTCTCCCACAGAGTTCAAAAGTCTGTTCTGTACTTCTGCGTCTCTTCTTCTGCCCTGCATATAGGGCCATTGTTACCATCTTTCTAAATTCCGTATATATGTGTTAGTATACTGTAATGTTCTTTATCTTTCTGGCTCACCTCACTCTGTATAATGGGCTCCAGTTTCATCCATCTCATTAGAACTGATTCAAATGAATTCTTTTTAATGGCTGAGTAATATTCCATGGTGTATATGTACCACAGCTTCCTTATCCATTCGTCTGCTGATGGGCATCTAGGTTGCTTCCATGTCCTGGCTATTATAAACAGTGCTGCGATGAACATTGGGGTGCACGTGTCTCTCTCTTCACTGGCTTTTAAAATTTTCTCTGCTCTCAAATCCAAAATGCAACCGTCTCTCATTTAGCAGTTTGTTAAGTAGTCTGATGCATTAGCACTTAAGTGTTTGTATAATATTTCTGTAATTCAGTTCCATTATGTCCACATCAACTGAACACAGAATGAATGTAATAAATGGCTTCCCAGATATTCTGCTTTAACAAATGAAACTCTTTTCTCCCCACCATTCAATCTATAGTGACTTGATACAGTTCATATTTTGTGTTCCATTTGTGACACCTGTACAACATCTATTTGCAAAGAGATTTACCCATAACTATGGGAAGCATCATGAACTATGGTAGGTTAGTGTATCAAATTATTTTCTTCTAGCTCTTTTGGTCATCTTATATATAACTCTTCCCCTAATAAATGTATTTGTTGCTTTTGAAATTACTGTTGAGCTGAGTGAGTATCCTTCTCGGCATCACTAAGAAAGTAAGTGTTAGAGTAAGATTGAAAACTGTACTGAGAATTTTTAATTCTTTGGATCAATAGGTAAAAGAAAACAATCTTTAAAAGCAAACCAATAAAAAAATAACTCAACTCTTGGAAGCAAACATATGGTAAAAGCCTCATGACATTGGATATGCAATGATGTCTTGGAATATGACACCAATAACATGGGTAACAAAAGAAAAAAATAAATAAATTAGACTTTATCAAAAGTAAACACTTTTGTGCACCTAGTGACACTATCAACAGATGCCATAGTCAAACATTTATTTACCTAAGAGTTTGTATTATGTAGTAGTATGAAAATAATTGTTCCTGATTTAATCTTTAGGTATTAGTAAATGAAGCAGAATAAATGAGCTCATTAATCCCAGCCTTTGTGGAAGAGCAACACATATTTTTAAATTTTCAAATAATATGTGAACTCCTTAAACCCACCTTTGGCACCAAGGTTATGAGATGCTTTTGTCTCCTTTCACATTGATTTGCTGCTTAGAAGACTAAGTAATATCCATTGTCTTTTAAATTTTCCACAAAATATGGATATAAAATATCCTTCTCTATTTCACTACCTTGTGAGTGGGAATGATTTCTGATTTTGACAAGATTCAGATAGTTCTCTCTGGGAGCTAGAGCATTTTAGAGGGGCTACCGTCTAGTTCTACTTGTGTCTCCAAGCTCGGAATATGTCAGTTACATCTGAGTGATGGGCACCTGGGTTAACAGAAGATATTTTCCTACTTTGCAATTTTATTTGTGTATGTGTGTGTGTGTATGTACCTAGCAAAAATCCTTTTGAGCTATCGTTTATTCAGAACACTAAAAATATTTTCAAGGAGACTGAGTGAAAATTGTCACTGAGCAAACATTCCAGGTAGAAGGTACCCAGAACTAATAATCTTGCGTAAAAATAAGATGCTAATTAAATTAGTCAAATCATCCTCATTTTATACCAAAGAAGAGAACCAGCCCCTGCTATGCTAAAATACTGAAACAGTTTATGAAATATTTTAATTATTGAACATCTCATCAAAATTTTTCTTTCTGGGCATAGTTATTGAGAATCAGCGAGTTTTCTCATCTTTACCATCTAATAAAATGCCATTGCCATGACAGTTTGTGCTTTTCCACATACTGTGCTGACACTTAAAAGGCATCAACTACTCTTGAATTTTACTTCATCCAACCATTAAAGCAGAGACTGCAGACCGGTGCTCACAGCAGCATGTTTCGCGATCTAGTCAACATCACTGTCAACTATTCTTGTTAAGATGAACAAATAAGTTCTTTCATTTATAGAGTAATCTCTAGACGTCCTCACAAATGAAGGGAAGCAAGAGAAAGAATAATTCAAAGGGCATCCTGAAGCTTTTGAAAGATGCCATAGTCATGGTTTCCGGAGGCAGGAATTCAACAGGAATAAGTACAGGGACCTAGAAGAATAGTACTAAGGGAATTGGGAGGTATATGGAAAAATTTTTATTCTCATCATGTACGCTTATTTTTTCCTGAACTTTAACCTATCTGAGAGGCGAAAGGTACTAATGATGTTTTGTTTAAACCACTTCTTTGACCTCTTCTCCCACCTCTGATTTTTTTTTAAGTTGGATAATTCTACCCACTATTTAAGTTATCTAATTGGAGGGGCTTCCTGATTTACAGACTGTGTTATAATCCCCTAAGTTAAGCCTCCTCATTTACAGTAATGACTTGCTTAGTAATTCCTTTGAAGAAAGTCCATCTTCCCATCTGGATATGAAGTTCCATCACAACAAGGGGAGCAGTCACTGTGTGCTCAGCAGCATCCCAGGGCTAACACATAGTAGGTGATGGGGCCTTTGTGGGGTCTCACTGTTAAAATGTCTCCTCATGTTGACCTTGCAAACAAAGAATAAAATCACAGTGGGTCTTGAGACTGACCAAATTGCCCAAATTCTGTTTTCCCACTGGCGCCTACCTTCTCAAGAATATGAGACCGCCGGATTCCAGACCTCTGGCTGTGTGACCATAGGACTCAGCTATGGGCTAAAAATTAACCACCCCTTCAGAGAATTTTTCATTGGTGGGATATTAGAAAGACTCCATCAGAATGGGAGGATGCTGGTTCTCCTTAAGAGCCAGTCACCCTCTTGTTTCCCTCTGATAAATTTCCTTTTCTTTGCCTGACTGCCCAGCTAGCTTTTTCTCTGCACTCGCCTTACCATAGGTAGTTAACAAATACTCATTTAATGAATGAAAAAGTTATAATATCCCTGGAAAGCAAAACAACCTCTTGTGAAACACTGCTTTAAGTCTGTATGAACCATAGTTGTTCTGCATATTTACGATTGACTCCTAGAGAATATAATTCTAAAATTAATACTTAAAGGAGCATTATTTTCTGGATCAAAGTCATCATTGTTTCCCACAACTGAATATACAATAATTTTATAGATTTAGTATCAAAACATTTTCCTGGAACTACCCCTGGTTTTTGTTATATTTTACTTAAAACATTTTCCCAATTCCCAATACTTAAGGACTATCTTTTTCAGAAGCCAAAGTCCTATTCTTATTGTGAATACACTGCATCCTGGGTAGTTTTTCATGGCTTCCTCAGAAATCTGTAAGAATTACCAAAGTTATTTTTAGTCCAAATAACTCTTAAAGGCATCCTTCATCTGTCTCAGTCACTCGAATTTGCCTTTATTTCAGAGTTCCCTTTTCATTAGTTCCACTCTGCTAGAATTTAGATGGACAAGGGCAAAGTTGCCTGGGCAGAGGTGAGGAAAAGTTAAAAGGATTGTCATTTAAATTGCTTCCCTTTACCTACTGTTTGAAGAAAAGTCCTTTTTCTTTGAGTACAATGTTGCTATTATATACCATTTACATTTTAGTCAGGGACTGAAATAACCCAAATAGACATCCCAGAATAGCATGAGCCTATCTTGTCAAGTACCTTGGAGTGATTTTCATGTACCCTAGAAGGTGGCTTTGCAGATACATTTGAAGTCTGAGATGACAGGAATCAGATAGAGATGGTTGCCTTTTAGATGTTGCAAAATTGATTTCTTTGCCTAGGGGAATGCCTGAGATGGTATCATTTTGGTAGTAACCTTAGCCGGGTGCAGGGTTACCTGACCTCGGATATCCTGGTGAACTTGACTCTTCCTACAAAGACACTCTGCCAGCATCAGCTCAGCAGAACCAGAGATTCAGAGCATCCCAATGTGAAGTGGTGGTTTCTGTTGGTCATTCAGTCCTAGGACAGGGTGACAAGCACAGAACAAGCTGTATTTATTGCTGTTGGACCTAGTCCAAATCTCCAGGGCTAGCTTATGTCTGTTCTAACATTCCTTACCAGGGGTCAGCAGCTGCAGAAGCAGAAGGTCAATTTGCTAGCCCTTGTTTTTCTATCACGATGGTGGAGATAAATGCCATGGGGTCTAAAATGAGCAGTGGGAACTGCTCTTCTCAGAGCATATGCCAGTTGTCTTCATTTGACAAAGAAGCAGCTCTAGAAAAGATTATGTAGATGATACCACTCTAATGGCAGAAAGCAAAGAGGAACTAAAAAACCTCTTGATTAAGGTACAAGAGGAGAGTGGAAAAACTGGCTTAAAAATTCAACATTCAAAAAGCTAAGATCATGGCATCTGGTCCCATCATTCCATGGCAAATGGATGGCGATAAAATGGAAACAATGAGAGACTTTATTTTCTTGGGCTCCAAAATAACTGGATGGTGACTGCAGTCATGAAAATAAAAAACACTTGCTCCTTGGCAGGAAAGCTATGACAAACCTTGACAGCGTATTAAAAAGCAGAGACATCACTGTGCCAAAAAAGTCCATCTACCCAAAGTTATAATTTTTCCAGTAGTCATGTTATGGATGTGAGAGTTGGATCATAAGGAAGGCTGAGTGCCAAAGAGCTGATGCTTTAGAATTGTGATCCTGGAGAAGACTCTTGAGAGTCCCTAGGACAGCAAGGAGATCAAAGCCATCAATCCTAAAGGAAATCAACCCTGAATATTCTTTGGAAGGACTGATGTTGAACCTGAAGCTCCAATTCGTTGACCACCTGATGCAGAGAGCCGACTCATTGGAAAAGAACCTGATGCTGGGAAAGATTGAAAGCAAAAGGAGAAGGAGGTGGCCGAAGATGAGATGGTTAGATAGCATCACCAACTCAATGGGCATGAATTTGAGCAAGCTCCAGGAGATAGTAAAGGACAGGGAAGCCTGGCGTGCTAGAGTCCATGGTGTCACAAAGGGTCAGACATTTGGGATATTGAACAATCCCATCAGGGTGCTCCACCCTCATGATCTCACCTAAACCTGACTACTTCCTAAAGGCTCCACTCCAGCTACTGTCACATTGCCAGTTAGGTATTCAACATTTGAATCTGGGAGGGAGGGGAAAGCTGTGGAGCATGGTCCTCTTTGGAAATGGACAGACCTGAGAAGAAGGCTCTTTGGATTCTTAAAAAGTTGCTTGAAATTTCTATTTAGGTCAGAGATTGCCAAGAGGGGCAAAAAAAGCCAAGGCAGCTTGACCACATGTAGGCAGAATCACAAGTTTATTTTGGACCTACTAGAAATCATTGCTACAATTAATAGTCAACATCATGCCATATGACTTGTTGATGTTTATGCAGATGCTCGTCTTGACCATAACTTCTGAGCAGCATTTGAAGAGCAACTCTCTCCATCCTCTAGGTCTTCCCATATTGTTTGAAGTGAAGTGTTAGTCACTCAGTCGTGCCCGATTCTTTGTGACCCCATGGACTACAGCCCACCAGGTTCCTCTGTCCTTGGAATTTTCCAGGCAAGTGTACTGAAGTGGGTTGCCATTTCCTTCTCCAGGGGATCTTCCCGACCCAGGGATCAACCTGGGTCACCTGCACTGCAGGCAGATTCTTTACTGACTGAGCTATGAGGGAAACCTTCCCATGTTGTTTAGTGCTAATTAAATACTTTCTCCCTCTTAATGACAACATCTCCATCTTATTTTGGCCACCTTTCTTTCAATTCAGTACATATCTGTACATATATATGGGATGCTTGCTTCTCGAGCTGTACAGAATCATCCTTGGAGGATGGCAACTGGTACCCTCTGCTTTGGGAGAAGTTATACCAGCTAGAAAGAAACTCAGTGAGGCCGCTGGTGGCTACAGTACAATTAGCATCAGCTACATGTTCCTCTGGGGCTCCTCTCTGCCCTTTCATCCTTTCCTAGCTCTTGCCAGCAGCTTTTTGAAGCATGTCTTTGTTCTCTTTCCATCCTAGTTCTTTTCTTTTTTTAAAGATTTTTTTTTTTTTTTGATGTGGACCATTTTAAAAGTCTTTTTTGAATTTGTTAAAATATCGCTTCTGTTTTATGTTTTGGTTCTTTGGCCACAAGGCATATGAGATCTTGGCTCCCCAACCAACAATTGAACCTGCACCCCCTGTATTGGAAGGCAAAGTCTTAACCACTGGACCCCCAGGGAAGACCCTGTCCTGGATCCTCTCTTATACACTGTGGTAGATGTAAGTACTGTCTTATGTCCAGTATTGATGCTGTCCCACACCTTCATCTCTGGATTTGCAGTGGTGTTTGGGAGAAATATGGGCTTCCTTGATGGCTCAGAAAGTAAAGATCTGCCTGCAATGCAGGAAACCTTGGTTTGATCCCTGGGTCAGGAAGATCCCCTGGAGAAGGGAATGGCAGCCCACTCCATTATTCTTGGCTGGAGAATCCTATGAACAGAGGAGCCTGGAGATCTACAGTCCATGGGTTGCAAAGAGTTGGACACAACTGAATGACTTTCAATCTGGGAGAAATACAATGATTTCAATACTCTTGTTTGTCTGATGCATATGTCAGGAACTTTTTAAAGATTATTTGCTACTCAATATACTTGTAGTTACTTGTAGGAAATATCACTGGTAAGCACACTCTAAACTTGTGTGCTTTTGTGGTTTTTTATAGCCTGTCTGTTATCATTTATAACTCAGTTAGGTAAGATAGCTGGCTATTCTGTTAGCTCAAAATAGTTAAGAAAAAATTTGTCATCGGTTTAAAGTTGTCTTGACTCTAATTCCATATACTTTACTATAAACACTGGCTTACCAATTTATTCTTTTTGTGTCCTCAAGTCCTGTTCACTGACTCACCAGGAAATCCCCTCAAAATAGTTCAATTTGTGTTTCTTTTATGTTTCCTTTTTTAGTTAAATAACCACCTAGGTCATTGCAAGTCTCTACTAATTATACTCAAGAGCATCTGTTCTTCAATCAGCCAAGGCTCTTCCCAATTTGGCAATTGACTGCTCTTCTGTCAGGCCACTGCTTTTGCATAGAAAAAGTCAGTATATTCAAGGCATCATTACTGTTCCAACAGATAAGAATTGTCTGTGGTTGAACTCTTACTTGTGGGGTCCAAATAAATTGCTGAAATGAGAATAAACAGTCAATCAGGGAAGAACTAAGATAAAACTTGGGATCGGAAACCAAGTAAGATTCTGCCTGGAAAATGATCAGTGGAGACTCTACAGAATAGCAGACTGATGTTCCATAAAAAGAAAATATTGTTAAGGTATACTGTAAAGTAATACTGGCTATAGACGGCAACATTTATTCATTTGCTCAGTATTCCCTGAGTGGCCATTGTATGCCAGACATGGGGCCAGTAACTGGAATAGGTGCTGGGAGTAAAACTGAATAAAAAGAATCCCCCAAATAGCATATGAGATGCATCACTTGTAATGTTTCTGCTGAGTTTTCAGTATTTTTTCTATTCTTGAACTATAATTGCTTTACAGTGTTGTGTTAGCTTCTGCCGTGTTGCTGTTGTTGTTTAGTCGCTTTGTCATGTCTGACTCTTTGCGACCTCACGGACTGTAGCCTGCCAGTCTCCTCTGTCCATGAGGTTTCCCAGGCAAGGATGCTGGAGTGGGCTGCCATTTCCTTCTCCTATGGTCTTCCTGACCCAGGGATCGAACCCATGTCTCCTGCGTTGGCAGGCAGATTCTTTACCACTAAGCCACCTGGGAAGTCTCAGTTTCTGCCATACATATACATATATCCCGTCTCTCTAGAGCCTCCCTCCCACCCCTCGAGGTCGTCACTGAACGCTGGGCTGAGCTCCCTGTGTTACATGGCAGCTTCCCACTAGCTCGCTATTTTACACGTGGTAGTTTGTATATACTACCATGTTGGGGATGCACAGGGAGGCCTGGCGAGCTGCAGTCCATGGGGTTGCAAAGAGTTGGATACGACTGAGCGACTGAACTGAACTGAACTGAGTGTATATATGTCAATGCTACTCTCTCAGTTTACCCCACCCACCCTTTCCCCCCTCCAATAGCCACATGTCTGTTTTCTATGTTTGTGTCTCTATTCCTGTCCTGCAAATAGGTTCATTTTTTCTAGAATCCATGTATGTATTTTCAGTATTAATATGGTATTTGTGTTGGGATAGACTCTAGGAAACTCAAAGGCAAAGTCACAAGCATAGAGAAGCATAGGCTGCTTGATTTCAATCTGCGTAGCACAGAGAGCTCAGCCCAGTGTAAAGAAATGATTTTTAGACAAAGCTATACAAATAGTGTCTCAAACAAAGAAGAGAAAGGTTCATTGTTGAGTTGGTGCTTCACAAATTATATTTTTTTAAAAATATTTATTTATTTGGCTGTATCAGGTCTTAGCTGAGACATGTGGGATCTAGTTCCCTGACCATGGATTGAACCTGGGCACCCTGCATTGGGCGTGTGATGTCTTAGCTACTGTACCACCAGGGAAGTCCTTATATTCTTTTCTGTTTTACCTTTGACTTGGGAACATAACTTGTTAAATTTAACTTAAGGTCATTTTTATCCACTTTTTCATAGCATCATGATGTATTTCTCAAACCATATGCATAGGAATTTCTGTAGTCACAGCAGTGTGTACAAACCAGTTGGTTCTAATGTATGGGTTTTGTGAGCTGGCAGCCTTGAAACTATCCACTTTTTTTTTTTTTCTAATTAAAACATTATTTACTAACAGATCTAGGTAGGACATTAAAGGAATCCATTAAACCTAGTCATTGAATCTTCATCTACTCCTGTGTTCACAGAAGAAAGGGTTTCTTCTTTCTTTGTAGCTGGGGAAATTAAGACACAGAAAAGTGAATTTTCTGTGAAATGAACCAGGAAAAGCAAAAATAAACCCATGAGAACTGTCTTCTCCTCCATGTGCTAACTGTGCAGCCTCTTACAAGTCGCCCCTACATTCTGCTTTTGGCAGAAAACATGCAAAATTCATGGGTGAACATTTCTAAGAAAAAAGGACTATGTCTCTCTGTTTTGGAGACAAAGAAAATTAGTATAATATAGTGCAGTTAGCATGTGGAACTCCAGCTTTTTTAGGTTGTAGTGTGATGATGGAGTGGATATTATGTCAGGTACACAGTGAGTGCCAGCAAACTGTCATTAAATTCAAGTGAATAAGGCATGCTACTGAATTTAAAAGATGAACAAAAAACATTTTTACTTCATTAAGAAGCAGTGAATAGCAAAGCAAGCTGTTCTGAGAGTCATGAGATTTTTAAAAACTCATTTAGGGATAGATATCTGGTGCACACACAAACACACACAAATGGAAGAATATGCTGAGTCACAGCAACACATCTGTATAAGACAAAACCTTCCTAAATATTAAAGTGTGAGAATTCCGATAAGGAAAAGTGAAAATAAATGGATGGATTAAATAGATTCTTCACTACTCGCCACTTCACAAGGCATGGAAACATAAACACCAAAAACGAAAAGAACAAAATCCCTAAGGTGATGTATAGTCACTGTGATTACTGGTGTTTTGGCTGTCTTGTGTACATTTCCTTTTCAACTCATCCTGTGTTTGCTTTGGGGAATCATCCTTCCCCACATCGTGTGTAGTTTTGAAGGGAGGCTCACTCCAGGTGCCCACTCCCCATAGTAGAGATGAGAGTACCACCGGGGTTGTCATATGACATCAGCTTAGCCAATCAGATTCTCTCTCCTGGGATGCTCAATCTGCAGGAGCCATTGTGTCATTAGTGGCTTGTTGTGTCTGCTGGCTTGTCATCCTTGTCTTTCCTGCTTCCTGGTATTAGATAACTGCTTTCAAAGTATTAGAAGTGAAGTTGCTATGATTATTCATGTACTTTATTTTGTACTTCCTACTTCTTGATCATTTATCCCTCTGCAACTTTAATTGCTGCCAGCTTTCTTCATTTTATTAACATCCTTATTGAGGTATAATAAACATTCAACATAGTACACATATTTTAAGTAGGTACTGTCCTGTGCTTAGTCGCTCAGCTGTGTCGCTCTTTGTGATCCCATGGACTGTAGCCCGCCCAACTCGTCTGTCCATGGAATTCTACAGGCAAGAACGTTGGAGTGGGTTGCCATGCCCTCCTCCAGGGGGTTTTCCCAACCCAGGTATCGAACCCAGGTCTCCCACATTGCAGGCAGATTCTTTACCATCTGAGCCACCAGGGAAGCCCATTTTAAGTGTACATTTTGGTAAGCTTTAACATTTATAGACAGGCATGAAATTATCATCACAATCTGTATCCATCTTCCTCAAAGCTTCCTATGCCCCTTGGTCATCCCTTCCTCCTTCTCCTCAGTACCCCCTGTTCCTCAGGCAACCACTGATCTTCTGCCACTTTTGATTAGCTCGCATATCCTGACATTTTATATGGATAGAATCATATCAAATGAGTAAGTTTTTGTCTTCTTTCACTCAGCCTATTTGAGGTTCACCCATGTGGTAGCAAATATCAATAGTTTGTTCCATTTTTATTGCTGAGTAGTATACCATTGTATAAGAGTTGGTTTATTCATCTGTTGATGGAAATTTGAATTACTTCAAGTTTCAAGGTATTAGAAGTGAAGTTGCTATGATTATTCATGGACTTTATTTTGTACAGACATATGCTTTCATTACTCTTGGATAAATACCTATGAATGGAATGCTTCCATCATGTGGGAAGTGTGTATTTTAAAAATAAAGAAATTCCAAGATGGTTATGCCATTTTATATTCTCATCAGAAGTGTATGAGAGTTACAGGTTCTTCACTAACACTTGGTATGGTCAATCTCAGAAATTTTAGCTAGTTTACAAAATGTGTAGTGCCATTTCATAGGGGTTATAATTTGAATTTCCCTGATGACTAAAAATAATGAGTATTTCTCATGTACTTATTTTTCAATCCATATATCATCCACAATGAAATATCTGTTCAAATAATTTGTCCATGTACTTATTAGGTTATATTTTTCTTACTGAGTTTTGGGAGTCCTGTATTTATTCTGGATATAAGCTGTTTGCTTTTTCATCAAGAGTACAGTATACAAACAATTTCTCACAGTCTGTGACTGTCTTTTTATTTTCTTAAGTGTTTTTCTAAAGCACAAATTTTTACTTTTGATGAATTCCAGTTTAGCAAACATTCTTTTAATGACTTGTGCTTTTGGTGTCATATCTAAAAAATTTTTTTGACAAAACTTTGGGTTAGGAAAAGTTTCTTGATGAATTAACACCTCTGTAATTCTGGAATAGCTTGCTTTATCCATTGTAATACTCTTTGCTCTGAACTCTACTTTGTTTGACATTTATATAGCCACTTCAACTTTCTTTGAACTACTATTGGCATGTTATAGTTTTTCATCTTACTTTAAATCTTTATGTGTTTTTAAACTTAAATCACTTTATCTCTTTTATTCAGACTTGAAATCTCTTTTTTCTTTGTAAAGAACCAAAAAATACATATTTTAGATTTTGTGGACTATACATGATCTCTGTTGAGTATTCTTCATACTTTGTTTTCTTAAGACTCTTGACTAATGTTGAAAAAATTCTAAACATTACTAACCAATAGGCCACAAAAAATAGGTTATGAGCTGGATTTGGTTCACAGGCCATAGTTTGTTGACACCTGCTTTTCAGTCTTACTTTTTTGAGTTGTTCAGCAAAACTGGAGCAGAACTTGGGCCAGAGCTTACTGTTCTCCAGCTTTGAGGCAAAACCCTCCTATAAATCCTTCTCATAAAGTTTCAGTCAGAATTGGCACTGGTATTGTTATCTATAACCATTTTTTCTTAAAAAGTTTTGGAGTGTAGTTGCTTTACAGTGTTGTGTTACTTTCTACCTTATGGCAAAATGAATCAGCAATATGTATATACAAAAGTGAAAATGTTAGTCACTCAGTTATATCTGACTCTTTGCAACCCCATGGAGTAGAACACATCAAGAAGTGTTAATTCATCAAGAAGTTTTGCCTAACCCAAAGTTTTGTCAAAAAAATTTTAAGATAATTTTTGTAGCCCACCAGGCTACAAAAAAGAAAAAAAAAGAGGGGATATATGTACATGCACGTGCATATCGTCTGTTTTGAATTTCCTTCCTGTTTAGATTGCTACCAAGTATTGAGTAGAGTTTCCTATGCTATACAACAGGTTCTCATTAGTTTTCTATTTTATACATAGAAATGAATATATGTCAGTTCTGATTTGATGGCCCTTTCCCCAGCCTTGGGTCATCTCTTCACAAGCATGATCTCACCAGTTTTTAGCTGAATGCTCAGAAGAACTCTCAGTAGATGTATGGGGTTCTCTGTCTGAGCAGTTCTCTGTTCTTTGGCACTTTCTTGCATGAACTCTAGTTACCTGTTCTCCCTGGAGTCTGAGTTCTGTCTCCTGAATCTGGGGAGTCTGCCTTGATGCTTCCCGTTTATGGCATCCTGGAAACGTCTCCAGGCTGTGAGCTGGGGCCCTCACAGGATTCACTTCATTTGTTTTCTCTCAGGAATCCCTGTCCTTATTTATCTGATATCCAGGGTCTTGAAAACCACAGCTCCATTTGTATTTACCGTGTTGTGAGTATTTCTGGTGGGAGTGTAAATCTCGTCTCTATTCCATCTCGTTCAGAGGCAGAAATCTCTCTGGTTCTCTTTGGATCCTGCCATTCCTCTACCAATTCTGCAAGGCTGTGTGACTCCTTCAATAGATCTCCTTCTGCTAAACTGAATAGAGTGGTTTCTGTAGCTTGTAAACAAGACCTAAGCAGATACAATGTATCAGCAGTATCTGATTAAGATAATTCTGTTGTACTCTACAGGGAAGAGAAAAATTGCCTTGGTCTCCTTTACTGCCCTGCAGAAATTTGGGGTTTTGTTTTGGTTTGGGATTTCTTTTTCTTTCTTTTTTTTCTTTTTGCTTGTGAGAATACAAATTGTGCTTTTTAAAGATCATCATATTAAGTTTTAATAAACTAAACATTGAAATTTACACAAATTTAATGCAAATTTATGTATATGAAAACACATAACTATCTCTAAATAGGCACCAAATATCATCTCTTGTCAATGAAGTGATAAAAATGTGTTAGCAGTTTTGCTGGTTCTCCTTGTGATGACTTTAAAAAAAAAAAGTCACAGAACTTCAAGGGTGGCAAAAACCTGAAGGACATGATTTCTGCACTGTCAAGGGTCACAGTCATTTAAGGAACCAAACTCTCAGCTCTGTAACAGACTAATCATTTTTTTTAAAGAGATAGCAACTGGAACCTGTTGTTTTCCATTATATTCACATATTCGAAATCAAATCAGTTGAAGTAAAAGCTTTAAGTTAGGATTTTTAAAGGGGGAATAGAAATTGTAATGCCCTTCTGCTGTTGAAGACATCTGACAGACGATGACAATAAATGTCTGAAGTTAGAGAATTTAACGGACAAGGTCAAGTCTATAATTGTGCTTGTTAGTCACTCAGCCGTGTCTGACTCTTAGCAACCCCATGAACTGTAACCCGCCAGGTTCCTCTGTCCAGGGGATTTCTCAGGAAAGAATACTGGGGTGGGTTGCCATATCCTTCTCCAGGGGATTCAATATATACATAGGTAGCCACCTGCACCAGTATCTCTACTGGCAGTACCAGACTGTTTCCAGATGCCACATTAACCCTTTGTGGCTCTGGTTTACTGTCTCGAGTCTGCTCCTGGGCAGCCTGTTGCTTCAAGGGCAGCAACATTCTTGGAGCATATCTTAATCAAGGTTGGAGCCAATGGAGGACCTGCTGGTGCAGCTCATAGTGTCCTGCTCATAGTGTCCAGCTCATAGTGTTTTCTGCTGTTACCTGGGGGCTTTGGGATGCTCAGAACTTCTGGTCCAGTTGCTGCTGGTTTTGCATGACTTCTGCTTCATGAACAGGGCTCTGGAAGGGAGCTTCCAGACCCCAACATTTCACTTCTCAGACCCTGTGGTCACCTGCTGACTTTGTGGATAACATGCATCATAGCATTTAGTTGCTGTGCTGCCTGCTGCTGGCTGAGACAGTGTCTAACCCTAAATGTGTAGTCAGGACCACTAGGGAAAAAACCCTCAAGTGCAGCCAAAGGGGTCTAGGAGGGCAGGACTGTGCCTCTTTGCACATGCAGCTGTCAGACCAGGGACATAGTGAGACTCAGACCCTGCTCTGTCTGCAGATTCTTGTCAGATGGCACTGGGGTCATGTGTTTATTGCCTATCTGACAGCTTCTCAGCTTCTCTTGCTTTCCTTTCAAATGATACTCTTCCTGTTGAGATGTGTCCATGTGTACCCACCACCAGCCCTCATCTCTTGTAGCAATAAACCTTCCCTTATTCTTACCATAAAAAAATTAGAAAAGATTTTGTCAGGAAATAAACAAAAATTCCTGATAATTCCACCATTCAAAGGGAATAATTTTTAATAATTCTAAATTTGTACTCTGCCTTTTCCATATATATAGTCTGTATTTATGTATACACTTAAATATCTATATATCTGTACATATACACTCATATATATACACACATACATATATACTATATATATATAGTATATATGTGTGTATATAGAGATATATATCTATATATCTGTGTATGTATCTATGTCTGTCCCATTTTTACAAATAAAATTAACTTTTTTCTAATTTTTGTGGTAAAATTTTTGTGGTAAATATGTATGACTTTTTTTTTGTAGTAAAATTTTTCTGGTAAAATATGTATAACATAAAAATACCACCTTAACCATTTAAAGTGTACAGTTCAATGGGATAAGTGCATTCATAATGTTGTACAACTACCCATCTCCCTAATTCTATCTTAAAGAACTGAAAATACCCATTAAATAATAGTTCCCACTTCCCCAAACCCCTGATAACCACTTTACTCTCTGTTGTTATGATTTTGACTATCCTAAGTACTTCACTGAAGTGGAATTATGCAGCATTTGTGTTTTTCATTTAGCATAATATAATCAAGGTTTATCCATGTTGCAGCATATGTCAGAATTGCCTTTCTTTGTGAGACTGAATAATAATCCATTGCAGTGTATGCCACGCTTTGCTTATCCATCCATACAACCAGGGACACTTGGGTTGCTTCCGTATTTTAGCTATTATGCATAATGCTGCTATGAACAAACACTGGTGTACATAAGTATCTCGAAAGTATCTTTTTGAGACCCTGTTTTCAATTCTTTTGGATGCATACCCCAAAGTGGAATTGTTGGATCCCATGGTAATTCTAGTTTTAATTTTTTGAGAAGCTTTGCCACAGCAGTTACTATATGCAGTTGCTTTTCAGTGTCTAGTCTTTGATGCCTAATTCCCAAAAGGGGAAAAAGAGAAAAATAAATGGGAGGGGGAAGAGTGCTGGCCCTTTAGTTACACTGAAAGCCATTTCAGCTGATGGAAGAGGGGCTTGTAGCAATGGGGAAAGACACAGCAATAGTGGCTACCTGCCTTTCAGCACCTCTGTGATCAGAGGCAGAAATCAGAGATCACAGTACAGATCCATGATATTTGGGAGACCCTATCCAGTCCATTTTGCCCATCCTGGCTCCTGCAAGTGGTGGGCAGGTTAATTTGGAATG
Organism: Muntiacus reevesi; assembly: GCF_963930625.1. NCBI lineage: Eukaryota > Metazoa > Chordata > Mammalia > Artiodactyla > Cervidae > Muntiacus > Muntiacus reevesi. The sequence goes on along the minus strand of NC_089252.1, from coordinate 36,660,436 downwards.
TGTGCACAGCTGCCTGCCACATGGCTAGGGGTGGGGGATTGGGAGCCACTACTGCACTAAAGACTGAAATTGACTAAAATTAACAGCATTAATTCGCTGTCCAAGCTAACCTGGAAGTTACAAACCTTCAGCAGATGCTAGAGTTCCAAAAGACAAGCTCTGCCATTGCAATTATTATCCAGATGGAGAGAGAATACTGGGGATTCCTACTGGGCTTCTTCCCAGAATCCTTTTACTTGCTTTTAAAGCTTGATACACAGTGATGTCAGTTCATCTGACATGTGTATGTCTATACTGTCATGTCTGATCACTATATAGTACTCAATGTTCTAGATATGGGGTTGGCAAATTTCTTCTGTAAAGGGTCAGGTAGCAAATATTTCAGGCTTTGTAGATCACTCGCTGTTCAGTTGCTAAGTCGTGTCTGACTATTTGTGACCCTATGGATTACAGCATGTCAGGTTCTTTTGTCCTCCACTTTCTCCCAGAGTTTGCTCAAACCCATGTCCTTTGAGTCGGTGATGCCATTCAACCTTCTCATCCTCTGTTGCCCCCTTCTCCTCCGGCGTTCAATCTTTCCCAGCATCAGGGACTTTTCCAATGAGTCAGCTGTTCATATCTGGGGGCCAAAGTATTGGAGCTTCAGCCTCAGCATCAGTCCTTCCAATGAATATTCAGGGTTGATTTCCTTGAAGATTCACTGGTTTGATCTCCTTGCTGACCACACATGGTCACTATTGGTGGTGCTCTCACTGCTTCTGCTTTTTCTTCCTTCCTTCCTTTTCTTATAAAACATAAGAAATGTAAAAGCTCTTAGCTCAAGGCCCATCATCTCCATACACTATAAATTATAGGCTGAATAACAAGATTTCCCCTCTTATTTGCTGCCATAAACATCACTGTAATATGAAAGTAAAATAGGTAATAGCTAGAGAATATAAAAATTTATTTCATCTTCTGCTGCCAGCCTTTATGTTATTTTACTGTTGATTAGAATTTCCTCACTAAGGCAGGAGACTTGTTTTTCTGCTCAGTCTAAATTTTATTCACTTGATGCCAAAAAAGTTACAGTGAACTCCTTAAGTTTTTAATTCAAGAGACATTTACTTAGAGCCCATTCAATATACTGCAATGTACTGATAATCAGGTTGATCAGTGGTTTCAGTAGTATAAGCTCTCAATTCACGACAGAGGTTATTCATAGTATCATCTAAGCTATCCTTTGTACTGCATTTTGTAGAACAATTTTTAAGTTGGGGTGGATCCTAGGATTTCGGCACTATAAACTTTTTGAGGAAATGTCCAAATGTTAGGAAATTTGAGGAAATTTAGCATGTTGATTTCCTTAATAACCTCTGTGCCTTAAGGAAACTCCAGGTTACTTTCTGCTGTGAAAATTCCTCCATTTCTTCCTTCTACATTAATCTTAAATGGAATTTCTGTAGCAAGTGGTTCACAGGACGTATTTTCAACAACTGTTCCATGCTGTTGAAAGAAAATGTTGTTAGACTTGCTGAATGGTTTTGGATATGGAAAAATTTATTTCACAAATATATTTTTAAGTATGTATATGCTGATTAAGTGGAGAAGGCAGTGGCTACCCACTCCAGTACTCTTGCCTGGAAAATCCCTTGGACAGAGGAGCCTGGTAGGCTGCAGTCCATGGGGTCGCTAAGAGTAGGGCGCGACCGAGAAACTTCACTTTCACTTTTCACTTTCATGCATTGGAGAAGGAAATGGCAACCCACTACAGTATTCTTGCCTGGAGAATCCCAGGGATGGTGGAGCCTGGTGGGCTGCCATCTCTGGGGTCGCACAGAGTCGGACACGACTGAAGCGACTTAGCAGCAATAGCAGCATGCTGACCAAAAAGGGCCAAAGCTGATGAAACCCAAATATAATGACATTAGCAACATATAGTAAGAGGTAAAAACAATTGAAAATGGCAATAGAATGTTTATTTTCCATTTGACTAATGGATTATGTCTTAGAGGATAACTTGATGGTGGAAGATGGACATGCAGGGTTCTTAATGTCTAGTATCTTCATCAGAGAATTGGCTAAGAGACAGTCTATCTACAAAGCCAATGCCACAGACAGAGGCTGCACAATGGAGTTTTGTGCTTCTAAAGGCATGTTTCATTGAACTGTTTTTTCATCGAACTTTTATATGCAAGTTAGGGTTTGTCTATCTCCTTTTTGTCATCAAAAAAAAAAAAAAAAACCCAAGAAGTTATTTTTTTAAAGTTAGCAGGTCCCTCAGGAACAAAACTCTAAGAAAAATTGTGAAAATTGAGAATATAATAGATTGTTTTCCTATGTCCTTAATTAATACCCATAGATCTAAAATATCTGGAAACTATTTAAGTGATCCATGTCAGGCACTGTTCTGGGTGCTGAGGATATCATAATGGACAAAAATGGGCAATACTGCCTGCTATTATAGACTTAAATTATAGTGGAGAGAAGCTACAAATTTTAAAAATGGGTATTTAAATAAAACCGTGATAAGGTCGATGTGTGTATGCTAAATCACTTCAACTGTGTCTGACCCTTTGTGACCCTATGAACTGTAGCCCACCAGGCTCCTCTGCCCTTGGGATTCTCCAGGCAAGAATACTGGAGTGGGTTGCCATTTCCTCCTCCAGGTGTTCTTTCAAGCAGGGATCAAACATGCATCTCTTATGTCTCCTGCATTGGCAAGCAGGTTCAAGTGGGTTCTTTACCACTAGGACCATTTGGGAAGCCTGATAAGGTCTAAATGCCCCCCAAAAGGGAGAACATAGATAGCTAAGTATCACTGCCAGCATCTTTGGCTTTACCCTTCAAGTAATATTTGTGCTTAAACCTAAAGGAAACATAGGAACTGAACTATTCAGATCCTAGGTGTGAGGGAGATTTTGAGGCCAAGGTCCAGTCTGAAGGTTTGAGGATCAGCTTGGAGGAGGCTGGTGGCTAGAACATCATGAGTGAAGGAAAAAGATGAGTTGAGATTAGCATGTATCAGGCCCAACTTGGGAGTCTTGTGGGCTATGGAAGGGATGGGAATCACTGATGGGAACAAGAAGAACAAGTGTCATCTGATGGTTATATGGAGAAGAAGGAAAGAGTGGGATCAGTAGAAGCACTTAGCAGCCTTTGAAGGTAATGATGAATTGGTCCCTGATACTGGCCTTCCCTGGTGGCTCAGATGGTAAAGAATTTGCCTGTAATGTAGGAGACCCAGGTTTGATCCCTAGGTCAGGAAGATCCCTTGGAGAAGGGAATGGCTATCCACTCCAATATTCTTGTCTGGAGAATCCCATGGACAGAGGGGTCTGGCGGGCTACAGTCCATAGGGTCACAAAGAGTCAGACACGACTGAAGTGACTTAGCATGCATGCATAGACCTTATGCTTTCATTTCTACTTGTATCTGGAGATGGTAAGAGGTCCTGGAGGATAAGAATAGAGGGTATAAGAAATTGACCAGAGTCATGGGTCACTTTCTTATTGAATCATTTTTGCTGACTTTTTCACTGTATCCACAGAAAATTTAAGGTGAGAATCTTGGCGGAAGACATAAAATATTTTCCCTTGAGGCTGATTTAAAAAAAGATGCCTCCCGTGTCCATTTCTGTACAGCATTATACTGGGGGGTCTTGGCTAAGGCATTAAGACAGGATAGAGTAATAAAATTTCAAGTATTGAAAGAAGAAGTGAAAATATGTTCCTGTGCTTGTATATACCTAGGACAAAGAAAAGTGGCAAGCTACAGTAAGAAACAGTGTAATTTTGTTTTTCAAAAACAGAGGATTTGATTCTTTTTTTTTTTAGGAACAACAATATGGTAACCACAGATGACACAGGTGTAATGATACAGTCTCACTTCAGAGATGTGTGAAGTGCAGTGATCCTTGAGTAAATCACATGATAATTTCCTTGCCTCACTGACAAATGTGTAAGAAAAAGAAGGAATGAAAAGACTGTATTAGCTCTACAGGGTACACTGTACCTATAACCATAAAGCATTAAGTGAAGACTTTCTCTTGAAAGATTAAAAGACTTCCGTGGTTACAGGAAATAATTTGTTATAAGAAAGAAGAAAGAGTATTCAGCGGGGCTTTGTTTTCCGCATACTTCTACATCTAAGAAGGTGTGTCTACACAGAAAACAGCCTGTTGACTGGAAGTAAAGTCAAGGAAATAGATCTAAAATCCAAGTAGTGACAGGGCATGGACACAACATTTGTTGTTGTTGCTGTTGTTTTTGCTGCCTCAAAGAATAGCGCATGGCCCCTGCTTTTGACTGCCATATGCAATAGCACAAGGATGCATAATGGCTGTGGGAATAAGTGGCATATTCAGGTACAACATCCTCCCTGGGGTGATTTTACAGTGATCAGAAATCTCTAGTCTCCTGTCAGGATACTATATAGATCATTCTGTCAAAGAGGATAGCCAATGACTTTGATGAAAATAGAGCTACATATCAAAATCGTAGTTTATGCCAGGTTAGAAACAGTAGTAAATCAATTAAGTAGGGGATCAATATACAGAGTGAAGTTGACAGTCTAGAATTATGATCTGAAATTAATAATAAATTTTGTCAGGAATAAAAATTAAATGCCTTCACTAAAGTTATACAAATTAATGGCACAAAAGAGGGTTGGAAAGCCTGGTTTAGCTACAGTTTTAGAAGGGAAATGCCTATTGTCTTGCCTCTTACTTCTATATGGAGAGACTTCAAATAGGGTGACATATGTGTTCTCTTATCCCATGACTTACCTTACTAGGGGGTCACTATCATTAATTCCTGATTGGTGGTGGAGCTGAACTTCTATAGATGAGTCAGTACAAAAAGGCATTCTTAGCTCTCCATCACAGGGCATCAGAAAACAATGATTAAGGGAAAGTGCATCTACTCTGCAAAACCAGATTCTTGATGGTTGCACTGTTCTAGCCCCCATGTTCACAGGAGCCAGGTATAAGTGGTAGTAAACGCATTCGGGGCTTCCCAAGTGGCTCGTGGGTAAAGAAACACTGAGTCCATAGCGTCACAGAGAGTCAGACCCTACTGAGCACTTTTCACTTCAAGTACAGGAATGGGAAATAGAACAATGTTCCAGGCAGAGGAAACAGCTTGTTGCGAAGCTCAGAGAGGAGTAAAGATGTAAGGCCCTAGGACTTCATTCTAAGAATCATGAGAAATAGCTGAAAGCAGAAATATGCCAAAGTTTTAAATTTAAAAATATTACCTTGCCCTGTAAAGCACAGAGGGCAACACAAGAAGTGGGATGATACAGATGGAGTTGGGGATGGAGATACAGATAGATTGAGGGATATACTGAGCTTATGGGATGAATGACATGTGAGGTGGTCAGCTCTTGTCATGTGAAAAGTTTGAGAAGATGCTGAACACCCACGCAATTATCAGAGGTATCCTATATAAGCTTCATTTTTTGACCATACATACAGTAACCTCCAAGGGCATTGCTGCCTGCAGACTCCTAGTGGAATAGAACTGGATGAAGGTCATTACTTACTGAAATTGGAGGTGTTCACACATGTTCAGTCCAATGAAGCATCAACAGCTGTGTTTTCTCCATCTAATCACCCAAATACGCAGTGATTTTCTGTGTGGAGGTGGTGAGGTCTAAGCTCAGTGTGAGGGGGTGAATTTTTTTGACATATCTCTTTTCAAAAAGACATCATTACTTGGAATTTAACATTCCCTAGTGAACATTTAGAGACCGGATTGGTGTTATCAGGGGCCATTAGAGATAAGTGTAAGCAATCTGCCTAAATTATGGCTGCTGGTTGATTTATAATTATATATACACACACACACATACACACACACACACATATATATATATATTCTTTATATTTTAAACTCTTATCAAAGTAATATATGCATGTATTTTAACAAATCAGTTTAAACCAAACTATTAACCATGAAAAGCAGCTGTCTTTTTCTCAGCCTCCCCAAACCTCAAACACTATTCCCTAAGGGCATTCACTTTTAACTTTTAAACCTATTTCTTCCGGCACTAACTTTTTCTATTATTTACCCTATTTCTTTACTTATCTCTTGTAGAAATTTTCTGTTGACTTCAGTTACAATAGGTACACATTTAAACTCGTTTTCTTCTTTCCAGCTTTGATTTCTTCTTCTGTAAAATATGAGACACCAGTAAGCATTCAACCACTAGATTGCTGTGTGCCTCAAAGTGGATCTCAGAGCTTGGTCACTGCCCTGAGTGAATGGAAGCTCCCTTTGACCCACGGGAACATCCTCCGTCCTCTACTCTTGTTACAGAAACTCGCTGGATCTTACCAGGGAACATGCCTGCCCAGGTTTCATTGCGTCTGGGAGTGGCTGTGTGGCCGTTTCCACCCATGGAATATTAATAGGAATAATGAGGACCATTTCCTTACAAGGAATTGTCACTGTTCCCAGTCTTCTCTCCCACCCATCCAATATGCTGGAAGGCAAATATTCAGGTGTAAAATAACTTTGACTCCAGAACCAAAACTCCTTAAAATACAAGCAGCAAGATACAAGGACCCTTAGTCCCTGGATGAGTTCAGGAAGTGGAATGGTCCTCCACACCCCACATCAGCAGTTTGCCACCAATTTGGGTAGCTAATAGAGATGACAGACCTTTATTATCCTGTATTCCTGTGTTGTTTAGTCACTAAGTCCTGTCTGATTCTTTTGTGAACCCATGGACTGTAGTTCACCAGGCTCCTCTGTCCATGGGATTTTCCAGGCAAGAATACCAGATTGGTTAGATATTTCCTTCCCCAGGGTATCTTCCCGACACAGGGATCAAACCCACTTCCCCTCCATTGGCAAGCAGATTCTTTATCACTGAACCATTGTATAAAAGAGAAATGTTTATGTCCTTTATTTGAACTGCTAGAATTTGAAGTCTCTTTGTTACAACACTTCTGCCTGTTAACTATTGCAAACGTTTTGTAAACTACCAAGTTCTTACTCATGTTCAGTTGTTATAACTCAGCTCCTCTCTTAGAGTCATTGGCAATAACTCTGCTCATTCACTCTGCACTAGCAAGTTCCCATCCCTACTAAAAATTAGATCAAATCAGCCATGTAAATTAGCACAAAACTAGCAGTTTACTAAATAGATCCCTGGTGGTTTTAAAGAGTTAATACAGCCTCTAAAATTAGCTTACCCAGCCTGCTCAAAGCTGAAGCCTCGGAAAGACCTGGCTCATTACAAATTGGTAGGTACTTCCAAGTTTTAAGGTTTTGATAGTAGTTTTATGACATTAAGCTATTTGGGTGTGAACAACTGAGGTATTCAAAGACATTGGTTGTTCGATTTAGCATACATTAAATGACAACCCACTCCAGTATTCTTGCCTGGAGAATCCCATGGACAGAGGAGTCTGGAAGGCTACAGTCCATAGGGTCGCAAGAGTCAGACATGATTTAGTGACTAAACCACCACAATTGAATAACCAACGTTTATATGGCACTGACTTGGTAAACTTCTCCTGCCTGGATGTGGAGGCAGTTATTTCCTGGGACTCGATTAGGAAATGACTTTTTGGCAACAGCTGGCAGCCAGAAAAAAAGAATGAAATAATGCCATTTACAGCAACACGGATGGACCTAGAGATTATCATATTAAGTGAAGTAAGTCAGACAGACAAAGACAGATATCATACGATTTCATTTACATGTGGAATCTAAAATATGATACAAATGAACTCATTTACAAAACAGGCTCATGGAGGAAAAAAACAAATTTATGATTACCAAAGGGGAAGTGGTGGAGGGGGGAGTTTGGGATTATATATACACTGCTATATATAAAACAGGATCTACTGTATAGCACAGGGAATAATATTTGATATCTTATAGCATATAATGGAAAAGAACCTTAAAAGAATATATATATGTATAATTGAATCACTTTACTGTACATTTGAAACTACTGTGATATTATAAATTAACCATATTTCAATTTTAAAATCATTGAAATTTTAAATGGATATAATATACCTAGGAGGTTTTGTGGAATACAAAGAATTATGGTACTTAAATCCACTGGTGGCTCAGACAGGAAAGAATCCGTCTACAATGCAAGAGACGGGGTTTCCATGCCTGGGTCAGTAAGATCCCCTGGAGGAGGAAATGGCAACCTATTCCAGTATTCTTGCCTGGAGAATCCCATGGACAGAGGAGCCTGGCAGGCTATGGTCCATGGGGTTGCAGAGTCAGACATGACTGAGCGACTAACACTTTCACTTTTCACGGCATTCAGACAGGCGTCTGGAATCATACTCTCTGATCACATCTTGAACCAAAGGGAATACTTAAGGAGAGACCTCCAGAGACCAGCTGGTGGGATTCCACTTTGGAGGAAGCCTTGTTTTGTCCTGCATAGCGATGATAATTCAGTACCGTAGAAATAACAGCCCAGCATATGGTGTGTTTTTGTCCTTATGGCAGAGACCTCTAGTATACTTGATTAAACTTCTCAAAGAAATCTCAAAAATAACTGATTTGTGTTACTTTATTCATTTAATTCAATGATTTTGTGTCTATTTTAAAGCTAAGTTAGTGACCGTTTGCATTTCTAGTTTCAGGCATTTCCTCTACACAAAAAGAGCAATCATATTTTACAAGTGAAAAATCTGGACATGTTGCCTGATGGATATCAGTATATGGAGGTAGCGAAATAAGTAATTTGAAATTGAGAAAAGCCCCCCAAAATCTGCATGTTTAGAGTGAAGACCAAGCACGCACACACAGTGACCGACTTGTGCTGATGTCAAGCTGCTCATGCTCCGATGCTTCAGCCACGTCCAACTCTTTGCAACCCATGGACTGCAGCCTACCCGGCTCCTCTGTCCATGGGATTCTCCAGGCAAGAATACTGACGTGGGTTGCCGTTTCCTCCTCCAGGGGATCTTCCCAACCCAGGGATCAAACCTGAGTCTCCTGCATCTCCTGCATTGCAGGCAGATTCTTTACCCACTGAGTCACCTGGGAAGGACTACTCTCTGCCCAAAACCCAAGTAAAAATAAGTTGTTCTGAAATTGGAATGAATAGATTGTTGTTTATCATCTTATTTTTAAATCTGGAGTTCAACCCCAAGGATATTTTGTAAAATCATATTTTATAAATGTAAGTGAAATAAAGTGTTAGTTGCTCAGTTGTGTCTGACTCTTTGCAACCCCATGGACTGTAGCCCACCAGGCTCCTCCATCTATGGGATTTTCCAGACAAGAATACTGGAGTGGGTTGCCATTTCCTTCTCCAGGGGATCTTCCTGATCCAGGGATCGAACTCTGGTCTCCCACATGGCAGGCAGACTCTTTACCATCTGAGCTACCAGGGAACATAAGTAGTTAAGTGCTTTAACAAGGGCTATCTTTTCTGCTAAACAGTATACAAGAAATGAAACAGTCTTTTAAGTCCTAGTGTAACCCACATACTGTTTGACCTCCAGCTTCTGAGAAGGATATTTATTGTTGTGACAGAGGCACTGTATATTTCAGAAAAGCAAATTCTGCAGTACCTCAAAGTATTTACCTCTTTAAGGTGTTACAATAATATGATTTGAGTATCATTCTGCACCAGACCCTTATGGTTTTTGAATTCATAATAAAATCTGTGCTAAACATAATCAGAGGTGGCAACCAGCTAAATTGGTAATAATTTACCTTCTCAAGGTGTTTTTCTTTTTAAAAAAAAAACAGTATTTAGAAATAATTCACCTACCCCATATAACTTATCCATTTAAAGCATACAATTCAGTGGATTTTAGTATATTCATGGATATGTACAATCATCACTACCATCATTTTTAGACCATTTTATCACCTCTAAAATAAACTCTGTACCTTTAGCTGTTTTTGTTCAGTCACGTTTGACTCTTTGTGACCCCAGGGACTGCAGCACATAGGCTTCCCTGTCCATCACCAACTCCTGAACTTTGCTCAAAATCATGTCCATTGAGTTAGTGATTCTATTTAACCATCTCATCTTCTGCTTCCCTCTTCTCCTTTTGCCTTAAATCTTTCCCAGCATCCGGGTCTTTTCCAATGAGTTGACTCTTCCCATCGGGGGCCAAAGTATTGGAGCTTCAGCTTCAGCATCAGTCTTCTCAGTGAGTATTCAGGACTAATTTCCTTTAGGATTGACTGGTTTGATCTCCTTGCTCTCCAAGGGACTGTTGAGAGTCTTCTCCAACACCACAGTTTGAAAGCTTTAATTCCAGGACTCTCAGATTTTTTTATGGTCCAACTCTCACATCTGTACATGACTATTGGAAAAAACCACAGCTTTTACTACACAGACCTTTGTCGGCAAAATGTTGTACCTTTAGCTGGCACCCACCTAAATCCCCATCCTCTCTAGCACTGAGCAGCCACTAATCTTCATCCTGTTTTTATAGATTTTCCTAGTCAGGATATTTTGTATAAATGGAATCATATAATATGCAGCTTTTGTGACTGTTTTTTTTCCAGTTAACCTAAAGTTTTCAAGATTCTTATATGATTGTAGCATATGTCAGAACCTCATTTCTTATGGTGAAATACTATTTGATTATATGGATATACCACATTTTGTTTATCCATTGGTCAGTTGATATACCTTTGAGTTGTTTCCAGTTTTTGACTGTCATGAATAATGCTACTGTGAACCTTGATGTCCACGTTTTTGTGTTGACATATGTTTTCATTTATCTTGTGTGTATACATCGGAGTGGAATTTTTGGTTCATAAGGTATTATGTTTCATCCTTTGAGCTACTACCAGAGTTTATTGAGCAACTATTAGAGAAGTTACACCATTTTACCTCCCATCCAGCAGTGTATGAGGGTTCCAATTTTTCTATGTTCTTGCCAACATTTGCTGTTATCCATCATTTAATCTTAGCCATTCTAATGTGGTATGAAGTGGCACCTCATCATTGTTTTGATTTGTATTTCCCTGGTGGCTAACAGTGTTTAAAATCTCTTCCTGTGCTTACTAGCTATTCAAATCTATTCATTTGAGAAATTTCTGTTCAGCTCCTTTGTCAGTTTTTAAATTGGGTTATGTTTCTTTTTATTCCTGTAAGAATTCTTTAATTCCATCTGATTACATATTCCATGAATAGATATCATCTCATTCTCTTCACTAAATGTGTTAAGCTATTTCTTTTTTCCAATGGCTAAAGACTTTTTATAACATTGGTTTCTGTGTGGTAAGCTTCTGCTTTTCTGGAGAGTATCAGAGATTTTTATTGCCTTCCTTAAGGCTTCATGACATGACTAAATAAACCAAACACAACTCTTTTCTGCACTAGTAGTTAGAGTTTTCCAACCAGAATAGCTTTTATTCATCCCTAGGGTACCAGCTAACGGAGAATGACAGTGAGTTGGAGAGCTAGGTAAGCTTCTAAAGTGATTACAAAATTTTAGTATTTTCCTTTCACAGGCTTCTAATTCCAGTGAGTTTTGCATGATGACTTTCAAATTTTGCTTTGTATATTGTAGGCCCAGACAAAAAGCAATTTATTCCCAAACCTTACAAAATTAATTTAATCATGGTTAAGCATTCATTCTGTTGTGATTTGTGTGCATTTGGCATTGTAATAAGAATTCTTCTTTGCAATATAGATATTTTTCATGAAAGACTTTATGTGGCAAATAAATTATATCAATATGTATGAGGAAACAACAGTTCATTTGTATCATTCCCCAGCGACTCATGATAAAGAACCTGCCTGTTTAAAAAAAAAAAAAATAGAACCTGCCTGTTAAAGCAGGAGACTCGGGTTTGATCCCTGAAAGGGGAAGATCCGCTGGAGGAGGAACTGGAAACCCACCTGGGAAATCCTGTGGACAGAGGAGCCTGACAGGCTACAGTCCATGGGGTTGCAAAGAGTTGGACATGACTGAGCATGCCCAGGCATGCCATGCAAGACAGAAAGCCTACAGAAACCACTGCGGTGGTTCCTAAGTCTCTCCTAGGTCAGGCGGCATTTCAGATAAATGGGTAGAAAAGGAAGACGAGAACCCGCCCCAACAAAGCTCTAACAGCATCAAGCCATGAGCAGAATGCACCTCTCTTGTCCTGGGTGCTGACATCACAGTTTCTCAACCTGGGGGAGGGTGAGAGTACATTGTTGGAAGTGTTAGAGAAAATAATTTAAAAATCCATTCCCTTGTGTCAACATTATTCCCTTTTCTGAGATGACTGACACCTTTCTGTGTTTTTGAAATAAATTATAAGAACAGGCTCAGTAAACAAAACCAAACCAGAAAATCACAACAAGTAGAAAAGAGAAGGTGGTAAGTTATTTCTCTCAAATAACTTCTAGAGAGGCCTGGACCCTGTCAGATAGGATAGGGCATGTGGTCTCTATCTCTGGGAGGCCGTGCACCCAGCTTCCATGTGTGGTTCTGTTATAGGAAGCGAAGGGGAAGTGGACGCTGGAGGAAGCAACTATACCCTTTGCCTTACAAGCTGATCTTGAAATCCACAAGAACATGTGGCCTCTTATAATTGTACTCCTGCGCCCTCTTTGAGATTGATTTGGAAGGGTGAGTTGAGTAGGCATTATAGATGTACTTCCCAAGCATACTGGTGCTTTTTCACTAGCTCCTTTATTTTTTATAAATGTATTTGTTTTTAATTGGAGGATAATTGCGTTACCATGTTGTTTTGGTCATACATCAAGATGAATCAGTCATAGGTATACATATGTCCCCTCCCTCCCACCTCTCATTCCACCCCACCCCGCTAGGTTGTCACATAGTACTGGTTTGAGCTCCCTGAGTCATATAGCAAATTTCCACTGGCTATCTATTTTACATGTGGTAGAGTACATGTTTTTTACTTTACTCTCTATTCGTCCCACCATCTCCTTCCCCCACTGTGTCCACAAATCTGTTCACTATGTCTGGGTCTCTGTTGCTGTCCTGCAGTTGGACTTGGTCAACTTAGCCACCTTTATCACCTTTCCTTTATAATCATCTCAAGCTATTCTACCTAAAACTACAGATTTAGCTTTGAAATCCTTACAGTGGAAAGGGTTTCACGATCTAGGAGCAAGCTCTTGGGATCAGCATCAGATCAAATCACTTCTAGCAACTGGGTTTTTCTGTCTTGTCTCCAAGAGCAGTTCTCATTCTATATCCAGATTTAGTCAGTGAATTAATCTGTGCGTGTGTGTCTGTGTTTTTATGTTTCTCTCTCAATACAGCTTAAAATCTGTATTATAGAAGATGATGGAGAGGAGTAGTCTTCCTTGTTTTGACCTTAGGGTTTAATGTTGCTTCTGATGATTCTGAAATTAATCAAAAAATTTTTTTGCCAGCTTTAATTTTTAAAATTATAGAAGCCTGAATTATGCAGTATTTGCCTTCTTCCTTACTCTTCAGCTACTCAGGGTAAAATTTCCCTCTTTAAATATTGACATAAAATTATTACTGTTGGGTTCAATAAAGAAGGGTTAGATGCAAATCTAAGAACTGGGCTGTGTGGTGAGCAGCAGTGTTTTGAAGAGGACCGTAATTTCCTTTTACATTTTCAAACCTGCAAAGAAGGTGGAGGTAGAGAACAATATCCATTTCTATTTGTGAAAAGAAACGCCTCATTTGTTCATTACTGATGTCTTTGATTAATCTTGAAATGCGTTGACGGCGCAGTGATGAGGTTGAATACCTTTTGCTTATTGCAGTAATTTGTAATCATTTACAAGGTTGCTGAGTAATAATTTTATTATTGTTGTGAGTGGATGAGTCAATTAGCAAACAGCGATTGCCAACTGTTTATCCCTTATAGAACCATGTAAAGAGAATTATGATACCAAGGACAGTTTTCCTTCAAATGTTGGTCTTTAATTGGCAATAGCAGAGAACACTAACAGCTAGTGGAGGACTGCTTAAAGCAACATTTTCTCCCCCCTGGATGGTCATAAAGGGACTGCTGTCTTCCTATAGTCAAAGTAGCGTTCATTTTGTATTCTCTATGATTTTAAACATTTTTGTTTCCTCTTTGTGTTTTGCTTACTCCTTTTCCTGCATCACCTTTGGAAAAAAAAAACTATCAAACTGTCATATATTTAATTTTGCTAACTATATGTCAGCAAATCATACATGTTGATCACCTTTTGGGTTTGATGTTAAGACACTATTTCTCCCTTCATTTAAAAAGTAGATGAATAATTTTAGCTTAGAAACATAAAGAACTGGAAAAAGATCAACACAACCACCCCCTACAGTAAGGAAAAAGCTGAATAAAGTGTAAATCAATGACTTTCCTTAAATCCATCAGAGAACTGAGGTTAACAGAGCCGAAGCCCAAATAATATATATTATATGATGCCATTTACTTGACATACTGGAGAAAGCAAAGCCACAGAGATAGAAGACAGATCAGTGGTTGCCAAGGAGGTTTGGAGATAGGGTTGACTATGAAGGGACTTCAGGAGAGAAGTTTTAGGATGATAGAAGGGTGAGCAGTTACTCGACTTAGTTTATGCATGTTCTGAATTTCTTAGTTTATGAATGTTCTGAATTTAAATTACACAACCTGCATGCCAGTTCCTCTTACTTCCAGGCAAACCAAGGTTGTTGGTGATCCTAGATGAAGTATCCTAAATGATACTAGCTTGATAGATGCATGACTCTACCCCCGCCACAGCCCACAGAATTGGACATTGCAAAAGGTGAATTTTACTGTATGAAAAAAAAAGTTTTAAGCTCAACTAATATGTCATGGATCCCAGGACATAATGTAGGCTATGACAAATGAATCTTACTATGTTAGAAATTAAGAGAAGTTGACAAGGAATTAGAATCATGTGAGTAAAGATAAAGAGTAGATATGTGGAGTTTTTAAGTTCACATAAGATTTTTAGGAATCTGCAAATATTCAAAGCATTATCATGAAAAAAAAGGTGTTAAACCAGGAGCATGATGTAACTGATACCCCTGGGTTTGTGTAGGGCACACGCTGAACAACTGTGCTCTTTAGCCCTGTATAATTAGACTTAATCATTAAATGTCCTGAGGTCTTATTGTCCTTATTTGCAAAATGGGAATGTTACAATGGTGATGCCTTTTGCATTTATTTATTGAGCTATGGGCTCTGGAATTGATCATATCTGCATTCCAATACTGCTTTCAGAATTTTCTACTTCTTACTTTGGTTAAGGCATTCAACCTAACTGTGCTTTGGTTTTTCTTTCTTAAAACAAACATTATAATGGAACCTACCTGCATTGCTGGGATAAAGGGAAAATGAGATCGTATACATAACATAGCACAACGTCTGGCACATGGTAAAAATGGACACCATATATTCTCTATTCCAAGATGGCTAGCTTTTCTCATTTGACATTTCTAGTTTTGGGACTTATGTAATACAGAAGAATATAAAAACTAAAATGCCAAAATAGACTTTTTTTTTTCCTGTTTTGAAAAAAAAATCAAAGTTGCAATTCTTGTAAATTTAACTTTGTCACCTACATACAAGAATGGAGTTGACAAGAACATAGAAGGGTGTTACAGGCAAGAAATAGTTACATAACAAAAAAAGCAGGTACCAAGTACCTGAGCAGTTTGTATTTGTCTGACCTTGGCTCGGGCCCTTTTTACCGCAGAGCTTAGACATATCTCCTGTACTAAACATATGGCAGAATTAAGGCTTGGAGCACTTTTTTCTAATCTACTGCTACAGATCTATAGGAATCTACCACAGTTGTGCAATTAGTGACCTGTTAAAACAGTAAGCAGGGACTTCCAGTTTCCAGTTCCACATGTAAGGAGCTTGGAGATTGTTACTCCATCCTAACAATAAATAAAAGGTTGCATATTCTGAAAAATCAACAACAATTCTTAGATCCATAAGAGGGGGGAGAATGCAATGATAAACCACTGCCCTCAAGATCAGAGAGACAGACAGGTAAATACAGGTCATCCAGACTTATCAGAGCAGACTCTCAAGCAGAGACCTTCATAGGAACCAGTGTCAGGGTAGGAAAACCTGAGATGTATTGATGAGTTGCTAGAGGCTCGATGGAGACAATGCTCAGAGTTAAAAACTCCAGGGGAATTCAGCCATAGGAAGGACCCCACGAGGTTGTGAGGTTTAACTCCAGGAATTCTACCAGATTCCCACAGTAAACACTGGGGAAAATCCCCTTGTGCTTCCAGCAGAGAGGAGGAAAAAAGGAAATTCTGAAATATGCCAGAGTGCTCTGTTTACAAGGTCTACCATCAGGGGAAGGTACTGAACCAGAGCCTAACATGATAGGGTGTTGTCAGAGCCTGTCTGACCTGGTGAAGGGAAATATCTGACTCAGGCCCGCTCTGACCATCATGTCCCACCTGAGGAGGGAGAATGAAAACCTGAGAAATACTTGGGAAGTTCACAGTCCAGAGACAGAGGCTCATTAAAGGACTGAGTCCTAATCTTAGGACTATAGCATGCTTTTCCAACTCCACACATCGCCACCACACTACTAAAGGTCTATTTACAGCTGTTCCTTTTAGCAGATAGATCATGTATCTACCGCATATGTATATGTGTGTGTTTGTGTGTATGTGTGTGTGTGTGTGTGTATGTACACTTATGTATGCTTATAAAGTGAAACATCCAACAAAGGCAGATTACACATTCTTCTCAAAACAGTCAACAGAAAAGACCAGTTCCATTGGCTTATTGCCAGTCATTGTCCGTGTATATATATATCTATATTGCACTAAGTGGGGGCCATGCACAGCACTAGTTCTTATTTTAACAAGCCGTATCATTGAAGAGTTCCCAATTCAGCCAGAGAGAATGACAAGTGAATACATGCTTAAGTGATAATAGAAGAATCCAAAGAGTCCCTTGGAGCAAAATGAAGAGAGGATACACTTAAGATATTATACACATGTGTTCACTCTCACATTTTGTGATTGAGTTTGTGAACTCAGAGGCACCTGCATACTGAACTTACCCCAAATAAAATTATATATTTCAAACTGAAATATAGGATAAAACATCTCTTTCTTCAAAAAAATTGAAAAAAAAAACCCTACATAAGCATGAAATCACACCGTGAATAGAATGCATACAAAACTGTGACCAACCTAGATAGCATAGAAAGCAGAGACATTACTTTGCTAACAAAGGTCCATCTAGTCAAAGCTACAAAGCTATGGTTTTTCCAGTGGTCATGTATGGATGTGAGCGTTGGACTATAAAGAAATCTGAGCACCGAAGAATTGATGCTTTTGAACTGTGGTGTTGGAGAAGACTTTTGAGAGTCCCTTGGACTGCAAGGAGATCCAACCAGTCCATCCTAAAGGAAATCAGTCCTGAATATTCATTGCAAGGACAGATGCTGAAGCTGAAACTCCAATACTTTGGCCACCTGATGTGAAGAACTGACTCATTTGAAAAGACCCTGATGCTGGGAAAGACTGAGGCAGGAGGAGAAGGGGACAACAGAGGATGAGATGGTTGGATGGCATCACCGACTCGATGGATATGAGTTTGAGTAAGCTCTGGGGGTTGGTGATAGACAGGGAAGCCTGGCATGCTACAGTCCATGGAGTCACAAGGAGTCGGACATGACTGAGTGACTGAACTGAACTGATACAGTGTACCTATATGTTTTTACATGTTCACAATATAATTATACTATATTTTAATATATATTTTACACATGTATTTTAATTTATTGGTATATATCAATATATTTGATATCTTGCTATATATGTATATATATTTCACATACCTATAAATTTAGTGAATGTGCATATTTATATAGGGGTACAAAATATTAATATTTTATATATTATCAGAGTATACAGTTATTTAAATATGATACAATATACACATGGAAAAAAATATAGAAAATGAACCAGAAAATCTCTTGATATAAAATTGCCAAAGCACAATCAGGGAATGTTAGGATTATAAGGAGACCTTAGTAGCCTCTAGTTCAAGTCTGTTTCAGAAATAGAAGTCCTATTCACTGTATGTCTGTTAGTTGATGACCCAATTACGCTTGAATATCTTCTTTATGAGAAGCTCATTCCTTTATCAGGCTGCCTGTCCTAACACTGGCTGGCTATAATCTCTTGGAAAATTTATTCAAATTTTCTATCTTTGCAATGGCTCCAGGGTAACTTAGGTTTGCCTTTTGGAGCAGCAGAAAATAGGTCCATTCCATGATAAAATCTTACATATGTATCATTCTTTAATACCTTTCAAGCTGTTTCATATATATTACCTATTTCATTCTTACAGCTCTTGAAAGGCCTGCAGAAATATAATTTTCTAAGTTTTATGAATAAACAGCAGAGGCCTCTGTGATTAGGCTTCACAAGGGGAAAAAATGAATCCCAGTGAAGTGGAGAAATTGTATTTGTTTATGTTTCTTTTACAAAATGTTAGATAGCTCTCAGAGTCTTTGGCAACTCTGTAAGGACCGAGTTCACGTTAAGCAACCCCCAGAATCCCTGACGGCTCAGATGGTAAAGTTTCTGCCTGAAATGCAGGAGGCCCCTGAGCCCTGGGTTGGAGGAGGGTGTGGCAACCCACCAGTGTTCTTGCCTGGAGGATCCCCGTGGACAAAGGAGCCTGGTGGGTTATGGTTCATGGGATCCCAAAGAGTCAGATTAAAACTTTCTTTTTTCAAAATCACAGCTCAGAGCTGTCTGAGCCCAGATGGTGTGGCCTCCCTACTGGCACCCCCAAATCAATGCCTCCCCCTCAGACAGCTCCAATCTGACCTGACTTACATGAGTGTATCCCAGGAGTGGAATATAAGTCACATGTCTGCACTTTAGTGACAAGGAAAACTAGGCAATATGGTTTTTGCTGAATTTTACATGAAGAAGGTAAGATACACAATGTAAGAAAATAGCAACATGTAGAGGGTATGGTTCAATTATTTTGAGCTGTCAGAAACACTGTGATGTCGTAATTTCATTTTTCTGATCCTGGGTTCCCCCTCCCAAATTACCATCTAAGCTTTTCCCTCTTGTTTCTATACCTATTTAAACCTGCACATGGGGTAATGCTTTCAGTCACTGTTCCTTCCCATAATCTTGAGATAGAGGTGTGAGATCCAGGTTGAGACAATCAGAACTATTTTCTCTTTTTATTTATTTATTTGGCTGTACGGGATCTTAGTTGCAGCACGTGGGATCTAGTTCCCTGACTGGGGATTGAACCTGAGCTCCCTGCCTTGGGAGCATGGAGTCAGCCCCTGGACCACCCAGAATCACTTTCTGGAATGTATATGTGAACAGCCTGTCCCACGCTTAGAGCTGGATGCAGAATGAAGCTTCCTCATGACAAGCAGAGCCGAGAGTTGCCGGTAACAGGAGAGCCTTGATGGAATCCTTTGAGTGCTGGATCCTGATGTATATAAAGCCCAGACAGCCTTCGGCTTCTGTCTTTTAATCTGATAAATCCCATTTTTGTTTAATGTAGTTTGTGTTCCACTTGTGTCACTCACAACAGAAGGGACACTGAAAGGACACTAAAAATATTCTATCGTCAGTCTGACTTTTAGGTGTTTTCATGATTTTTTTCCTCTTTTATCTTCAAAAGTATGTATAGGGAACACAAAGAGGTTTTGCCAGGGGCTCTTCCATTCTCTGTTACATAGAGAGGAATTAATCACACATGGCATAATGGATGAGGTTAATAACAGCATGTTCAAGGTATAGGAGGAATATTAAGGAAAAATGATTAAATGCAAAAAATCCACAAAACCCATCCCATGCCTTCCAGCCACCTCATCAGCACCTTCCTCCCATGCAGTGCCTTCGGCTTGATACTGCTTTTGTGTCAAACCCTTGATCAGTGCCCGAATCAAATCAACTTCAGTCTCCCTATTGACAGTATTCTAGGATCACTGACAAATTTATTGCTCTTCTCTTTATTTTTAGAATTTTTAAAACGTAGAGTACTTTTAAAGGTAGTTTTTATGTTGCCTTTTATGTAGTACTAGCTGTGAAGGTTAACCTACAAGTTTATGTTCATTTCATAAGTTGGTGATATATTTTTATGATCTTCACTTGATTTCCCTTTTGGGTAGTTTTTTCTCTTCTATTGGTATTGGATTTGTAGATGTCACTGGCTGGTTCATTTACCTTGGAATACTCAGAGGAAGCAAGGTGGGTAGAATTTAACCTTTGACGTAATGATTAGAAAACAGCTACTTGGTTTGGAAAACATCTTGATGGCATCAGCCCATTGGTTAATTGGCTCAAAGTCATACATTTTTGACCTTTAGAAAATGGCAGTGTTTCCTTCTGAGTCATCAGCCCGATTACTCTTTTGCTTTAAAAAAAAACAGAGGTTTCTGTGTTTTACTCAAGTTAGAGGAATTACACATGCAGAATTTAACACTCTCTGCTCTGACCTACAGTTCTTGCCAATGGCTAAAATCTTCTAACATTTAGTAGAAGTTGCATTAAAAGACCAGCTCATGAGGTAATGACATTGATGAATTGATCTATTTGAAGATAATAGTTTAATTTGCTGTCCACAATTTATGAAATGCAATGGGATCACCGCTGTATCTTAGTGACAGTTTATCTCTCAAGTAACCAGCACAATTTCTGGCACATAATAAGAGCCAAATAAACAAACATCTTTAAATAAAAGTTTATAGCTGTGTAAATAAGTGAATGGACAAATATACAATTGAAGACGAGTATACTCAGTGGTTTTCTACAAACTATGCAATGTGCTCTTAGGCTTAAAGAAATTGTTATGTTGGATAATTTTTTAGGTGAATCAGAATAAAAAGTATTTCTAGAACCAATAGATCTTTTTTATTTTGTGTATATTTCTCTTTTGCAATAGATGTTTTCAAATATATTAAATATACTTAGCCTTATTGCTAAAGTACCATTTTGCTGTGTTTCTGTTGATTCCATATACAATAGCTGAAATATTATTGACACATCATTTCCTACAGTCTTAATAGGAAAAATGTTAAAGGCTATCGATATAATTATTAAAATTACTATAAGGCATTATGTGAAGTTGCTTTGCTATCTTAGAGAACAGAAAGATAAAGACATTCAAAGAAAGATAAAAGTACAACTCAATTCATAAAGCATCTTCAGCGAATTTGTCTTCTTATGTGTAATTAAGATGGTATGGATCTTTCTCATCCCTTTTTTTAGAGAAGGAAATGGCAACCCATTCCAGTATTCTTGCCTGGAGAACCCCATGGACAGAGGAACCTGGCAGACTATAGTCTATGGGGTTGCCAAAAGTTGGACACAAGTGAGCAACTAACACACACAACACACACACACACACACACACACACACACACACACACATGGGAGATCTGGGTTTGATCCTTGAGTTGGGAAGATCCCCTGGAGAAGGGAAAGGCTACCCACTCCAGTATGCTGGCCTGGAGAATTCCATGATCTGTATAGTGCATGGGGTCACAAAGAGTGAGACACGACTGAGTGACTTTAACTTTGTCCCTTTTTAAAATCGACATGAAAGATGAGAGTTATGTCATAACAGGACCTAGTAAGTGGTAGGCCAAGAAAAGATTCTTGCAAATGTGAGAAATAAAAATGTGTGTATATTTACGTACTTTGAAAAATTCCATCAGTTCACTCAAAATAGTGTTAATCATTTTGTAAAGTGATTGTATTTATTACTGTTCTTAAACTTCTCTTGCATTCATTTTCATTTCTTCAGAATAAAACTGTCCGCCTGTATAGGAAGCTCACAGCTTACAGCTGAATCACACTGAGGTGCAAGTATCTTTTTGAATTATAGTCTTGTCTGTATGCCCAGGAGTGGGATTTTTGGACCGTATGGCAACTCTATCTTTAGGTTTTTAGGAACCTCCATACTGTTTTCTATAGTGGCAGCACCAATTTACATTCCCACCAACGGCGTAGGAGGGTTCCCTTTGAGAGATTATATTTAAAGTGCTTAGCATACTATCTGACATAGTATAGGATTCATTATAAGAATAATATTTATTATTAACATGGTACATAGATAAAATCTTATAGGCTGTGAAATAGTGGTAATATCTATTTTCTGAAAATTTTTGCTAATAATTTGAATTAGTAATTTATAAGTTAACAAAATAAAAGACTTAATCCCATTTTCCCCAACTCTTTATTTTGAAAAGTTTCACACATGCAGAAAACTTTCCAGAATATTACATTGACCACCATTTATTTACAACAATTTGCCAATTGTTCACTTTTTCCACATTAACTGCATCTCTCCTTCTTCATATTTAAATATATTTGCATAAATCTCCTACAAACAAGGGCATTCTGCCTCATGACCTCAGTGTTAGGCTCACATTCAAGATGACTGACATTGATCTGCTACTATTATGTAACATACAGTTGATGTTCAAATTTCCCCAATTGCCGAAATAAAGTTCTTTACAGCTGGTTCATTTTTATTTTCACCTTCATTTTTATTTTGGTTTTAATAATGTTCTTTATAACTTCTATTTTATTTCAATCTTTATAACTGTTTTCTTTTTGTTTTTTTTAACACTAATCAGGGATCATTATTTGCATTTTATTGTCATATTTCTTTTGTCTTTCTTATTCTAAAAATTCTCAGCATTTTTTTCCTCTTCTTTCATGATAGTTGATTTGAGGTCTATAGATCAGTTATATCACAGATCGTCCCTTAAGTTGACTGTCTGATTGTTTCTTGGGCCCCAGATTCAGGTTCAAATTCTTGGCTGGATGGTCTGAGTGTCGCATAACTGATGCTGCTTCCTTCTCAGTGCCTCAGGCAGGAGGTATACAATGTCTCACCCCTTGTGAGGTTCAGTTTGATGTCTGGGAGTATCCACTAGATTTCATCACCTAGGTTCCCCTGTCTCCCTCCTAATTAATGAGTAATCTATGAAGGGACACTGAGAATTTGTATGTCCTGTTATCTGTCAACTGGTCACATTGTGGCTTTTTTTTTTTTTTACTACCAAATTGTGATTTTAGCCTGCATAATTTATTACAATAATGGTTGCAAAGTGGTGACTTTTCTGAGTGTACCATTCCTTTTGCTTTCATTAGTTGCCATTCTTCCATAAAGAAAAGCTCTGTCCCTCATTTTAGAATCACTGTGGACCCACAGATTTTTTAAATTGTGATTAAATGAGTTAGAGTGCAATTAAAATGTAGAATACAAGTGTGCCAAATGTTTTTAGGTCTAGAATATTAGAAGTGCGCATGGTCCCGGCTGTGGACCACCCTCAATTTCAAAGTTACAGTGAAAACAACGAGCAGGTGTGTATTAGATTCTTCATAAGGATTTTTAAACTTCTTGCGATTTTTGAAGATAAAAATATGCATTATTGTTGATAACCTGTTGGGATATTTGCAGTGTTACTACTCTTCATGTCAATAGTGCCCGACTTAATTAGCATTTAACTATAAATCTCTATCAAGTATAATATTGTTTAGGATGGAAAACTTTTTCTCTTATTTATGACAATGTAAAACATGAAGGCAAGGGACTAGTACCAGAGCTCAAAGGTTTCCGTTTCTTTATCCTAAACATAAAAAATGACCAAAAAAATAACTTAAATAAAAAGTTATTACATGCTTCAGAATTCTTCCATAGAATGGTTATTTGTTCTGGTCAGGAAAAAAAATAGGTATTTGACCCAAGGGTAGAGATCTGTATTGAGTTTCTCTTTGCAGAACTCATGTTTTGATTTACTGTCCTAGAAAAACTCCCAGTTCTACTGGTTTCCCCAGCCTCATATGTTAGCATGAAGGGTTATTATTAAGTTTACTGTGTAACAAATCACTCTTTCTTTGTAAGCAGCCTGTTTTTTCCTATCTGATTACTTTTAAGATTTTCTGTTTGTTTTACTTTTCTAAAATTTTAGTACAGTATATTCAGTTATAAAATTATTTTACTTAACTTTGTATTTGAATATTGATTCTTTTCCATCATCTATTCTTCTTTTGAAATTCTTTACATGGGATCATTCTATTTTATCCATGCATATGCATGATGAATAATGATGTTAAACACTTTTGATGTGCTTTTTTGTTATTTATGTGTCTACCTTAGAAAAATGTCTGCTCAAATATTTTGCCCATTTTTAATTGGGTTGTTTGTATTTTTTATTGGGATATAGAGTTCCTCATGTATTTTGAATAAGAAAGGGATTAATTTTATCTTAAGGCCCAAGTTTCCATGTTCAGACCATTTGGAACTCTCAAGAGTCTTCTCTAGCACCATAATTCAGAAGAATTGTGAAGAGAAGACTCTTGAGAGTTCCTTGAATGGCATGGAGATCAAACCAGTCAATCCTAAAGGAAATCAACCCTGAATATTCATTGGAAGGGCTGATGCTGAAGCTCCAATACTTTGTCCACCTGATAGGAAGAGTCAACTCTTTGGAAAAGACTCTGGTGCAGGAGGAGAAGGAACAATAGAGGATGAGACAGTTGGATGGCATCAGCAACTCATTGGACATAAATTTGAGTAAACTCTGGGAGATAGTAAAGGATGGAGAAGTCTGGTGCTGCAGTCCACGGGGTCACAAAGAGTCGGGTATGACTTAGTGACTGAACAACAACAAAAGCTTCCTCTGGCAGAGCTGTTTTGGAAATTAGGGAAAAAAAGATGGAGATACATTAAGCATTGTGCTCAGAATACGGTGGGAATTCAACAAGGTCTACCATATTGGCTGGGAACAACAACAAGTTGGAACTAGTAATAGAAAGTATTTATTCTTTCCAGCTATTTAGGTAGGTAGGAAATTCATATGTGACCAAATGCATTCTTTTTAACTCCTAACCAGAACAGATCAAAGCAGCTCGCGTTCCTTAAAATACACAACAGAATATATTTATTGTCTTCCCCCAGTGCCATGTCTGTCCTCAGCGACTTGTGCTTTCCGTCCTGATACAGACTGAAAGGAACCAGATTTTCTGGATGTTTGGCAGAACATCACATTTGTTCACTGTGTCAGTTGACCTCAGAGTAACAGAGGTGCCTGTAAATAAGACCATAAAATGTACATAAAAATTATATTGATTCATTTTAAAACGTTAAAAATAAAAGACAAACAGATGACTATGATTTTATTATCACGATTGTTTGATTTCAGAGAATAAGAGAGGAGAGATATGACAAATCCTTAAAAGATTGGTTTGGTTCTGTTTCTTAAGTAGGATGACTAGTACTTGGGTGTTTATATTATCATTATTTAAATCGTGTGATTGTATATTAAACTCATTTTATATATGATGTATTGCTCAAAAATATTTTATGAGCTGGAAGAGTTCTAGTAAATGAAGATACAATTAAATAATTACAAACATGAATGATGAATCATAAACAATAAAAAGGATATTGACATCTTTGGAAACAGAGATCTGAAGGATAGGTTTTAGATATTTAAGCAAAATGGAATAGAAAAGAACATAATGCTTAAAGAGTTAAGTGGGAAAAAAAAGTGGTGCAATGGCCAAAATATAATCAATATCTGCTGTTATAAACACAATAGGACAAATGGAAAAATAAATATATTTTAAACACATAAAGGAAATCTTCCTTAATATAGAGAAAGAGAGAAAAAAACATTCAAAGATACAGAATAGTAAGCACCAGTAGATAAATTAGTAAAATTACTGAACTTCAAAGATAAATAATCGTATTGGGCTCTGGACAAAATATTATATTGGTCTCATAGTTCTTCACTGCCATATTCAATGATGAGATAATAACTAAATGCAAAAAATTCTAATGAAAGACATTTTTACACAGAAAGTTGCCATTTAAGAAATCAAGAGACACAAATTCTCAAAGACTAAAAAATTAAGGACTCATAACCTCTATGAATCTACTTCTTGAAAAATATTTGTTGAGAATAAACACTAATCAACAAACAAGTTGACTGGCAAAGCTATGATTAAGAGTTAGGTTATTAGCATTTAATAATTTTCATATGAAACAAAGGCTAGCAACTGTGAAACTATGATTAAAGATTAATATAATGTTACAAATCTATAATAGTTTATATATATTATAAATATACTATAATAATGATTATAATATAACTTACTATGAGGCTGTACAGGATAGAAAAATGAGGGATATGTCATCATGTTTATTTCTTAATGGAATCATGTTCATATCTATGAGAACAGGTAAATGAAGATGAAAAATTTAGCCAGGGGTGGCTAGTCTTACATTTTACCAGGTGTGAAATAGTTTAGTCACACATTCTATATTTTATAAACATTCTTCAGTCAAGTATTCTGTTTTTCAGCCTGAATAAATTTGTATGTACATAGCTACTAATTATTTGTTTCCCAAACTTTTTATTGAAATATATATAACCTACAGAAAAGACCAAGTCATACAAGTTGATGAATTATAACAAAGTGAAAATATCAGTGAGACCATCAAGAAATACAGCAATAAGGGAAACCTAGAAGTCTCTTTTTGTCCCCTTCTAACCACATCCACCAACCTCCTTCCCAACTGTAGCAGCTAAGCTGACTTCCAATATCACAAAGTTCTGGAAATTTACGTAAAAACAAAAATACTGCTTTATGGCTAACTTCTTTTGCCCAAGGATATGCTGGTATTGTCAGTTTTTTCCACTTACCTATTGTGGCTCAAATTATCAATTCCCTGATGATGCATGAAGTTTCTCAATTCTTTATGTTCATTGGCTATTTGGATATCTTCTTTTGTGAATGACTATCCATGTTTTTTCCCATTTTTGATCATCTCTTTGTTATATAAAGAATTCTTTATATTTTCACGATACCAGTCTTTTGTGGATTTTACGTATATTGACTATCTTCTCCCACTCTGTCTTGCCTTGTCATTTTCATGATGTTCTCTTTTGATGACACCTAATTTTAGAAATTTGAAAAATGCTGGACTGGATGAAGCACAAGCTGGAATCAAGATTGCCAGGAGAAATATCAATAACCTCAGATATGCAGATGACACCACACATATGGCAGAAAGTGAAGAACTAAAGAGCCTCTTGATGAAAGTGAAAGAGGAGAGTGAAAAAGTTGCCTTAAAACTCAACATTCAGAAAACTAAGATCATGGCATCTGGTCCCATCATTTCATGGCAAATAGCTGGGGAAACAGTGGAAACAGTGACAGACTTTATTTTTTTGGGCTCCAAAATCACTGCAGATGGTGATTTCAGCCATGAAATTAAAAGGTGCTTGCTCCTTGGAAGAAAAGTTATGATTAACCCAGACAGCATATTAAAAAGCAGAGACACTGCTTTGCCAACAGTGGTCCATCTGGTCAAAGCTATGGTTTTTCCAGTAGTCATATATGGATATAACAGTTGGACTGTAAAGAAAGCTGAGCACTGAAGAATTGATGCTTTTGAACTATGGTGTTGGAGAAGACTCTTGATGGTCCCTTGGACTGCAAGAAGATCCTACCAGTCCATCCTAAAGGAAATCAGTCCTGAATATTTTTTGTGGTGCTGAAGCTGAAGCTCCAATACTTGGGCCATCTGATGTGAAGAACTGACACATTGGAAAAGACCCTGATGCTGGGAAAGATTGAGGGCAGGAGGAGAAGGCGATGACAGAGGATGAGATGGTTGGATGACATCACCAACTCAAAGGACTCGAGTTTGAGAATGCTCTGGGATTTGGTGATGGAGAGGGAAGCCTGGTGTGCTGAACTGAATTTTAGATCAGTGCATTTATCATCCTCTGCTCTTACAATCAGTGATTTTTGTGTCCTTTTGAAGAAAACTTTGATTATTCCCTGGTTGTAAAGATTCTCTCCTATTTTCAAGAAGTTTTATTCTTTTGCCTTTCAGATACTCTAGTCACCTAGTTTGAATGAAGGTTTGGGAAAGAGGTACTGAAGTAGGAGTTTGAATGTGTAATAACTGATTTTTTTCAAGAGCTTTATTGAGATATGAGCTATATACAAAAAAAAAAAAAAAAAACCCAAAAACAACTCACACATGTTTAAAGGAGCAATGTAATGAATTTGAACATATCAATATACTCATAATTCTATCAGCACAATCAAGGGAATAAATTCATCCATTGCCTCTACAAGCATGGGCTCTAGAGCACAGGCTCCTTTGTTATGGTGCACAGGCTGGGTTGCTCTGTGGCATGTGGAATCTTCCCAGCTCAGGGATCAAACCTGTGTCTCCTGCATTGCAGGCAGATTGTGTTTGTTTGTTTGTTTGTTTTTTTAACAATGAGTCACCAGGGAAGCCCCAGTACTATGTTTTATAACGAATCCCTAGTACTTATCCATCTTGCTTAAATGAAATTTTATACCCATTGAACATTTCCCCATTTCCTCCTATCCCCATCCTCTGGAAGTCATCATTCTTTTCTCTGCTTATATGAATTGAACTATTTCAAATACCTCGTGTAAGTGGAGTCATACTGTGCTTTTCCTTCTAAGACTGGTTTGTTTTACTTCGCATAACGTCTTCCAGGTTCACCTATGTTGTCACAAATGGTAGGATTTCCTTCCTTTGTAAAGCTGTATAATCCATTTTGTGTATAGGACACATTTTTCTTACCTGTTCTTCTGTCACTGGCCATTTGGTTTGTTTTTGTATCTTGGCTATTGTGAATACTGCTGCAATGAACCTGAGTGTGTAGATCTCTCTTCAAGATACTGTTTTAATTTCTTTGTTTATATACCCAGAAGTGGGATTGCTTGATCACATGGTAATTCTATTTTACTTTTCTGAGGAACTTCCATACTGTTTTCCATAATAGTGGCACCATTTTACATGTCCACCTGTAATGTACAAGTGTTCTAATTTCTCCATGTTCTTGCCAACATTTGTTATCTTTTGTTTTTATTTATCCACATATTTACTCTTTCCATTGCTCTTTCTTCCTCCTAGCATCTCCATACTTTAATTGGGATAATTTTCCTTCTGCCTTAAAAAAAATTCCCCTATTATTCCGTTACAGTGGGTCTTCTGGTGACTTCACATTTCAGTTTTCCTTTGTGTCAAAATGTCTTTATTTTTCCTTCACTTTAAATGGTGATTTTATGGGTTGAATTTTAGTTTGGTAGGTTTCATTCCTCTCAGCATTTGAATATGCAGTTCAATTGTTTTCTGCTCTCATTGTTTTGTAGTTGATAATTCATTTAGGTATTGGTCTTATTTTTGCTGCTTTGAAAGTAAGATTTTTTAATCTCTTGTTGCTTTTAAGACTTTTCTTTGTCTTAGATTTTCAACAGTGTAACTATGTACCAAGCTGTAATTGTCATATTTTTTATTATTCTTGAAATACATTTTAACTTTTAATATATAATTTGTTGCCTTTTATCAGTTTTGGAAAATGCTCATTAATTATTTGTTCAAAAACTGCTTTTATTCAATTCTTTCTGTATTCTTATGTGAAATCCAATTGCATGTATAGTAGGACTCTTCACTGTGTTACATATGTCTCATAAATACTTTTTATATTTTCCTTTTTTTCCTCTATAAACTCTGTCTGGATATGTTTTTCTGGCCTGTTTTCCATTCTACTAGTTCTTTCTTCAACTGTGTCTAATATGCTACTGAACACACCAGTAGAATTTTTAAGTCCAGTTTTGTATTTTGAGTTCTAGAACTGCCATTTGGTTCTTTTTTATAGTCTCTTAAATCTCCATCCTGTCTTCAAATTTCTAAGCATATTAATCATACTTTTTATACTTAACAGTCTATCTCTGCTAACTATGGAGAAGGAAACAGCAACCCACTCCAATATTCTTGCCTGGAAAATCCCATGGACAGAGGAGCCTGGAGGGCTACGATCCATGGGGTCACAACGAGTTGGACACGACCGAGTGACTAACACCCACTGTGCTAACTATAAGGTCTATTTTCCCCCTCTGCTGGTCATTTGGTTTTATTTCCTAATATATCTGATAATATCTAAATGAATGCCACTCATTGTATACAAATAATTGTAGAGATAATTTTAGGTTTTGTTTAATGTTACCTTTGGATACGGGAATGGCACCCACTCCAGCATTCTTGCCTGGAGAATTCCATGGACAGAGGAGCCTGGCAGGCTACAGTCCATGGATCGCAAAGGGTTGAACATATTTAAGCAACTAACACAGACACACCCAGTGATACCTTCTTCCAGAATGGATTTGCTATTACAGGCATACCTTGGGTATATTATCAGCTCAGATCTAGACCACCAATATAAAGCAAGTATCACAGTAAAATGACTCACATGAATTTTTTTGTTTTTCAGTACGTATAAAAATTGTTTACACTGTACTTTAATCTATTAAGTGTGCAATAGCTTTATATGTAAAAAAAAAAACAAAACTGGTGTACATACCTTAATTTAAAAAAAATCTTGCTAAAGAATACTGACCATAATCTGAAGCTTCAGCAAGCCATGATCTTTTCGCAGTAGTAACATCAAAGATAACACACATCACCATAACAGAAATAATAATAATGAAAAGTTCAAAATATCGTGAAAATTACCAAAGTGTGACATAGAGACACAAAATGAGCAAATACTGTTGGGAAAATGATGTTGATAGATTTGCCTGATGCAAAGTTGTCACAAACCTTCAATTTATTTAAAAAAAAAAAAGCAATATCTGCAAAACATGATTAAGGGAAACTCAACTGAAGGAGGTATGCCTTTACTTCTGGAAGGCAGTTGTGCAGGGGCAGAGATTGAGTTAACTTTATGTACGCTGTAAGCTTTGTGGAAGTTGGGCTTAGCTGTGATTCACTCCTGTTTCTGGAGTGTAGCCAACTTTCCAGTAATGTAATGAAAAACTTCCTTCTCTTCAACTTTTGAATGTCAAACTATTACAATTTTGAAATCAGGACTAAGCTTTTTCATCTTTCCTTAGGAATTTGCAAATGGCTAGGTTAAAAGGTATGTCAAATGTAGGTTCATTCCTTCTCTCTGGGATCTTTACACATTAAGCACTTACTGCCTTTTGTTAGCTTTTTGATGGTAACACTTATGCTTTTCATTTCCAGCAATTAGGGTTCATCTCAGTGGGAAATTTTTTCAGCAGGAAGCAAGTCTGCCTTTTTTTGAAATGTAAACACTTCTAATTAAACCTTAAAGACTATGTTTTTTAATACGAGGAAACATTTTTTCAGCAATTAGGAGTTTGGAGAGGGTCCTCTTACTCTTTGTTAATTGCAAAACCAGTACATTTTTTGTCCAAGTTGTTGAAGAAGGCACTTGGGCCGAAAGGGGGAAAAAGCAGTTGGTAGAGCTCTTAATCTTATATTTGTTTTGTTTTGACTTTATCTTGCTATCATGTCCCATGAATTGTTTCAGACTTTAGGGTAGATTTATGCAGTCAAAGAAACAAAATATTTGAGTTGAACTTAGGCTTCATTCTTAATATTTTCTCTTATTAAATCATCTGCTTCCACTTTTTCATTATACCCTATTATTCTTTTCAGTGTTTTTAAAGTTTACTCTCTACTATCTTTATTTCCATTATCAACATCTTTATCATGTCAGGTATGAAACTCACTTTATAACCCTGTATTTCCAAAGGAGGTAGTTTAAATTTTCTAGCTTTGTGTCTTGGAGAAGGAAACGGCAACCCACTTTAGTATTCTTGCCTGTAGAATCCCAGGGACAGAGGAGCCTGATGGGCTGCCGTCTGTGGGGTCACATAGAGTTGGACACGACTGAAACGACTTAGCAGCAACCATAGCTTTGTGTGTAAAGTAATTAAGGAAATCAGAGTTGTTACTTCATAGATATTTTCAAGAATAACACTAACCCACTCAAGACCAGGATGCTGGTAAAAGACCAGGGGAAATATCCCAAGGAAACAATGAATCACAGATTACAGAGGCTGAAGACAATTTCTACCTGCTGTTCCCTATGTAGGAAATTTCTATTTATTTTCAGGGAGTTTAATGTAATTGAGGAAACTCATTTCCTTATAGTCTATACTTGAATTATTTTTTAGCTAATCTCACTTTTTTGAAATTCATCCTTTTGTTCCCTACTGAGCATAATATGAGCCTATAAATATATTATTATATTAATGTCATATTGTATTTTAATATATTACCTGTTAATCTTCTTCTTCAAACTTTCTGGTGTGTCCTTTTCACTTAAATGGCAAGTCCAGGTTCCTTGGGCTTTTTATGGTATGTC
This sequence comes from Muntiacus reevesi, assembly GCF_963930625.1. Classification (NCBI taxonomy): domain Eukaryota; kingdom Metazoa; phylum Chordata; class Mammalia; order Artiodactyla; family Cervidae; genus Muntiacus; species Muntiacus reevesi. The sequence goes on along the minus strand of NC_089252.1, from coordinate 36,628,303 downwards.
TCCTTCCTACACCTCCCATCTATCTAAATCTAAATCTTTCCATCTAACATATGTATTAAGGCTTTTTGGCTATAATACAGGTATTCATCAAATCTGTGTGATTACATGCATGTGATTACATTATATAGAGATTCAACACCCATCTTCTGAGGGACACTCTCTCTTGCTGGCTTGATTAAATAAGTGGCCCAGTTGCGGGGTTTCATATTGTTAAGAACCGGGTGGATCCTTCAAAAGGGGAAGCTCACCTCCCGCACCTGGTGAGTTCAGTGCGGTAGCAACAGATGGATGAATTCTGCCAATAACTGGCATGAGTTTGGAACTGGATCTTTCCATAGTCAGGCTTCTAGAATGACTCTGCAGTGCTTGCTGACAGCTGGATTGCAAGGTGGAGACTCTGAAGCTAAGAACGCAGGTCGACCATCCCCAGACCCCTATCCCACCCAAACCATGAGTTAATGAACACATGAGGTTTTATGCTGCTCAGTGTGTGATGATCCTTTTGTCCAGAGGTAGAATACAAGTTCTCTCCTCACATTGCTTCTCACCTTCATATTTTGCACTTACAGTACCCTACCCATCTTTGTTCGGCCAGCACATTACTATTTGTCACTGAGGACATAATTCATCACTTCGACAAAGCCTGTGAATTCTTGTCTAATGCTGCCTTTCGTGGAATACAGTCATTCATCTTGCTCCTTAACCTAATTAGTTTTCAACTTTGATTTTTGCACATTTCATGCTGTATTAGGTGGGATTATTTTCCATAGGCTAAACTTGAGGACAAAGGCCGTGTCATATTTATCTTTGTATCCACAGCATCTACCACTGTGTCAGCAGATAGGCCCCCAAACATGTCATGTTCCACCCTTTCCAAACCTATGACTATTGCTCTGACTTTACTTTTGTTAATCCCTTTCCTAGAATGCTGTTTCCTCCCCTTTATGTAAGTAGAAATCATTATTCAAGATCAACTGCAATCTTATCACCTCTTAACATCTTTGAATATGTATGCTTGACAGTCTAAAAATTCATAACAAAGACTAAATGTAGGTTTGATTGCCAAAGACAGGGAAGTTGCTTGCCTCACTTCTCAGAGCTACTTCCTATTCTCCATTCCATGCTAGATAGAAACTGCCTCTTACAATGAAACCAAAATAAATAACTGAAAATGTTAGTCGCTTAGTCGTGTCTGCCTCTTTGCAACCCCATAGCCTGTGTACCAATTAAAAATGAACTGATTTTGCGTCTTTAGGGTACTTTGGTCTAAAACTTTCTGTGTTTAATCATTCATATTTTTGAGAGGCATCAAAAATATGATTGTTTTAGTTTAATAGGATTTTGGGTGGGAAAGCTTGCAACAAGTGAGAAATAATTTATAGCAATACTCTTAAAAAAGTCCATACTTTGATAAGAAAATTTCAGAAATACTAATGAAATACTAATGAATAAAGTATATAGTGAATTTACAGGAAAAATATTTTTGGCTCCTAATTATCATGCATTCTCTTTGTCTTGGTATACTATGAAAGTGTTTTGTATACAGACACTGTCTCATTTAAGCCTTTCAGCAGTCCTGTGGGGCAGCGTGGTACAAGCGCTAGCAACATAAATCGTGATATAACAGGAATGCCGTTTTTGTATGGAGTTATGAAGATTACCTGAACTGATATATAAAGTGTTCTTAGAATAGTGCCTGACATTTCCTAAATGTTAGCTGCTATTATTATATTGGAAAAAACAGGCTTAAAGAGGTCAAGTTACTAGTCAGAGGGATACTACTAGTAGCGAAGCTCCTGAAGTTTAAACCCAGTGTGTCTGACTCCAAATCTCATGATGTTAACCACTCAACTATACTATACAATAATAATTTTAAAAAGTGTAGTCTAGGCAAAGAAGTATAAGTCAAAGCAATGCTATTTCACGTTCAAATTAGCAAAGGTTAAAACAAATTGTGGAGGCCCATCTCAAAGTTACCAAGTAAAAGGAAAACCATTGAAATGATCAGTCTCATATACTGGTGGCAGGAATTTAATGGTTAGAGATTTAAAATGAACTCTTTAGTATTACTATTTAATAATCTATTCTTGTACTACTTCATAAAATAATATTTAATAATTCTCATAATTCCATCATTCTATGGCTCTATCCTAAGTGGGGAAAGCCAAACAAATAGTTAACTGCAAAGATCTTAATAAATGAATTATTTAGAGTACTCTTGACTGCCCAAGAACAGTACAATGGTTAAATAACTTATAATTTTATATTATTGACTATTTTATTTTTGTACATTAATAATTGAATATCAGATTTGTATTTTTAAATAATGCTATTATATTGTTCAGTTGCTAAGTCACTAGGTAAAATTATATTTTAAAATAGAATTATTTTTATCCATTTTTAACATATTTGCCTAAGAAGGAAATCTTATATAGCAAATAAAGTCTAAAGGGAAATAAATCATAAATGAAAATAGCTCTCATATATGAGTAGAATACATGAGTGACATTTTAATTTTCTGCTTGGACAGTTACTTACTATGTATTCCTCTATAATGAACATGTGTCACATTTAAAATCAGGAAAAGAACAATAAGTTTGATTTTAAAACAAACTAACAGCCTACTTCTCTTTTATGGGTTATGGGAGAAATAAAAATAAAGGATTGTGAATAGGTTCAAAATGATTAAGTATTTGTAAATTCACAAAATCAGTATTTACTCTAGTAGTATACCAGTTGATATAGTAATACTATGCTTTGCTGCTCATTTATGATTCTTTCCATCATAGAGGTACTTTCATTTGAAATGAACCTCCTACATGTCCACTCATGTCATGATTCTGTGAACTGCCAGCCCAGAGGAAGAAAAACACCCAGCCCCATCCACATCCCATACTCATGCCAGTTTCTTTCCATATTCTCATGGTGATGGACAGTAATCAGACATGGCCAAACGTATCCTTTTATAATTAGTGCAAGAGCCTCATAGCTGGTAAGCTCCTATCAGCAGGGAACCCCACTTATATTGTCTATGTTTAACATATCTCATAGTTGAGTCTTTTAATTTTAGCAGTGATGTTCCTCAGGAGAAAAGGAGATGCAGAATATTCACGTCTTACCAAAATGTCAGTTATCAGCAAATACATACTGCATCTCCCTGATGACTTGGTTTAGTCAATGAGCAGAAAACACCGCCTGGTGACTGAAATAAGAAAACTATGAATCAAAGCTTGACCTTTTGTTCCCTCCACGGGAAGCCTGGCTGTGTGCCTCCTTTATGACAGCCTTTAAACATATGTAAGTATCTCTAATTGTGAAGAAGAGGCTTTCTAGAACCAACATCCCCCTCAATTTCTCCTCCTCCTCACTGTCAAACTTCTTGAACCACTGTACTCTCCACTTTTCCATTTTTTCTTATCAGAGAAAAAACAATTGAACCTGGCTTCTATCCTTAATACTCTGCTAAAAGACTATCTTCATTGCTATCAATAATCTTCATATTGCTGTATCCCATGGTTGACTTAAAGTTTCTATTTAACATGATCTTTTTTTCCAGTTTTATTATGAAGTAATTGACATGCATCAGTATATAAGTTTAAGATATATAGCATGATGATTTGATATACATACAGGTTTTTAAAAAATATATAGTTGATTTACAGTGTTGTGTTAGATTCTTGTATACAGCAATAGTGTATGTGTTCTTTTTCAGATTATTTTCCATTATAGGTTATTAAAAGATACTGAATATAGTTCCCTAAGCTATACAATAGGTCCTTTTTTATTTTCTGTTTTGTATATAGTAGTGTGTATCTGTTAATCCCAAACTCCTAATTTATCCTCCCTGCCTCCCACCCTGCTTTCCCCTTTGGTAACCATAGGTATGATTTTTGGCTGTGAGTCTGTTTTGTAAATAAATTAATTTGTACCAATTTTTAAATTCCGTATATAAGTGATAGCATATGATATTTGTCTTTCTTTGTCTGGCTTACTTCACTAAGTATAATAATCTCTAGGTCCATTCATGTTGCTGCAAATGGCATTATTTCATTCTTTTATATGGCTGAGTAATATTTCATTGTATGTATATACCACATCTTCTTTATTCATTCATCTGTTGATGAACATTTAGGTTGCTTCCACGCCTTGGCTATTGTAAGTAGTGCTGCCATGAACATTGGGATGCAGATTTACATATGTCTTGAAATGACTGCCACAATAGGTTTAGTTAACATCCAACATCTCCTATGATTACAGTGAAAACAAAAGAAAAAATTCCCTTTGTGATGAGAACTCTTAGGATCTCCTCTCTAGACAACTTTCCTATACATCATGCTGCAATGTTAACTGTAGGCAATTTGACACTGTAAACTTCCTTTTAAACTTCCTTTAAAAAAATTTTCAAAAAAATTTTTTTTTCTGTTTTCCTGGCTTCTATGCCACGCTGCTATTTCTTCTTTAATTCCTTTTTATGGTTGCCTTTTCTGTCTTCTCTATGCTTTCTCTCTGTGTCTTTTATCTCTGTGCTTTGTCTTTTTATTTATTTATTTATAAAAGGATTCATCTTTTTTGATTGAAGTAGAGTTGACTTTCAATGGTTCATTCATCTCTGCTCTATAGCGAAGAGATGGTTTTATGGTTTCTTTTTTAAAATTAACTGATACGGAGTTGCTGTGAGCTGAACCCCGGGCCTCATGCATGCTGAGCATGTGTACTATCTCTGGGCTATCCTCCTGCTTCCCACATTTGTTATACTTGATTTGGGCCTTTTAGTGAGATTTTGCCTATGTCAACCATGCTTTGCCATTCACAATACATTTCTAAAATGTAACCTTTCAGTTGGCAAGGACTGCGGTTTCCAGACTGTGTCATATTTTCTTGCTGCCTATCATTTTTGTACACTATTTTCTTGCTTAGAATATTCTTTCCTATTCTTTTTTTTTTTCTTTTTTTTTTCCTTTAATAACTTTCCTATTGTTAAACTCTTTTCTTTAAATTCTCCCCTCCCTTCATGTCATATAGCCTTCAGAAAGGCCCTGAAGTGTTAACTCTTGGCCTGGTTCCTCTCCTGTGTTCTGTCCTGCAGTTGCCCTTCTTACCCTGACACGCAATCACCTCATTCTTGCATGTGTCCTCATTAAATTGTCAACCCTGTAAGGTGAGGGACCTTGACTGATAAACCACCATATGCCCAGAAGTTAGCAGAGTGCCTGCCTTTTCAGATGTATTTGGAATCACACATTTATTATTTTTAAATGTGCAAGTCAAGAATCAGTGATAAAAAAATCCTCTGCTTTCCTATGGAATGATTTTTTACTGTTTCCTATTTTCAGCAATTTTCTCTAGCCAATGCTAGTAAATGCTGTATTTGAAAATTGTTTCTAATGACATCTCTTTCAATCATGCGCTTAGTGCACTCAGGAGGCTGTCAGCAAGGTCTTCCCTCTTAACTAAAGGTCCTTTTTCTCATATGGGACCACTCCTATTATTTTAATATTGCTTTCTTTATTCAGTAATTTTTTTTCTCTTCCTAATTTCCTTTTAATTTTCTTTCTTTATCATCTTGTCATCACTGGAGCGTCTATTTTCCTAGTGCTCTTGTTTTCGGAGCAAAGAGAATGACTTTCTCATTATGACTTCTCTGATGTCCAATAGTAGAGTCACTTCTAGTGGTTATGCTGATAGCCCTGGGCCAGTCATTATCAGATACGAAGATGGTGAACTTTTAGGTGCAAGACTATGACAGTAGTTTATCACTTGAAAAACTGATGAATGTTTTTAGGCAATTAAAAAGTCTGTTAAGTTTCTGGAATCTTCTTGACACTTTTATAGTCATAATTATTTATCCAAAAGTTGCTGCCATAAAAAAGCATTTTATCATAATTTACAAAATCATCTTAAAATTCAATGTTATTCTCTGTTTTTACAAAGAAAAAATAATAAAATAGCTATAGAATCATAAAAGTGTAAGAGGAAATACAAATTGACAAAAAGAAAATATCAAACTAAGGTAGAATGAAATAGCTGCTAATATTACTTGTATCAATATCATTTTTTCTTCTTTTGCTTCTACTTGAAGGAACTTTGACATTTAAAAAGATCAGAGAATGAAACAAAAAGAAGTCAATAAGAAAGCCACAAGTAAATAATTATCTTTCAGAAATACATACTTTATGTAAAGATACTATTCTTGGTTCTCATCATTTTTTTTCTCCCACTCATGGTTTTCTGTTTTGTGGTGGTGTCCATTGTAAAATCCATAGTTAACGAGTAGATTTCCACTAATATGCTGCGATTCATGGGGTTGCAAAAAGTCGGACAGAACAGAGCGACTGAACTGAACTGAATGTCCTATCACTGCCAATATCTATCTTCTTAAAGTCAATGCAAATTCTCTCCAATTTCAGTGGTTTTATTCATTCCATTTCTCCCTGGTAAACAGGAATTGAATCTGTACCAGGAATGCATGACATCAACACATTACTACCTGCTGCTTTATCTGTTTTACCGCCTTGAAGAGCTTTATCAAAATGATAACATTTACTCATAAACACTTGGACAGATTGAAAACCTCCCTGTTCTCCTTACATGACAAATATGAAAATAATAGATGAACATATGCTGAATTATTCATGGAAGACCCTGAGCCTTATAAACCATATTGACAAGTGTAACTCAATATTTTTCTATTGAAAGACTTTATAATATTAAGAGCAACAGATAAGAATAAAACATAATTTAAGAGACTGCAGCCATGTTTATTTCCAGTGAAGTACAGACTCATTTTGGCCCCGTGGTAACAGTGTGAGAAAGGCAGGGAGGGCTAGAGTGGTGTTTTCCACACACGTTACTTTCCGGATTGATTTATGAAATCAGTTTGGTTGGTCGTGGTCATCCCTCTTTTGTGACATCAAAGAAAGTGGAATGGAATAGAGTAAAAAGGACAGAAAAGGACAGAATACACAAGTCAGATTGTATAATGTATGGTAGAAGTTAATATTTTGTGAAATTTAATTTAAAATTAAATGTAAAGTATATTTCTCACCACTGTCATTGTCCCTTAAAAGAAAAATATCAAACTTTCTCTTGATTCTGTGAGATTTTAAGTTGAACTTTATAACTTGAGATTATAATCTGGGTACCAACTGGGTATTCATACGGTAGGCTTTGCTCTAATGACCTCTATATTGAAATCTGTTTTTCTGAAGAGTTCTGATTTCATCATCATCATCACACTCCCTGTATTAATTTCCTGAAAATGTTTTCTTTAACTATGTACATTAAATGTATCTTCATCATCACTGAAACTGTGTTTTGAATGCTCTAACATGATCATTGTTTGAGATTCAGATTTTGGATCCACGTACAGTAGTAAAACTGAAAATTTGACTGAACACAAACAGCCATTTGCAGAACACTATACCAGGTCCTTTCTTTCTGTAATTCTCCTGTGGATGTAGATTTGCAGTCTTCACAGATAACTGTTTAGTCTATTGTTCCTTGAAGTGATATATGAACAGATTACTTATAATAACATTCAATACTCAAAACCATGATATAAACCAGGAATAATTAGCAAATTTGCATTAATTTTTTTTAACCCACTTTTGTTTCTATCTGTTGACTTCTCTAAGCAGCCAAAGAGATGACTGATGGTTTGGGTAGTATCTTTTTTAACCATCAACTTTCAAAATAATGAGGGAGTGTTCTCTAGTATGGAAGACTGTGCATAAGTGAAGGCTATTAGGACTCAAATATAAAATGGTTATACTTTTTCTGAAATAAAATGTTTTATACTCAGATATAAGTTTTTACCAACTAAACTTTTCCAGTAGAGACTAGGCTTCTTCACTTACAAACTGTCCTGTGCATTCAAATACTCCAGTACCTAGAATTGTGGCTGGCTGATAGCGTGTTAAGGAGATCCTGACTCATTGGAAAAGACTGTGATGCTGGGAAAGATGGAGGGCAGGAAGAGAAGGGGGACGACAGAGGATGAGATGGTTAAATAGCATCACTGACTCACAGGCCATGAGTTTGAGCAAACTCTGGGAAACAGTGAAGGACAGAGAAGCCTAGCTTGCTGTCGTACATGGGGTTGTAAAGAGTTGGATTTATGACTGAACAACAACAACAAATGCTTGTGAATGATGAAATAGAATTTGCATTAGTTAAGTTGAGTGTAGATGAAGGTTGTGTGCTGCTGAATACTTGGGGAATTATCTATTGAGTATGTCATTTTTTCTGATATGTGGTTAGTAAGTGTCTTATTTTAATAAATCAAGTATATATGAAGGGAATTTTCTGACAAGAAATAGGAAAATGTTTAACCAAGTTATAATTACTACAGACTATGACCATTGATAACTTTGGTGTTAGTGCTACAAGATACAAATTAGGTTCTAAAATGCTTTACTTCCTTGGGCATGAAAGGCATCCCAGAAGGAATTTTTGCCATTTAAGAGGAAAGGACTTTGTAAAATAGTTAAATTAAAAGTACTTAAACATCCAAGTTATACGAAATTTTAAATAGTTACATAGGGAGTCATATGATGAATAATTTGATTTTAAGGAACAAAAACACTTGATAAAGTTAATAATTATATGTATCATGGAGCTTGAAATGTTGTTGCCAATATTGTCAATAATAAATCAACACAGGCATTATATTTTGCAACAGTAATAGCTTACTTGGCACTTCTATTTACAAAAAAAAGAGTTACTTTTGTTGAAAATTATGTGTTTTGAAGACATATTACAAATATTCCCTTTCAGCTACCTGACATATTTGTTGTCTTGTATAAAGCTTATTTTAAAATGGTGTTTTACTTCAAACAGCAGAATAAATGAGCTTCAGGCAATTTCATACCTATTTTGTAAAGCTGTATAAAAAAGCATACTATGTTTTTATAAGTAAATTATTATCATACCTACTTTCTGCTGTTCTTAACCATTAGGTCTCACCCGCTTCTCTCTTCAGATTATTAAGTGTCTTCAAACTCTCTTAAAGAAGGCTTTGACAGTCTGTCTAAACCATTTTTTAAAATCACATTGCTTGAGGAAACTACTCTATTTTGACTAAAATATGAAGTGTATGTTCCCATTAAGAAAAAAGGGAAAAAGGCAGTTCATTAATAACTGTGAAATCTTTGAAAAAGATAGTTAAACAATTTCATGCTACATTGTATTATTTAAATTGCTTTAAAATGTTTATCATTGGTTTTGATGATTCTAGATAAATATAGGACACAGAGTTAACACAGATAAACCAATGTTTCCCAAAAAGTAAATTGCTTGCCACTGGTGAAACAAAATATCATTTTAGGTAATACAGACACCAACATTGTCTAATTGTAACACATTTATAGTAACATGTATAATAGCCCATACACAAAAACAATCCCCAATGAACCACTAGTTTCTGTTTTCAAGCAAATTTTAGTTACCTGCCCCATTGAATCTAGGTGAGTTGCTCTAACCCACAGGATGTGGCAGAAATGATGTTGTGCCATTTTCAGACCCAATCTTTAAGAAGACCCCACCCTTTTGACTTGTGATTTAGAAAGGTCTGAGCCACCAGTTAAGAAGTCTGGTTTCTCTGCTAGAGAGACTGTGTGACAAGACCATGTAGGAAAGCCATGTGGAGGGGAGAAGACCTGGAATCACATGCAGAAAGAGTCTAGTCACCCCAGTGTCCCAGCTGAGCCCAGAGTTCCTCTGTCTCCGGTAAGACACAGTCACATGACCGAAGACATCCTGGAGGCGTCAAGCTCAGGACCATCTGCATCAAACTGCAGCAGGGAAACAGACCCAGACCACGACCACTAAAGAACCACTCAGCTGAATTTTAGTCAACTCTTGAATCATGCTGCTGCTGCTGCTAAGTCGCTTCAGTCGTGTCCAACTCTGTGCGACCCCCACAGATGGCAGCCCACCAGGCTCCCCCATCCCTGCGATTCTCCAGGCAAGAATACTGGAGTGGGTTGCCATTCTTGAATCATGAGAAGTAGTAAAATTGTTTTTTTAAGGGATACTAAGTTTTGGGGTGGTTTACTACACTGCAGCAATCAAAATAGAAATTGATGTCAGAAGTAGTAACTGCCATAATAAAAAAATGTGGCATTGGTTTCATTATTACATAGAAGGTAGAGAATGGAAGGGCCTGTCCTTGGTATTTTTGTTGGTTTTTGTTTCATACTTTATTGTTGGTTATCCCATTGTGGGCAAATAATTTAAAAGAAAAAATTTAAAACATAAAAACAAAGCGAGTAATAGAAATGTAATATTACTGGTAGCAAACAATATATGTCAACAAAGAGTTATGAAGAGTAAATAAGTAACTTTAGTGTTTCAAAAATATAACCTATAAAAAAACCTCTAAAATGTCATTAAATTGTATAAAATGTTGACTACACCAAACTAAAAAACTTTTACACAGCAAGGGAAATCATTAATAAAATGAAATGGCAAGATGTTAAATGCGAGAAAATATTTGCAAATCATATACCTGATGAGGGGTTAATATTCAAAATATACAAAGAATTTATATAACGCAATAGCAAAGAAAAAAAATCCAGTTAAAAATGGACAGAGGAAAAAAGTGGACAGAGGATCTGAAGAAGACATACAAATGACTTGTAAGTACATGAAAAGATACTCAGCATCACTAATCATCAGGGAAATGCAAATCAAAAGCAAAGAGGTTTTACCTTATACCTGTTAGAATGGCTTTTATCAAAAAGACAAGAAATAACAAGTCTTAACGAGAAAGTAGAGAAAAAGAAACTCTTGCGCACTGTTGGTGGGAGTATAAATGGGCTCAGCCACTGTGGAAAACAGTTCAGGGATTCTTCAAAAAATTAAAAACTACCCTGTTTCCACTTGATATTTCCACTTTGATATTTACTTGAAGAAAACAGAACTACTAATTTGAGAAGATATATGCACATAGAAACAACCTACTGCTGCTGCTAAGTCGCTTCAGTCGTGTCCAATTCTGTGCGACCCCCACAGACGGCAGCCCACCAGGCTCCCCCATCCCTGGGATTCTTCAGGCAAGAACCCTGGAGAGGGTTGCCATTTCCTTCTCCAATGCATGAAAGTGAAAGTGAGGTCGATCAGTCATGTCTGACTCTTAGCGACCCCATGGACTCAGCCTACCAGGCTCCTCCATCCATGGGATTTTCCAGGCGAGAGTACTGGAGTGGGTTTAGAAACAACCTAAGTGTCCATCAGTAGATGAATGGATAAGAAGATGTGGCTTATATATACAATGGAATACTATTTAGCCATAAAAAATTAAATTTTGCCATTTGTGACAACATGGATGGAACTTGAGAGCATTATGTTAAGTGAAATAAGTCAGAGACAAATACTGTATGATCTCATTTATATTTAGAATTTAGAAAGCAAACAAAACAAGTCATAAATACTGATAAAAGAATGGTGGTTACCAGAAGCAGGGGGTAGAAGGTGGGTAAAATGGGTGAAGGGAGTCAAAATGTCCAGCCCTCAGTGAGAAAGTCAGTCTTAGAGATATAATTTGTAGCATGATGACTATAATTAATAACACTGTATTGCATATCTGAAAGTTACTAAGAGAGTAGATTTTAAAAGACCTTGCCACAAAGAAAATAATTTTTTTATTTTATAACTACATATAGTGAAAGATGTTAACTAGAGATATTAACTAATTGTGGTGATCACTTCACCATATATAGACATACTGAGTCATTATGTTGTACACTTGAAGGTAATATAATGGTATATGTCAATTTTATCTCAGTAAATTTTTTTGTATAAAATGTATAGAAATAAATTTTTTTATGAACTAGCAGTAAAATTTATTCTATTCCATTCTGAATCATACATTTAGAGAACAAAATTAAACTAATCAAATTCAGCATAATTTTGAAGTACCCCCAAGATAGCAAGGGGAAATCTATCAAAATATTCAAAATGAAGTGTAAAGATATTCAAGTGGGTTGCAAAAATTAATGTCTATTGTGACAGGGGACAAATACAAAAGCTTTGGAATATTTGTATTCAGTGTTACATTTAAACGCAAGAGTTGGAGATACTGAAGTTTTGGCAGGTTCTTTAGGAAATTTGCCATTAAGAAATGATGAAAATCATGTTTGGTTTTCATCCAACCAAATACAATATTGATAAAGTGCTTTCAGCAAAAAATAAAGTTTATATTAATATTGTAGATATGGAGGAAACCAAAGAAATGATTACTTTCTTAAAGTGTGGCCATATACAATTCATTAACAACTGTTTTGCAAATATGAGTGAATAAAGAATTCCATAAGGACTTTTTTTCATTCAACCATTAAAATAGTTTTGAAATGATTAGAGATTTATAAATAATTTGACAACCCCATCTCAACTAGAAACTTAGACTAAATGTGATATATTGATATATGCCATCCAACCATCTCATCCTCTGTCATCCCCTTCTCCTCCTGCCTTCAATCTTTCCCAGCATCAGGGTCTTTTCCAATGAGTTGGTTCTTTGCATCAGGTGGCCAAAGTATTGGCGTTTCAGCTTTAGCACCAGTCCTTTCAATGAATATTCAGGATTGATTTCTTTAGGACAGACTAGTTGGATCTCCTTGCAGTTCAGGGGATGGTTGGATGGAATCACCAACTCTATGGACATGAGTTTGAGTAAACTCCGGGAGTTGGTGATGGACAGGGAGGCCTGGCATGCTGCAGTCCACAGGGTCACAAAGAGTCAGACATAACTGAGCGACTGAATTGAACTGACCTTTTCAGACTGAGTCATTCACTCTTTGCAGTAGATGGAAACTCAGCTGGAAGGTGCAGATACAAGATGAACTACAGGAATATTAAGAGGGTGGATGGAGAAGGAACCATAGAGGAGACATGCATGACCTTCCTTGTGTGTAAGAGGAGACTGCCCAAGAGACAGACAACAGGAAAAAGCATGAATGAAGAACTCTTGGAAGCAATCCAAGTGACAAACTAGACCAGAAGAAAGAGGACATCAATGCCTCTGGACAGAACAAGGAGCCATAGGTAAGTGCTTGAAGTCAACCAGTGCTTCCAGGCTGGATTAGGAAAATCAGGTGTTATAAAAAGGGCCAGGGACTGAGTAGGCATGAGAGAGAAGTTAAGCAGAAATGCATAATATAAACTCTTTCTAAAGAGTGAAGCACATTGCAATTAAGTATTGAGAAACATATTTGATTTATATTTAAAGTTTTTGGGTTCTTTTTGTTTGTTTTTGATTGCTTGCTCTGATGGGACACATAAAGCTATTTATAGATTAAAAAGTAGAAAATACAGCTATTGGTGCTTTTAAATTAATAAAGACACTTTTATGAAATCAAAAACAACTAATAAAATCATTGGCCATGCAAGATAAATCACAAACCAGCTACAGGAAACAGCACTTACTTTAATGGTTCCATCAATTACATGAGGTGATCCTAACACACAGTTTGGCTAGTCAAGCTGTTAGAAAATAAAGTTCAGCTGAATAAATTTGAAGATCCAACTGGCTTTATTGAATTATTCACAAATCCTGCAGCATCTTTCCAGTCAATACAAGGGTGCTCCAAGGGACTGTATAAAATGGAAGACTTTTATAGGCAGAAGGACGGTGGCGCGTGGAAGCTATTGGCAAAAGAAAGGATTGTTTTAAGTCAGCTCACCTTCTTTGAAGGGAAGGGTGAGCCTCTATAACCACACAGATGTCTCTGCTTCCTTTGAGGCTGATGGAGACAATCCATGTGACAGATCACCTCATTTGTACTGAGCAGAAAATTCCACACTGGCCAATTAAGATTACATTTCTGCGGAAGGTTGAAACTACAAAGATGTAAGGTATTAAATCTAAGTTCAGTCTCACAGGCTTTAGCACAAGTGATGCCTTCTTAGGCCTGCAGTTTTCTTCTTAATCAGTCTTAAATAAACTTTGATAAATACTTCCATATAGGCACTGTGTGGCTCAAGGGCTTACCAAACAAAGAGAAAATAGCATATCTAAATTAAGAATTTAAGGTTTGGAGGTAATTGCAGTTTCCAAAATAATGATTAACAGCAGTATACTCCCTGACAATAACTGTTGCTAAGAAAACCCCGTGCTGTGGCTGGTGGTCACAGTTTGAGTGGTCACTTAAAGGGGAGGAAGGACGAAGTGGAGGGAATCACTCTCTTAATAGTTTCCTTTCTTCTATTAATGAAGTAAAATTTAATAGCTGTTAGATGGTGCTAGTGGTAAAGAACCCACCTGCCAATGCAGGAGGTGTAAGAGATTCAGGGTTCAATTCCTGCATCTGGAAGATACCCTGGAAGAGGGAATAGCAACACACTCTGTTATTCTTGCTTGGAGAATTCCATGGACAGAGGAGACTGGCGGGCTATAATCCATGGGGTCGAGACTGAGCGACTAACACTTTCACTCTGATTGTAAACTTTGACTCACTTTGAAGTGTCCCAAACAGAGGAAATAATGTTTGAGGTATCCCAAAAGAGTACATCTCAATTCAAGACAAGAAGGAAAATACCATTAGTATGTGAGTTCTATACATGTGAAAAAGACCTCTTGGTCTTAGAGGAATGTAATCGCTCTTGCATATACCTTTGTATTAACACAACACATTTAATCTTTCCATGAGCAATTACTGACAACTTTATGAGGAACTGAAACTACAAGATGAAGAAATTCTCTATTTTCTGGGCTAACTAGTCACTGTGTTTTCAAATCTTTCTTATGTAGTATTCTAGTTTCTAGTAGGATTCTAGTTTCTGCATCATCTGCTTATCCTGCTCTGGTCATATTCCATTTTCTTATCAGTCAACTTGAAATATAGCCAGCAGATTGAATTTTTAACCCTTCAGCCATTGGCTGAGATAAATTGTAAACACTAACAGACTCTGTTCCCCAGATGAAAGAACTATTATATCTGCTAACGAAATTATATTGTACATTAAATTTTGAGGTTGACATACCTACTTTGGTTTCACATTGAGCTGCTTTTGAGCTTGTCATTTTAAAAAATAGTCAGTTAAATTTCCTCTTCTACTTAATCAAGTGATCTTTTAAAATTTTAAGGAAAAAGAAAAAACATTCTAACAAGAGGCCTTAACATTTATGCTTCTTAAGTTTCGTGCTGTTGTAGCTCATTGTCTGAGCACGCCAGGATTTTATGAGTAGTTCATTGGTCCTCTGATGTGGGGCCTGTAGCAGCTGAAGCACTGGAGAGTTAACCAGCTTGGCTTATTAATTCAATTCAGTGACAAAATCCAGTTGTAAAAAGGACATGGGAGAACACTGTTCTATGCAGTTCTTGATTATTCTGCCTGGAATCCTCAGTGACTAACACATTGCCTTCACCAGCACTTTCTGGGATAATATTGTTTAGTTAAATATGATTTCAACTAATTGGACTATAATACAATCCACAGTTCCACAGTCTGTGAGTGATATATGGAAGGGGAGCAGACTCTGCCACCCCAAAATAAGCCGTTTGGCATGCTGATTTTTTTTAAAAGATTTACTATTTATTTTTGTCTGCACTGGGTCTTCACTGCTGCACAGAGGCTTTTCTAGTTGCAGGTGATACTGTTGCTTCTCTAATAGCGGGGGCTACTCTCTGTTATTTCTCTAATATCGGGGGCTACTCTGTTATTTCTCTAATAGCGGGGGCTACTCTCTGTTGTAGTGCACGAGTTTCTCATTGCAATGGCTTCCCTTGCTTGCAGAGCACACGCTCTAGGGTGCACGGGCTTCAGTAGTTGTGGCATGCGAGTTCAGTAGTTGTGGCTATTGCAGCTATTTTCAATTTTTATTTTAAAAAATGTTATTGGATTATAGTTGATTAACTTATAGGTGTACAGCTAAGTGATTAAGTTATACATATACTCATTCTTTTTCAGATTCTCTTCTCTTGTAGGTTATTTCAGAACATTGAGTTCCCTGTGCTATACAGTAGGTCCTTGCTAGTTACCTATCTTATATATAATGGTATATATATGTTCATCCTAAGCTTCTGATTTATTCCTCCCACCATGTTTCCCCTTTGGTACCATAAGTTTTCTTTTCATATCCATAGGTCTGTTTCTGTTTTATGAATAAGTTCATTTGTATCTTTTTTTAAAAATTAGATTCCATCTGTAAGTAAAATCATATGATATTTATCTTTCTCTGTGTGACTTACTTCACTTAGTATGATAATCTCTAGGTCCATCTATGTTGCTGCAAATGGTATTATTTAGCTTTTTTTATTGCTGATTAGTATTCCATTGATTAATTTTATTTTTTTATTGAAATATAGTTGATTTACAATGTTGTGCCAATCTCTGCTGTATAGCAAAGTGACTGTTATACACATATAGACATTCCTTTTCTAAAACATAGTACTTTTTTATATTCTCAGAACTGAATTAGAAGTTTCAAGCCTCATTCAATATTTTTTTTAAAAATCACTAATAAGCTTCCTAGTCTTTTAGCAGTAATATTAGGTGCCAAAATACATGGAACTATATCAAAGTTCCATTGATTATTTTAAATTAAAGTTACTTAAGAAACAATCAGTGCAAGATAGACACTCTAACTTCATTTGACCTGGAAATGAATCTCCCACCTGAAAGATCTCCTCCTGGTACCATGAGGTAGAAGGCATCCTTCTCGCCAGAGAATTTAGGGCCAAGAAAGTTGTATAAAAACAGCTTGTTACTTCTTCACTAAGTTGCTACTCCAAGCCCAAACCCATTTTACTTGTCAATTCCTCACAGCTTTATTATTTCCTTGTCTAAAAGATATAAAATCTGCCTGCTTGTATAATACTGAGGCCATCTGTGATCTTATTCCAATTTTTCTGTTTCCTTTATACTAAAATCATAATGATGGAGTCTGGACCATGCTTTCATAGTTACTCAGTTATGTGTTTCTCTCTTTCTTTTTTTAAGATTTTTACTTAAATATAATTGATTTACAATGCTGTATTGGTTTCAGGTATATGGCAAAGTGACTCAGTTGTGTGTCTATATGTATTCTTTCTTATATTCCTTTCCATTATAAGTTATTACAAGACATTGAGTATAGTATGGGCTTCCCAGGTTGCCCTAGTGGTAAAGAATCCACTTATCAGTGCAGGAGACATAAGAGATGTGGGTTTGATCCCTGGGTCAGGAAGATCCCCTTGAGAAGGTAGTGGCAGTCCACTCAAGTATTCTTGCCTGCAAAATCCCATGGACAGAGGAGCCTAGCAGGCTATAGTCCATATGGTTGCAAAGAGATGGACACACTCACGTGCGAGGATAACATAGCTCCCTGTGCTAAGCAGTATGTACTCATTTTTTATCTGTTTTATATATAGTAGTCTGTTGTTTTTTAATCCCAAACTCCTAATTTACCCTTCCTGCCTTTTCCCTTCTGGTAACCCTAAGTTTGTTTTCTATGTCTGTGAGTGTCTTCACAATATTTAAAGTTACAATTTTCAAAATCTGAGCTCAGCAGAATACCCTATTTGAAATTGATTGTTTTTTTTTCAAAGTTTTGCTCTGTCCATTCAGAATAATTTGTGATTGTATTAATGTTAGAATGTTTCACCCCCATTGAGTGTTAATTTGTGAAGACTTTCTCATTATTAAAGCATATGTATTTTGGAAATGGAGTTATATTTGATTACAACCCTATTTCCTATCATTATAATTACTCCTTCCGTCATTTTACTTCTAATTCATTCAAAAATTTTCTTGTTTTATATTTACAAAACTAACTCATACACGTGGTAAAGAAAAATAGCATTACATATTTTATATAGCATTTCATCTCATTCCCCACCATTTCCAATTCTGCTATACTGTCAAGCAAGCATTTTTTAAAGTTCTAGTGTCTCTTCTGGTGGTTACACCTCTATTAATATAAAAACATTTCTTTAAAAAATTTATTGACTTATTAGACAAAACTTTGATTCTCCTACAAATGACTGAGAATTAGTTAATTTCAAATACCTCATCTAGTTGACTCTTAATACTCTCAATTTTGTCAGTTACGTTATTACAGATATACCTCATTTTATTGAGCTTTGCTTTGTTGCACTTCACATATACTGTGTTTTTTACAAATTGATGGTTGTGGCAGCACTCCTTGAGCAAGTCTACTGGTAGCATTTTTCCATCTGTATTTACCCACTTTGTGTCTGTGTCACATTTTGGTAGTTTTCACAATATTTCAAATATTTTCATTGTTATATTTGTTACAGTGAACTGTAATAATCAGTGACCTTTGATGTTACTATTACAAAGCTTATGACCCACTGAAGTCTCAGGTGATGGTTAGCATTTTTAGCAATAAAGTATTTTTTAAGTAAGTTATATGCATCGATTTTAGACATAGTGCTAATATGCATATAACAGACTACAGTATATTATAAACAAAACTTCTATATGCACTCAAAAAATTCATGTGACTCTATTGTGATATTTGCTTAATTGTTGTAGTTAATTTGGAATTGAACTACCTTATGTCCAAGATTTGCCTGTATTTTCGTTTGGTCATTGCTTAATTTTGTAATCTTCATCTATTACTTTCTGACAGTCTCTCCTCCAGTTGAAGATACCAGCTCTTCAAATTATACTTCTCATCTTCCTTACTTCCACCTTCTAAATTCTGTCAGGCATAGCTTTATCTTTACAATGGCAATACCAATGATATACATACTTATCTATTGTGTAAGCTGATTATTTGAAACTCAATAAATAGCACTTACATAATGACAGCTGTGTGACTACTGCCCAAGAAAGAACACTCTGATCTAGGATACCATTTTAATCTCTTCAAGTCCAATGTCACATACTCAGGAACATTTGAGAAGAATGTTTCTCAAATCCGCCCCCCCAAATGGACTTTTTATATACTTCTTAAGTTGCCTGAAATCCTGCCTTATTTAATTTTGTTTCATGAATTCACCATGAATTCTTAGCATAACCTTTTTTTTTTTTTTTTAAGAATTTTTAATTTTCCCTACATTTTTTGTGGCTGAGAGAATAAATACTTCTGGGGGCAAGAGGAGAAGGGGATGGCTGAGGATGAGATGGTTGGATGGCATCACTGACTCAGTGGACATGAGTTTGAGCAAACTCCAAGAGATAGTGAAGGACAGGGAAGCATGGTGTGCTGCAAATCATGAGGTCACAAAGAGTCAGACATGACTTAGTGACTGAACAACAACAATAGTTCTTCAACACAACACGAGAATCTCCAGTTTCCTATTATTTCATTTATTGTTTGGAATGTAACCCTTTCTTTTAAAAGATATTCTTCTTGAAGGTCATTGTCTTAAGGACTTAATTTGATCCAATTGCTTTCTAGGATTATTAAAAGAAAGTCATTGCAGTGTTTGTTTTGCTGAATTCCCAACACAATTTCAGTGTTCCTCTTCCTTGATTTTTACCCTTGTTTTACCTAAGGAGTAGAACCTCAGGAAATTTCCTCAGAATGAGGACATCAAAATTAAACAGAAAGAAGATTCCTTAAAAAACTAGAGTCAACATATGATCCCAAAATTCCACCCCTGGGCATATAACTAAAGAAAACTATAATTTGAAAAGATACATGCTCCCCAGTGTTCATAACAACACTATTTACAAAAGCCAGGGCATGGAAACAACCTGGGTCCCTCGGCAGATGAATGCATAAAGAAGATGTGGTATGTATACATAGCAGAATATTATTCAGCCATAAAAGAGAATGAAATAATGCCATTTACAGCAATATGGATGGGCCTAGAGACTGCCATCCTGAGTGAAGTAAGTCAGACAGAGAAAGACATATACCATGTGATATTGCTTGTATATGGAATTTTATAAAAGGATACAAATGAATATATTTAGAAAACAAAAACAGATTCACACACATAGAAAACAAACTTATGGTTATGAAGCGTGAGGGAGGGATAAATTAGGAGTTTGGGCCTAACAGATACCACATTATTATATATAAAATAAACAGTAAGGGCCTACTGTATATCACAAGGAACTATACTCAGTATCTTATAATAGCATAATGGAAGAGAATCTAAAGAGAATATATATATATTTCATATATATATATATGAAAGTAAATCAACTATGTTTCAATACAGTTCTTTTAAGCTGTGGTTATGGCTAATGGGCTTCTCCTGCGGCTTAGTGGTAAAGAAGTCATGTGCATTGCAGGAGACATGGGAGACATGAGTTCAATTCCTGGCTTGGAAAGATGCCCTGGAGGAGGGCATGGCAACCCACTCTAGTATTCTTGCCTGGAGAATCCCATGGACAGAGGAGTCTGGTGGGCTACAGTCCACCGGGTCGCAAAGAGTCAAATTACAGCTAAGGCAACTGAGCCTGCACGTACACACATTATGGCATACTGTCTTTATTTATACTCGTGACAGATTGATCAGTAGAGAATTATATATTATTTTTTATAAATCTTCCATCAGTGGGATCTTAATGGCTTTTGAAGTTTTATATTCTCTCTCTCTGTGCGTGTCTCTCTTAGACTTAAATTTGTTTATTCTTAGTGTTGAGATTTTACAGGAATGTATGTATGTGTGAATTTCTTATGACCCATCTTTTTATGAATTCTATGGATCCTTAATATTTTATTTGTAGTTTTTAACCAAATCCGATAGCTTATGTGTTTCTTGTCTTTCTCTTCACTGTTTTTGGTGTTATCATTTTAATTCTCACACAATATAATTGAATTTGGTGTATAATTCTTTGAGTTTTGACAAAAACATAAACAAGGCAATTAAGATCCGAAATGGTTCCGATGGACTGAGTCAATGAAGCAGGGACCAACCATGCTTAGTGATCTTCAGCATCTTTTCAGAGATGGTGCAGCGTGACTGTGTGTCCATCTCTAGACTCATACATCTGCCCAGTGTGGGTGCACAGTAGGAGGAAGGTGGAAGGTTTGCCCAGTGTCATTATGTATATTAACTTACGACGTCTCACAGTCATCCATTGCCACCTTCTACTTAAATCTCATCACAAGACTTTCACTCTAGTTCTTACCCAATCTCGATTTTAGGATTTCCCCAAAGCCAGTGATTTTCAAGCACAAAGACCTAGAACTCCCCGGAAATGAATAGCTCTTTCATTTGTTCATGCCTTTGGAACCCTTATCCCTTGTCATGAAGCCCCTTCTAAAAAGAAAGGAAAAGTATTCTGTAGGTAACTACTGCCTCTGAGGAGAGGATACTGACTAGACATTTCTTGGACCAGCCAATGGAAAACTCTTCATAACTGTGTCTCCAGCCACATTTGAAACACACCAGCAATGATACAGAAGACCAAAGTCCTAGAGGAAGCCAGTTCCATTCCCATCCTGTCAAGGCTCTAAGGTTGACAGACTGATTATCTGAGGAGGGACAAGGGGAAGCCTATGACTCAAAGACAAGTGACCTTAAATAATTTAGTGGTGCCTGATTGTCATTAGAGGAATACTAAAAGCAGAAATAGCTGAGATTCTAGATGGTGTCCCAGGTTACATGGCCTCCTCTGTGCACTGGGGTGGACCACTTGACCTATAATATATAGATGACTAAACCCTTGACACTTGATTCTCTTTCTCAGCTTCTCTAATAAGACAGTGGACTGGAGCTGGTTTGCTAAATATTTGTCATTGGTCTGCGGGGAGATGAATACCAAAAATAAGAGTAAACATTCAAAAAGTCTTCTAGAAATGTAACATTACTGTGACCTTCAAGCACTTTTTATAAGTGTATTGGCTCTTGAAAGAATAGAATTTTTAAAAACCAAATCTGGTCTTTGTGAAGTTCTCCTCAGTGGAACATTATTTGTTTAAAAAATAGCACATTTCTCAGGCACATTGTAAAGGCGAAATCAGAAATATATTCCCACTTTCACCCTCCCCAAAAAAAGGCAAAAAAATTCTACCAAGATAACTTAAACTCATTAAAATGATCAAATCTGCTCCATTTTTCTTTAGGCTAAGGTATGACTGTCAGAAATGGGCTTCCCTCTGATTGTCATGCTTCATGATCCTACCAAGATCATGTTAGGAACCAAAGGGTCATCAAAACGCCCCCTTTCCTTCAGTTTATTCTTCCAATTCTTCGTTTTCTATTTCCCTGCATTTTCCTGTTACTGATTTCAAGAGCACGCAGGATGAATATTTTCCAGGACTTTATTTGAGCAGCAGCTCCCTACCGCCAGCTCCATCACAGCTCACTGCATCTCGCTCACGGAGGCTGAGTTGGTGGCCTTCCTTGTGCTGTACTGACTGTGTGTGAGCGTATAACAGAGCCAGCCAACACTTTCGCACCTTCAAAACTTGACCCTCTTGTTTCTCAAGGGTGTTGAAGAGTTGAGTACTGCCCTGCAAGCGAAGAGTCAAAGGTGTTATGCTGTGAAATAAAACCCGAAGAGCTGAGCTTTGAAACAGAAAATATTCACCTAAAATCTCTGTCTGAATGCCTTTGTAGTATCAGGAACTGTGCTGAAGTCTAAATTTTCTGAGGTTCTTTTTCTGGCCACCTTGTTACTCTTCTCTTGGTGGTGGTGTAGTCGCTAAGTCATGTTCGACTCTTGCAACCCCATCGGCTGTAGCCCACCAGACTCCTCTCTCCATGGGATTTTCCAGGTAAGAATACTGGAGTGGGTTGCCATTTACTTCTCCAGGGGATCTTCCCAACCCAGGGATAGAACCTGAGTCTCCAGCATTGGCAGGCAGATTCTTTACCACTGGCCAGACACTTTGGATTTTTGCATTCCTTTATTCATTGTACTGGGGCTTCCCAGGTGATGCTGGTGGTAAAGAACCCCCCTGCTGATGCAGGAGACAGATGTAGGTTTGATCTCTGGGTCGGAAAGATCCCATGAAGAAGGGTATGGCAATCCACTTCAATATTCTTGTCTGGAGAATCTCATGGACAGAGGAGCCTGGCAGGCTACAGTCCCTAGGGTCACAAAGAGTCAGACATGACTGATTTAACATGCACACAGTTGTTGTTTTAGACGAATTAACTCTAATTCTATAGCTGTTAAAGCCCCCAAATCTCAATAGCTAAGTGAAATGGAAATTTACTTATTGTTCATGTAATGTCAAATTGGTAGCAGAGAGTAGGTGGATCAGGGAAGCTTTTTGGGGTCTTTGACCTACAGTAAAAGACACACTGCAAGCATCAATATACAGCTGAAAGTGAAAAGTGAAAGCTGCTCAGTTGTATCTGACTCTTTATGACCCCATGGACTATACAGTCTATGGAATTATTCAGGCCAGAATACTGGAGTTCCCTTCTCGAGGGGATTTTCCCAACCCAGGGATCGAACTCAGGTCTCCCGCATTGCAGGTGGATTCTTTATCAGCTAAGCCACGAGGGAAGCCCAAGAATACTGGAGTGGGTAGCCTATCCCTTCTCCAGCGGATCTTCCCAACCCAAGAAACAAACTGGGGAATCCTGCATTGCAGGCAGATTGTTTATATGCAGAAAGAGTAAGTGCAAGATATTTTGATAGGTTTCTGTGGCCCAAGTTTTGAAGTAGCATATATCATTCACCAGGACACAGTCTTACGGCCATAGCCTAGAAAGAAGTGAAAACCAAATTTTGGTGAGCAGCTAGCATGTTTCTGCCATTTTCCCTGTGCAGATCAAGAAAGAAAGTCTGAAAAATATTCAAATGAACTCTAGGATATAGTCTTAGTAATACCCATTTGTTTTATAGAGCTTAGGTCAGGGTTATAGTTCAGAGTTAAGGTTACTGATATGTGAATTCTTAAGTGATTCATTATGACTCTAAATACTAATGCTTACAAAATTATAATAGTCATCATCCCTAAGGATGTCATCAACTACAATTTCTTGAATGCCAACTTTCCAACAAGCATCAAACTCTGCGTTCTGTCAATATTACTTCATTAATTTCTATTTTAGAGTGAAGCATTCTTAAGGATGGGCTTCCCTGGTGGCTCAGT
Organism: Muntiacus reevesi; assembly: GCF_963930625.1. NCBI lineage: Eukaryota > Metazoa > Chordata > Mammalia > Artiodactyla > Cervidae > Muntiacus > Muntiacus reevesi. The sequence goes on along the minus strand of NC_089252.1, from coordinate 36,604,344 downwards.
GGTAAGGAACTCACCTGCCAATGCAGGAGATGGGGATTCGATCCCTGGGTTGGGAAAATCCCCTGGAGAAGGAAATGGCAATCTGTTCCAGTATTCATGCTTGGAAAATCCCAAGGACAGAGGAGCCTGGCCATGGGATCACAAAAGAGGTGGACACGATTTAGGAACTCAAACAACAGATTCTTAAGGACAGAGGCATATCTTTTTTTTTTTTTTTTCCTTCAAGTATTCTGAAGTTGAGTATAGTAAAAACAGACTATGACTGATATTTTTTGAAGAAATTAATATTAGACACAGACCCCTAGAGAAGGAAGTGGCAGCCTACTTCAGTATTCTTGTTTGGAGAATCCCCTGGACAGAGAAACCTGGCAGGCTACAGTCCATGGGGTCACAAAGAATTTGACACGACTGAGCGTCTAACACTCCACACAGAAGTTTAACATCTAGGAAATCTACTGCAATTTTTGTAGCTTCCCAGAGATGAATGTATGCTCACCATATTTTAAAATGTGTCTTAAGATATTTTAAAATGGACATATCAATATTAATAATGCCTGTCTGGGAGCTATGCTTCTGAAGATTCAGTAAATTTTATCCTATGACAAATTTGTATCTACAGAAACTGATTCTCGAGAGAATATGGCTTATTTACAGAATTTTTCGCATGTAATTTATTCAGCTATCCACATGATCACTAGGAATTTATTGCTGACTTTCCTTAAATTACACATTCTTTCACTAAAAACGGAAGATGTTTTGCTTTTGAACACAGCAATAAAAGCAAAACAATTCTGCAAAAGTGTGTATGCTCTTTGCTGGTTTACCTGCTGGTTTGTGCTAATTTGAGGTCATTTCAACTTTATAAATCATTCTTTAATCTAGATTCTCTGAAACAGAGACAATGTTTAAAATGACATTTTCCCTCCAGACATATCAAGTTCATATCTATCTTTATGTGAAAATTTTAAATAAGAAATGGAGTTGAAAAAAGCAGTCAAATTAAGTGTAATGCAAAAAAGAATTATTGAGACTGATAATGTAATGATGTATTCTTTCAGTTGACTGGATATTTTGCATGTAAAATTAAAGGTCAAATTCTGATCCTATTATTTGTTTTTAAACAATTTTACTTAATGTAGTATGTCAAAAGCATTTATGTCTCTGGAGAAATTAGAAGATACATAATTATAAGCAATATCTCGAAAGGGTAAACAGTCTTGCTCAATTAAAATACTTAAGGGAGAACTATTTTTTCAGCTTTATTGAGGTATAATTGGCAAATAAATGGTAAGATATTCAAAGTACACATCATGAGGACTTGACACAAATGTACATTGTGAAAGGATCCCTCACATTGGATTAATTAACACATCCATCACCTCACATATTATTCATTTTATTTATTTATTTGGTGAGAATATTTCAGTTCTACTTTCAGCAAATTTCAGTTAGTATACATAATAGTGGTATTAACTACTGTGGTATAGCCACCACAAAATACTGGGTTGGCCCTAAGGTTCATTTCGGTTATTTGTGATATCTTATGGAAAAACCCAAACAAATTTTTGGCCAATCCAATGCATTAGATCCTCAGATCTTAATCATTGTATAGATGAAATTTTGTTCCCTTTTATCAACTTCTCTCGATTTCTTCCACCTCACAGCTCCTGACAATCACTTTTCTACTCTGTTTCTATGAGTTTGACCTCTTTTTTAAAAGTGATTCCACATATAAGTGATACCATGAAATATTTTTTCATTCTCTCTCTGGCTTATTTCACTTAGTGTAAGCCCTGCAGTTTCATCCTTGGTGTGGCAAATGGCAGGATCTCCTTTTTAAAGGCTGCATGATGTTCCATGGTGTATCTGTACCACACCTCATCCATCCTTCTGTGGATGGGCATTCAAGTTGCTTCTATACCTCGGATATCGCTAATAGGGCTTCTATCAGCCTGGCACAACCTCAGAGCTGTCTCTCAAACTCTGGTGATTTCCGAGCCTCCTCCTTTGTTCTTAGTGGCCCCCAGTTGTCGGGGCTGTGCCAGGGTCTATCTCTGTCCTAAAGGGGAGGCTGGCAGTCTGCACTCGATGCAGGCTGACTGGAAGCTGGACCCTTCGGCAGCAGCTGGGAAGACTGTAGTGTAAGTCTTCCAGAGAGACTGGGACGGGCCTTTTTGCCTGCTTCCTCTTTGTGGGCTGAGGTCTAGAGCCGTGGGGTGGGGATGCTCTCAGGCTCATTAGGAACTGCTTCTTTGTTTGCTGGAATCCTAGGGGACCAGTGAATACAAGCCCCATTGACTATCAGGGCCAGGAAATCCAGGCCACCCCCTCGGGTGACAGCCATGAAAGCTGGAGTCACAGACATGTATCCAAACTCCTTCCTTGGAGACACTGGCACCTTGCTGGTGTTGCCGGAGCAGGTTGGAGGGAAGAAGTACAAGAGGTGTCCGCTGGCTTCCCTGGCCTGGGGGGAGGACCACAGCCAGCCCTTAGTAACTGCTGAATCAGAAGCCTGGCCCTCAGGCAGCAGTTTTTAAAGAGTGTAGATAACCTTTATAAGAGAAAGACTGGGAAATGGGTGATTTTCCTGCTTCCTCAGTGCTGAGCCCTCAGGGTGATAGGCCGGGTGCCTGTCAGGAATTTTCTTTGCCATCTTCTTGTGGGTCCCTGGACACAAGCCTGTTGGCTTTCAAAGCTAGGTGTTTTAGAGGCCTTCTTTCCCAGTGGTTGTCTTAATGTTGGAGTGATATATATGTACATATATAACTGAATCACTCTGTCGTATACCTGAAACTCACACAATATTCTAAATCACCTATACCCTAATATAAAATAAAAATTATAAGTATACCTATATATGTATAATTGGATAACTTTGCTATACATTTGTAGAAATGAACACAACACTGTAAACCAACTATACATCAATCAAATCAATTTTTTTTAAATGTTGGATTGATAGATGTGGGGTCCAAACCCTTCACTCCTCAAGATTGCTTTGGCTATTCAGGGTTTTTTGTGATTCCATATAAATTTTAGGATTGGTTTTTCTATTTCTTTTTTTTAAATTTAATTTTTAGTTTCAGTACAATCAATTTATTCATAAAAACATTCTAAAAATGTACAATTTTTTCTTTTCAACAAGGTATAATAAAACATAAAACCCCCCTAAACAGAATACTTGACACTTACAATTCAAGATCAAATTAGCAGAATATTGAATACTTTAAAAACTATATCTTTTAAAGTTACAAGCAATTGTATAGAACTGACATAGAAGAGTGGCTCAAAAATGGGAGAAGTGCTGGGAATTTTCATTTCTGGAAAAAATGCTGTTGGAATTTTGATAGGGATTACATTGGATCAGTAGATTGTTTGGGCAGTGTGGACATTTTATTAATTCTTCCAATCTATGAACATAGAAACTCTTTCCATTTATTTGTGTTTTCTTTGATTTCTTTTCTCAATGTCTTATAGTTTTCAGCGTAAGGTCTTTCATCTCTTTGGTTAAATTTTAGAGACTGGGATTGTTTTAAAGGGAACTCTTAAATATAGTATTTCTAAACAACAACAACAAACTGTAGTGTCTTTTCTCAAAATGTATACCATAATATAGTAATTTTTTTGTTATCACGATATTCTGATTCTTTCTCCTCCTTTTACTATATGATGATATGTAGTTTGCCTAGGGGCGTCTTCTCTCTCTCTCTCTCTCTCTCTCTCTATATATATATATATATATATACACACACATACATATATAGACACACACATATTAGCAGTCTCTTGTATATATGGGTGAACCTATGTTCTTTTTTGCATTTATTGTTCTTGAATTCACTCATTTTCATTCTTAACTATAAATCTTAATTTCCAAACTGATCAAAATTTATTTTAATAAAGTTTTTAATCCAATATGTGAAGAGCCACCCCACTCAAATAAATCAACTTGATAATTTAATGAAGAAAGAATCAGACTGTGAAGGTCTGACAAGGAGGATGCACTGAATAATTTCGAGCAATAGAGTAAGATGACTTACTGTTTTAGGAATTTGATAAAACTTGGTGACTAATTAGATAGAGTCAGTCGATAAGCTGGGAGAAGGGGTATCTGAATGACTTCTAAATTTCTGGCTTTGGTATTTGGGTTTATGGTAGAGGGGGCCATCAGTGGGAAGACTGTGTGGGAAAGAGTTAATTCCGGACGGAAGATGGACCGTTTGGTTTGTATCTATCGAATTTGTGATGTCTGTATGTTTCTTGCAGGTGGAGGTATTACATGTATAGATACGCTGGTTTGAAATTCAGCACCAAAACCTGTCTCCAAAGTGCTCTCCTTCTTTGGTCTCTGCGGAACTGCCCATCTCATGGCACTGCTCTCCTGAGTCTCTTCCCACCTCTAATGTCGGGCTCTTCCTCCTTCACCAGTGGGCATGGCCACGACTCCCCGGGGTCCCAGCCAAGGTCCTTTGTCTTCAGTGATCTCACCCCCACCTGTGGCCTCAGCCACCATCTTGGGGGCACAATAATTGCAGCTTGGGAGAGGTGGTAGGAAGATTTGGGAGCAGAGAACTAGAAGGAAAATCAGGAGATAGTAAAATAATGATCCTTTCTAGCGGAAATTTTGAAAAATCAGGTAGCCACTGCATACAATTCTAAGCAGCAGATCAAGAAAATGGGGAGTGACGACGGGTCTTCTTGTTGGGAAAACTGTATCGCCTTTACAGAACAAGGTCAGCTTGCAGTACACAGGGCTCACACCACATTGCAATGGGGGTGAGAGTAAAAGAGGGCGTTGGGGAGGCGACAGGAAGGGACCCAGTGTGTATAGATTAATGTGTAAATCAGAACATGTACATGTATGCTCACTCGTGTCCAGCTCTTTGCTACCGCATGGACTGTAGGTAGTCTGCCAAGCTCCCCGGTCCATGGGATCTCCCAGGCAAGAATACTGGAGACGGCTGCCATTTCCTTCTCCAGGTAAACAAGAATGATCAGGTACAAAAAGAAGACTTGGGACAGAAGCTAAATTAGTTGTTTTCCAGCTTGTATACCTTTAATTAAAAAAAAATATTGAATAAAACATAAACTAAGGCTTCTCAGATGACTCAGTGGTAGAGAACCCACCTGCCAACACAAAGGACACAGGTTCGATCCCTGGGTTGGGAAGATTCCCTATAGTGTAGGGCAGATAAGCCTACACTGAGCCCAGGTACCACACCTACTGAATCTTGGGCACCCTGGAACCTGCGATCCACAGCAAGAGAAGCCACCGCCATGAGAAGCCTCCATTCGCCGCAACTCGAGAAGGTCTGCGCACAGCAATGAAAACCCAACGCAGCCAAATATAAAGAAATAAATAAAGCAAACATGTTCACTGAAAACCATTTGAGGATAACAAGGCCATTTCCCTTCACCAGCGAATGGCTTTTAAAATGAAAAGCTAGACACAATGTCTTCATACGTGTTTGCTCAATTTTTGTTTTTGGCATCCGTTTAGCAGGAAAATGAAAGCTTTCAATTTATTAAACCTGACAAGTGATGGGTTTTAAAATTTGGCTACAGGTTATATTACATCACACATGGGCTCCTCTACCCTATATCAATATATATATGGACATCACAAAATATTCTCAAAGCCGTTCAGGTTAATTCAGTCCCACAAATATACATTGACTTTCTATTGAGAGGCAATTGCTATGCTAGGTTGAGGATCCATATAGAAATAGCTTGGTCTCAAAATACAACCCAGATAACCTGAAAAACTTAATATAAAGTCATACAAACCAGGATGATAGTAGGTTCAATGAGCATGGGCAAGACTTAATCCAACCTGATGATTCAGGCATGAGGTCCCCTGAAGAAAGTCTTGAAGGAGAAATAAATACTAGCCAGCAAAAACAGAGAGAGGGCATGCAAGACAGAAAGATCAGTATGAGAAAGCTATAGAAATATTCCAGAGCATGTTACATGAATGGCATTATAAGCTGCAATCTGGTTTACTGAAGCATAACGTATAAATCATAAGAGTGAAGGCCAAAGACAGAGATAAAATCAAGTTTATAGAGAGCCCTGTATATCATTCCAAGGAACTGAACTTTATAGATTTATAAGGCACTAAACCATAGGTGTAACGTTGTCTGAGTTGTATTTTTATAAGATCATTTTGCTGAGATGAAAAGGAGGCAAGACTTGGAGAAAGGAGTTCAGTTCAGTTCAGTTGTGTGGGACTCTTTGTGATCCCATGGACTGCAGAGTGCCAGGCCTTCCTGTCCATCACCAACTCCCGGAGTTTACTCAACTCCATGTCCATTGAGTCAGTGATGCCATCCAACCATCTCATCCTCTGTCATCCCCTTCTCCTCCCCCTTCAATCTTTCCCAGCATCAGGGTCTTTTCAAATGAGTCAGTTTTTCGCATCAGGTGGCCAAAATATTGGTGTTTCAACTTCAACATCAGTCCTTCCAATGAATATTCAGGACTGATTTTCTTTAGGATGGATTGGTTGGATCTCCTTGCAGTCCAAGGGACTCTCAAGAGTCTTCTCCACCACCACAGTTCAAAAGCATCAATTCTTCAGTGCTCAGCTTTCTTTATAGTCCAACTCTCACATCCATACATGACTACTGGAAAAACCAAAGCTTTCACTAAATGGACCTTTGTTGGCAAAGTAATGTCTCTGCTTTTTAATATGCTGTCTAGCTTGGTCATAGACAACCTAGAGTAAGCATCTTTTAATTTCATGGCTGTAGTCACCATCTGCAGTGATTTTGGAGCTCAAAAAATAAAGTCTGCCACTGTTTCCACTGTTTCCCCATCTATTTGCCATGGGACCAGATGCCATGATCTTAGTTTTCTGAATGTTGAGCATTAAGCCAATTTTTTTCACTCTCCTCTTTCACTTCATCAAGAGGCTCTTTAGTTCTTCTTCACTTTCTGCTGTAAGGGTGGTGTCATCTGCATAGGAGAAAAGAGGATAAAACCCAAGGTGAGATGACCAAGTCTTATAGAGATATATAATATACAAAAGGAGTATATAATAGAAGTGGAAATTTAGGAGGGATTCCAAGATGAGTTCAAATGGGGGACTTCCCTGGTGGTCTAGTGGTTAAGAATCTACCTTGCAATGCAGGCGATGCGGACTTAATCTCTGATCAGGGAACTAAGATCCCATGTGCCGCAGGGCAAGTAAGGGCTGCGTACCACAGTTGACTGAGCCTGAGCACTCTGGAGCCTGAATGATGCAACAAAGATCATCTCTGCATGCTGCAACTAAGACCCAACATGAGCTAAGTTGTATCAGTCATGTCTGACTCTGCAGCCCTATGGACTGTAGCCCACCAGGCTCCTTCATCTGTGGGATTCTCCAGGCAAGAATACTGGAGTGGGTTGCCATTTCTTCCTCCAGGGGATCTTCCCCACTCAGGGATTAAGCCCGAGTCTCTTGTGTCTTTTGCATTGGCAGATGTGATCTTTACCATGAGTGTCACCTGGGAAGTCTAACACAGTCAAATAAAAACTTTTGAAGAGACAGACATTTTTTTAAAAATAGAGATCAGTTCAGATGGTAGGAGAAGTTAATAGTGTTGGGTGATGAATTAGGTGATTGGTGCATGTGTAAGTCTTGATTAACTCACAGATTTCTGGTGTTGATGACTTGGTATAAGATGCCATGAGTCCATAGAATATAACAGGAAAAGGAATAAAAGTCTGGATAGAAAGAGCAGAGAGTGATGAGATTAATTTGGACCTGGGTGCCAGTGAAAGTTGCAAGTGGGTGTGTGTAGCAGGTCTTTGGATGGCCAACTATGAAACCCAGCTGAGAGGTCAAGGCTGAAGATACAGATATGGAATCACCATTTAAATATTACTTAAAATCATGAGAGCCAGAGAGAATGCTTTGTTAGTGTAGAAGAAAACTTTACCATCTGAGCCACCAGGAAAGCCCTGTTAGTGTAGAAGAAAACTTGTGTTTCACAATTACTGTTCATGTTGTCCTTTGAGTTTTTCTTCTTTCACTTTAATGGGATTTTACCTGTTTGACCATGTGGTGGTCTAGGGGGAGTGCCACCATATTGATTTAACCATAGAAACGGAAGCTCCTGAATAGGAGCCCTGTCTGTCTGTGGTTTCTCATTTCCTGCTTTTGCCAGCTTATTGCTGACTTGGCCTCCTTTGAGCTATCTTCTTCAGGAGTAGCTATACCTTTCTGGGTTTCTTCTACAGAAAATGCTCTCATGCCACCTGCTAACAACATCTGCTCTGGGAAGGATGTTCCCTGGGGTTGGATTAGTTGTTTCCTCCAGCTGCTGTTACAGAAACTTGATGGCTTAAAACAACATGAATTTATTATCTTTCAGTCCTGGAAATTGGAAATCGATTTAGGATAAAATCAACATGTTAGCAGCCTGGCATGAGTTCTGGAGCCTCTAGGAGAGAATCTTTAACTTTTTTAACTTCTGTATCCCTTTGCACATGACCTCCTTACTCTGTCTTCAAAACGCATTTCTCCAACCTCTGCTTCCATCATCCCACCTGTTTCTTCTGCCTTTGACTTTCTTGTTTTCCTCTTGTAAGAGCTTTTTTGGATCGTATTATGCCCACTGAGGTAATCTGGGATAAACTTCCCATCTCAAAACCCTTTACTTAATCACATCTGCAAATTTCCATGTAAGATAACATTCATTGGCTCCAGGGATTAGGACATGGACATCTTTCCAGGGCCACTATAATACAGCTACTATACTATCCTTGACAAGAAATGAACATAGCTGCTCACCCTGGCTTCCAGTAGTAGTTCTTATAATAGGTACTATGCTTCAGACATTAAGGAATCTGCCTGCAATGGTTCGATCCCTGGGTGGAGAAGATTTCCTGAAGGAGGAAATGGCAATCCACTCCAGTATTCTTGCTTGGGAAATCCCATGGACAGGGGAGCCTGGAGGGCTACAGTCCATGGGGTCACAAAGAGTAGACATCACTGAATGACTAACACTTTCATGCTTCTATTAGGCTTCCCAGGTGGCTCAGTGGTAAAGAATCTGCCTGTCAAGCAGGAGACACAGGTTCAGTTCCTGGGTTGGAAAGCTCCCCTGGAGAAGGAAATGGCAACCCACTCCAGTATTCTTGCCTGGGAAATCCCACGGATGCAGAGCCTGGTGGGCTAAAGTCCACGAGGTTGCAGAGAGTCAGACTTGTCTGGCAACGAAAACAACAACAGCAATGAATGCTTATATTAATAAGGTAACTGGCCATACATGAAATATTAAATAGCATTCTTTAACTGAAACAAACTTCCAGTTTTACTGGTACAGCATCATTGCTCATATCCAAATAACTAAGCATTACAGGGTAAACTTCACAGCCAGACAATGTAACAGACACTGATTTTTTTTCAACCTCAGCATCAAATTCTCCTTCTTAAAAGTTCCCATAAATTGTTTTGAGGAATTACTACCTTCAATCATATGTAGTTTTGGAAACACGAAAAATCCAGGTACCTGCCTTTCATTCTGGAAATCAAAGAACCAAATATTTACTACCCCTCTTTTGAACCAGTCAAGGAGTTGGTGCCTGATCGAAGTTTGACTAGTCAAATGCTCTGCTCTGTGACTTGAATCTTGCTCCAGTAATGTGAGGTTCAAAATAGTAGTTGCATTTACTGACTGTAAACTGTAAATTTCTTTGACTACAACACTAAACAAAACTGCTCTTTCTAACTTCCTAGAGCTACAATATTGCCTCAAACTCTGCCTGTTTCAAGACTGCAAAGTTTTCAATATCTTTCCAATAAATCCTTTTCAGTTTGCCAAGTTAGGTTTCTGTCACTAACAGTCAGTAAGCCCTAACAATAGCGGGGTTATATAAATATTGTTGTTGTCTGGTTGAATCTACCATAAGAAATTTGTAGGAAAATTGATTTTCTGCTCAAGCAAATTTATTCACTAAAGTCACCTAATTTGATTTAGGGCCTGACAGTTATAATGGTCTTCTTATGTGACCACTTTAAAAATTCTGTGGATTAAACATACTTACAAATCTGGGAATGCAAGGTAGTTTGCTCTCTCTAGATTACGAAGGCTATTTTTCCTATGTCAGTATTTGGCGTTTTCATGGCGTCTTGGTGATGGATGGGGAGGCCTGGTGTGCTGGGTCCATGGGGTCGCAGAGAATCGGACATGACTGAGCAACTGAACTGAACTGAATGGAGTCTTATTTGAAAAATAAATGCTCCTACATAGTCACTCTGGAATTGGCTGCCAATATCCTTCTGAGCTTTGTTAAAGCATTATAATCATGGTACTACTATTCTGAGGATTTACCTCCATTTCTTTGAGTGTTTAGTGGTTTAAAGATTTTTTTCCCCTCTTTAATGGAAAATCACTCAGTGAAATTGTGGAAAAGTGATTATTTATCTGAGTCATATTTTTATGGAAACTGTTTTTCACTTCTCTGCATTTTTAGAAGTGTTTTCTTTAAAAAGGATATTCTATTAATATTTATAATTAGATATCACACAAAGCAGATGCTAAATATTGTGCTTTAAGTTTATGGGTACAATTACATAAAGAAGATTATATACTCTCCGGCATAATGTTCTCTCTGGAAGCCGTAGAACAAAGGACAGACCTTCTCCGTGAAGTTGCCCGTTCTTTATTGAGTAGAGGGAAAACGGAAGACGGTGATTAACCACTATTTTAATTCTTATCATCCAGAACCTAATACTTAAGTGGGTTGAGCAGGAGCTCAATAAACACTTAATTGATTGACTCCGTTCTCTTTGACCCAAATCTCACCTATTCACAGAATATTTATTTGTATTCTTACTTAGAAGCCTTACGGATGTTTTTTACTTTCAGAGCTCGTGGACTTGTGGTCCTCAGCCTGTGCGAATGGGCGTGGCTTCCAAGTGGAGTTGAGATGGAGAGCTGAGCGTTTACTGAGATCAGAGGACAGGAAGAAAAGGGATTCATTTTGCTAATTACTTTTGGTTTTCTCTAAATATCTAGAGAAATCGGTGGAATATATATTGTGTAATCTAATCCACAATACCCCCTCCCGCCCCCAAGAGCCTTCGTTGTACAGATGGGGAAACCGAGGCTCTGAGGAATAGCTGTTTGGAAGTAAGGGCACGGGGTGTGAACCGTCAGTCCTGGTGAGTCTAGACTAGGTTCACAACCCGGGCTCCTCCCTGGCGATTGCGTTTTCAAAGATTCTACTAGGGACCCCGAGGATGGAGAGAAAAGGGCAAACCCTTTACTCGCCTACGTGATCTCCTGTGAAAGAAAGTGTGGAGCGCTCCTGATAAGAACAGGGGACCAGAGCTGGCAGGTGAGGCGGAGCAGGTTCCATTCTCCGCGGATGCAGCGCTGGGGAACGCACGGGGCACGCCCACCAACGCGCGGCCGCCTCCCGGTTCCTTCGCTGGGATGCGGGGCTGGCCTCTGCGTCCTGTGTGAGCGCACTTGCCGCCCGGAGGCGGAGCGGGCATCACCCGCAGGACGCCGGGCGCCTCCCCGCGGCCCGGGCGCACGTGCCGGGCCGGGGCCAGGACTGGTGGCCGCACCGTAGTAGCCGGGGCGGGTGGGAGCGCGGGCTTCGGGCCTCGGCCGTCACTCGCCTGCCGGCTCCGGCGGTTGGGCGGAGGAAGCGCGGGACTCCTCCTCCCCACCGTATTAACATGCACCCAGGGGCGGGTGACCAGCCCAGCCTCGCCGCCCCAGCCCTCCGCGTCCCGCCACTGAGCCTCCGCGCCAGAGGCGAGCGCTGCGCTCCGGGCGCCGCAATCCCGAGGACCCGGCCTCTCCGACATCTCCGGCCCCGGGGAATCGGCGGCATCCGCAGCGGGAGCGGTCGCAGCCGCCTCGGCTCCTCTCTCGAGTCCTTCGCCTCGCGTCGCTGAGAGCCTGTCCCAGCCACGGGGACATCTCTTTCGTCCTGCCTCCGAAGCTCGCGGGAACCGACGGACGGCCGCGGCGAGCGAGGGCCGGACTGCGGGCAGCGGCAAGGTAACGCCGGGCTGCGCCGGGGGCTGGGGCGTGCGCTCGCGGCCGGGGCCACCGGAGCCCGGGCCGCCGCCACCACCGAGTTCCCGGTGGCTTTTCCCCGTTGCGCGGTCGCCGCTACTCTTGCCGGTGGAGGGACTCCGGGCTGGGCTCCCCGGACCGCTAGCCGGCTTCTCCTTCCCCTTCCGCCGCCTGGGGCGCACTTCTGCGACCCCTGGAGAGCCGGGGGCCGGCGCGCCCCTCTCCGGGTGTGCAGTTCTCGCTACTAACCGCCCCCCACACCCCACCCCCGGGCCGGGGAGCGGATTTCTAATTGCGACGGGGTCCCAGAGGGGGAGGGGAGCCGAATGGCCGTCCCCGGCACGTCCACGGGCCGCTTTCCCGCCCCCCGCCCCCAACCCCGTGCACCTTGCCGGGGAGGAGGGGGCTGCTCGCTGCAGGGCCTTTCTCCACCGGCTCCCGAGTCGTGGGCGAAGCAAGTTGTTGCACTTGTTTTCTGGGTGACATTTTGGCTTTGGAAGTGGAGACAGCCCCCTCCCCTGTGTGAATGTGTGTGTGTGTGTGTGCGCGCGCAAGCAAGCAAGAAAGAGAGAAAGCCAGAGAAGCAGAGACACAAAGAGAGACAGAGGCACACAGGGAGACACAGAGATTCAGATAGACACGCGGAGAAACGCGGTCCTAGGGAGCGATCGCCGGAGAGTCGCCCCCTACCCGCGGCCGAGGCCGAGGCCAATTCCTGGCCAGTCGCGGCGCCGCGGGTGTTCAAGGAACTGAACGAGCCTGGATGAGCCGGGACCAGGCAGGGACCCCTCCTCTGGGCCCGGAGGGAAAAAATTGCGCTTTCCTGGAGAGGCCGCCGCAGCTGCGGGGGTTGGACCTCGGGGCTGGGGGGCGCGAAAATGGAAATTCAGCCCGCAGGGCTGCGCGCCTCGCCTGGTGCGGTGGCCACGGGAGGCGGTTGGGAAGGGACGGCTCAGGTGCCGGAGGCAGTCAGTGTCTGTGCCGGCGCTGTTCCCGGGCTCGCCTCCCCTCCTGGTCAGGAGGCTGCGGAATTTTCTGTCGGATAGGGGAGGGGGTTTGAGGCGGGGAGAAGGCCAGGACAGCCCCCACCCACCCCTGCCCCTCGCCACCGAGAGGGAGAGGTTATCTCCTTTCTGGACTCGCGAAACTGTCCCCTCCTGACACGGTGAGCTGGTTCTGTTCTTGAGAGATCGCTGCTCTGTCTCCCCCGCCCCCCGCCCCCCAGCATAACGCGTGAAGTTATGGAATTACAGTGATGAAAGGTGTATAATAAAAGTAACAATTGAAGACGGAGCTTTAGCTTTTATAGTCTTTGCAGATGGCTTTGTAAAGTGATGATGGATCAGTCTGGCTTGTAGTCAAACCCTGGGATGAGGAATGTTCAGAGCCAGGAAAGCAATGTTAGGACCAAATGCAAACATTTTGCAAATTATCTTAAAAAAAAAAAAAAAAAAAAAAAAAAAAAAAAAAAAAAAAACAACACCAGGAAGGAGTTAACTGCCTTTTGTCTGTTATTTATAGCCGAATTTCGGCTTCAGGGAGCAACTTTCTATTGGCTATGTAATTTTGCATGTATAGCGGCAGTCTTTATCCCAACTTGAACGGAAATGACCGGAAGGCAAGAGATGTTACAAGTATCCTGATTTATCTAATGTCAAAGGATAAAGTTTTACTTACATTTTTAAAAAGGAAATCCAAAGTCGTAAAGAAATATCGAATATCTTGCAAAACATATGAAGTTTAAACGATTGGTTGACAAAAGCTACCCTTGGTTCAGAAAATTCATATTCTGGCATGAAACAGGAAAAGTTCATACAAGTCTAGTATCAATGGCCTTGTTAATAATTTCCTTGGATGTATTAGTTCAGTTTAAAGTTGCTACCGTAAAGTCACTGCCTTGAAATATTCCTAGTTCTAGATTTAAAATTCCATGACTATTAAATGACTCACTTAAGAGAAACTATTAGCTACTTATATGAGAAGAGACTTGAGTGCCTTCAAATACAGGCTATTTCGAAAATTACATCTGTCTGTTTCCCTGTATATTTCTATCTAAGGCTAGTGTGCCAAATAAAATATTTGGTCTCAGAAATTATAGATGATATAAATACTGGCAAAATGAACTGGTAAACAGATTCTTTAAAAAATTATGGAGCCATTTTCTGACAACTCTTCAAATCACACACTAGCAATTGTGATTTGAGGGGAATAATACTTGAGTATTCCTTGTGGGGAATTTTCTTTGTTTAGCATCTGTAATTTTTCCTTCAGTATAAACTTTGTTCCGCCAGGACTAAAACCTTGATATGAGTGATTGTTGAATTCAAGACCACCTTCTCAAAATATCATGTGGCCCATACAGAGACATAGACTGAACTGTAAGTTGTTCTACTTTCTAAGTCTAAGTTTAAGTATTTTATTGAATCAGATTCGAAAATACAAATTGCATGCTCTTTGATGTAATTCTGTTAGGTATGTATGCCTTTGTTCCACATAGCTGTCTAGATTGATTAATTTTTAAGTATAAATTCAAAATTGTGAAGAAGGGAAATGGAGTTTTACTAAGTACTCCTTTAGAGATTTGTAGCCTAGTAATAGTTCCTGCTACAACTCAGTGAGACAAGTAACATATTCTTTGAATAGCAACTTCTGAAAACAGGGTTCAGCGTTCTGACTTTGATTTCATGTACTATTTCAGATTCAGAAAGAATAATAAAATGCCATCTAAATGTGTGTTTTCATAGTGAGTTTTCTATGACGGAGTCAGATTCACATGATGGTGTCTTCTGGATCATTCACACAAATTGTTCTACCTTTAATCAGAGCAGCTCTGCTCCATGCAGAATAATCTGTCTCTTTTTAGGAGGCATTCCATTGGAAGACTGTCATGAAGATTTCATCTCTATAGAAACCATGCTTGCCTCTCCTGGGTTAATTTAAGGAAATGATGGTAGTTGTAAGTTCTTTTGTTTCTTTTTCTCCTTTACCCAGTTAAAGGAGCATCATTAAAGGACTTTGGAAAAATCGAAACCCTTGTCTCCAATCCTCGACTCCCACACTTACAGTCTATGCCTTATGTCTATGAGATGCTGTTTTCTTTGTACATTTTTATTTTATAGAAACACAATCACAAGAAGACCATTTTCTAGAATTCTAAAAATTTTATGTTGCTGATACACTTGGAGGTTCAAAAGCACCCCATAATGTTTTGTGTTGTCTTTTATTTCCAGAAGATTCTTGGGGCTTATAATTCTTCATTTTCAAAGAAAGGAGTAATGTCTTCTTTGACCTTCTTCCTTTTTTTTTTTAATCACAGGGCATGTGTAGCCTGCTTCCTGTTACTGCCCAATGAAGGTGACTTTCACTGTGTGGTCTCTCCGGAATTGTCAAAGATGGGGTTTCTAGGAAGGTCTAAACTGTTCTTCTAGCACAGGGGAGGATTTAGAACTGTCAGTCTTCCTCTTTATTAAACACCCACTGATAACTCGTTGTTTGAGATACCAGCTACCAGTTCCTTTTCTTCTAACACATACCTCTTTGGCTTAGGCAAAATGCATATTAGCTATATATAATATACCATTGATACATACAGCATATGTATGTTTGTGTGTGTGTGTGTGTGTACACTCAGTTGCTTCAGTTGTGTCCAACTCTTTGTGACCCTATGGACCATAGCCTGCCAGGCTCTTCTCTTCATGGAATGCTCCAGGCAAGAATACTGGAGTGGGTTGCCACTCCCTTCTCCAGGAGATCTTCCCAATCCAGGGGTCAAACCCGTGTCTCTTGTGTCTTCTGCACTGGCAGGCAGACTCTTCACCACTGCACCACCTGGGAAGCCCTGATATATATATATATATATATATATATATATATATATATATATATATATATATATGTCCAACTCTTTGCAACCCCATGGACTGCAGCAGACCAGGTTTCCCTGTCCTTTACTACCTCCTGGAGTTTGCTCAAAGTCATGTCACATTGAGTTGGTGATGCCACCCAGCCATCTCGTCCTCTGTTGCCCCTTTCTCCTCCTGCCCTATATAATTTGCTACTTCTTTTTTTCTTTTGGTAACCCTGAAAAGGAAAACATGTGGTGGAGGACAGAAAAAAAATGGATTTTGGTTATAAGGTGGTTAAACATGGTGAGTGGCTTTTCTTTGAGGACTTTTCTTCCCCTCTGTGATTGTGCAGAGATTGGTGTTGCATATGAAATACGCTGACCCAGAAATGTTACATCTTTCACTCTGGACTGTGGTAGGGCCAGACAGCTGGTGTACCAATGAAAAGCTGGAGATATTCTCTGCTTCTATTGACCTAAGATTTTTTCTGGATGGTGTTTATTGTCTTCTCCTTCTGTGGGAGGTAGTGATTACTGGGTAATGAGTGACAGCCCACGTGGGGGCCCAGCTCACACCCAGGAAGCAGGAAACCCTCTGGATTATGTAGTCACAGATTTTTGGCTCAGATTCTTGGGCCTTTTTTCCTCTTGGGTAGGTGAGCACAGAGATTCAGATAGACACGTGGAGAAACGCGGTCCTAGGGGGCGATCATCATTGTCCTGTTTGGGGTTTCTGTGAACTAGGTGTCGCTGCCCTGGATCTCCTGTGAAGATGCACACCATCCCTTCTCCTGAGATTTGCCCGAGACTGAACTGTTCATTTTCACATTCACATATCACAGTTTGCTCTTCTGTCATCATGGACAATTTCTGTATCTTCTCGCAACATTTCTTGTCGAATTTTTAGGCAGCAGCCTAAAAAGCAAGTGTGAAGAGTGTGGTTTGGCAGTGTATGAGCTGCCTGATCCTGTGTGGATATCCTAGCATTCAGCAGAGCAGTGGTCTCGTTGGAGCCATGGATGAGTAATTAGGAGAGAAGGATTCGTGCTGGGACCTCGCTCTCCACTCCCGCACCCCCATCTGCACCGGGAGAGCTCAGGGGTATTTCATAGTGGCTCCATCAGGCAGGTTGTGGGAAGGTCTCTCCCTCTCCAGGCACATTTCCAGCTCTGCCACTTCATTTTACTCCCTGACACGGTTTTGGCTAATTTGAAAACATCTGCTAGAGTAACTTGCCTTTTAATTCTACTACTGGAGAATGTTTATGGATATCTGATAGGAGGACTGGCATTAACCCTCACTGTAACCTGCAGATTACAACCCCTGCCTTGGGCATCCTTGCTTTTTGGGTTTCAATTTCAGTGGAAACTCAGTGTGATGTCTATTTCTGGACTAGAAATTTCCCTGGTAGATATTGCAGAGATTTCCTTGCAAAACACATGCTGCCTTTGGAGGGGAAAATGGCATTTTGATCTTGTCTCAGACTTTACAAACAGCTCTTCTTTGATACGATTCATCAGACTACTCTAGCAAGAAGGCAGGGCAGTTACTCTGCTTGAAACTCTTTTTGCAGATGTTGAGGCAGAAGCCAAGTCATCTTTTCAGTGTTTCAGACTGGGATGAGCTTTCCCATTTGGAGCTGGGAAGCCACTGTAGGGGAACCTTGAAGCACTGATGCATTTAGAAGTTTCCTGTGTGAACTCCCAGGAATGTGTTTCTTATTATTATTTCCTTTCTCTAGACTTCAGCTGAGAAGTCATTGACTCAATGAAGCCCTCCAGTTGCAGGCAATTTCAGTGCTTGATACTTTTTATCATGGTCCTTTTATAGTAAATATTGATGCCTTTTCTTTTGTGATTATCTGATCGACTGTCTTCCTCACTGAGCTGTGTATTTCATGAGAGCCAAGACAAGAATTGCCCATTCATGAAATATCACTGATGCCTGGCACAGCACCTTGGAACTTAGTAAGTGGTCTGTAGACATTGGTTGAGTGAATAAATGAATGAATAAAGAGTGCAGGTAAGTCTGTATTCCAATGGTGTAAGGACCGTAGCTCCAAGCATAGTATTACATGACTTTTGCGTGGCCTTCCTTGCAATCTCAAACTCTGCATTCTTTGATCCTAAGTTTCCTGTGATTATACCTGGTGTTCTGGTCACCAGAGGGAGCTTCCAAAATGAGATAAGGGTTAGAAAGACAAAGCAATACAAAACAACTCCTGCTCCCCACCCCACCCCACCCCCCCCAAAAAAAACCCTCCTCTCCTCCTCCTTTCTCCTCCTTCTTACTCGAAACAAAACATTTGAAGAGCTTAACCACCCCAGTGCCTTTGTTGAATTCCACCCCTGCCCTTTGATTCTAAGCACAAGCTCTTTTCCCTCCCCTTACCCCACGGGATCGAACATTCCTTCTCTGTCTCCACTAAGTCAGATGCATATTTATATTCCATTTTTCAGTTGATGTGTTTGTCAATCTCTGTGAGACCTTAAGATCAAGGGATAACAGGGCTAGCAGAGGGCTTGCCAGTGGAAGGGATGCAAATGTTCATTGAGGATTGATAAGTTGAATCAGATCACAGGGATGAGAGGTAGGAAGTGGGAGGGGGCAGAAGTGGTTACAACTGACTTTCTTGCTAATATCGGTAGAGTACCTGTGGGAGGAGGGTTCTTGATCACAGGGGATGTTGGAATCTACCTTTTTAAATTGTATGGGTTCACAGCCTTCTCGGTATATTCATGACTTATACTAGTTTCTGGCCAGGCATGTAGTATATTTGATCTACACTTCAAGGTATTGGAATGATGGAGGGTGTGGACCAACAGCACAGATATGCTAACCTGCTCTTGGTACCCTGCTTTAGATGTTACACCACTGTTCAGCCTTAAAGATCTGTGAAGACATGTAAAACTCAGCAGGGACATGACCCATGGTTTTATAATATGCATCATCATTTTTCTAGATTTGCATTTACTTGGTCGATAATTTAAAATATTCTGCTTTGATGCTGAGGATCCCAAGAGATTTAGATGATCGATGGCAGATGTAGGATGTAGCCTTTCTAAGAACAGGCAAACAAGCAAATGAAATTCTATGATCTTCCATGCATTCATGAGGGTAGAGACTGTCGAAGTGCAAAATTTAGTTCAAATCCTTGGGCAGCTGAAAATCAAACCCAAAGGAGTGGGATTGTTTTAGAATGCTTCCTAAAGAGGAAGGTCTTAAGCTGGACGTTCCTAGATGGTAGGAGTTAAGTAGGAGGAAGGGATGAGGCAAAACTGTGACAAAGACGTGGAAATGCAAGCCAGCTTGGCAGATCCCTGGCTCAGGGAGATGGTTTGCTACGCCAGCTTCTCTAGTGTCTTTTGCTGAGACCTGGAGGTGAATTTGATTGAAAAGAATAGAGATGTACTCTGTAGGGTCTTACTGACTATACAGGAATGTTTAGAGTTGATAGGAGCACTGAAGGACTCTGTATAGACAGCGACATGAAGAAGTGACCTCTGGGATGGATGGAAATAGATCAGTTTGCCATCAGATTGGGATAGAGGGATGTGTTAGGGGGCTGTTGTGTTAATTCAGGCATAAATGATGAGCCCCAGGTCAGGGGAAGTCAGAAAGAAAGAAAAGAAGGCGTGAAAAATTGGAAAGTTTTCAAGTGATATTTGACTATCTTCTTTATACCTGTGCCTCAAACTACAGTTCTTTATTATTAGTTGGCAATTATTGTGAAATATTTCAGCAACAACAGAAAATTAAATATTACTATAAAGACTGATATTCCCAATCACTGCGGACACTGCTGGTACTCTGAGTCTCTCCAAGCCTGTCTCCCCTCACTGGTACCCCGTACACTGAATTCTGTGTTTATCATTGCCACGCATTTCCTCATGCTTTCCTCGGTATGTGTGTACCTACAAGTACTGTCTTGTTTTGCTGTTTTAAAACTGTGTAAAAGCACCATGCTCTTTATGGCTTTGTGGTCTTTACTCAACTTTAATTGATTAATATTTTGTTGATATGTGTGCATACCTGCATGCTAAGTTGCTTCAGTCAATGCCAACTCTTTGCAACCCTGTGGGTGGTAGACCACGGGGCTCATCTGTCCGTGGGATTTCCCAGGCAAGAATACTGGAGTGGGTTGCCATGTCCTCCTCCAGGGGATCTGCTCGACCCAGGGATCTAACCAATGTCTCTTGTGTCTCCTGCATGAGCAGATGGATTCTTTACTACTATGGCCACCACGGAAGCCTACTGATATGAGCAGATATTACTTACTCATTTTTTTTTTTTTTACCACCCTGTGGTATTGCATTGTGTAAAAAAGTAGTGAATAACATATCAGTCTTCTGTTGATGGACATTTTGGATATTTTCCAACAAGGCCACTATGCAGGATCATACACACATCTCCCTGTGCTAACACAGGAGCCTTTTCTTAGGGTATCTTCTTAGGAGAATTGCCAGAGAGTGGATTTGTACCATCCCATTTAGAAGATGATGCCAAATTACCAAAAAGGGTTTTGCCTGTTGAAAAATCCTATCAAAAAGGGTTTTATCCTCCTCCCACCCAGCCATCTATAAGGAGCTCCTTTTTTTCCCCCTATATCATTGTCAACATTTGCTAATGTATGTTATTTTTGCCAGTCTTTAGGATGTGAAATTGTACCTCCTTATAGTTTTAATGTGCAGTTAATGACTGTGTTTAATGACTGACTGCTAATAATGTTGACCTTTTTTTCCGTGTCTTAACATTCAGATTTCTTTGCAATGCATAGGCATACATACTGTTCACTCTCCCACTGTTAAAAAAAAATTCATAGACTTCTGGGAGTTATTTATGTATTCTGGATACCCAAGTTTGTTTTTTTTTTAATTTTCTGTAATTTCATTCTAGAAATGAAAGGAAACTCATTTCAATGGGCTTCTCCCAACTAGTGGCTTGTCTTTTCATTTTTAGAATGTGTTTGGGTGAAAAGATTCTTTTAAAAACTTAAACAATATGTGTTGATTGAAGATTGATTCTTCTCTTTATTTTATAGATACCTTGTTTAAGAAATCTTTTTGCCAATTCTAGGTGCTAAAGGTGTCACCCTTTTGTATCTCGTAGACTATTAAAGTTTTATTTTCACATTTATTTTTCAAAACTTTCTTATCAAAGATTATTTTATAAAGGCCTTAATCACTTTCCAAATTTGGGCACAGCATGTAACGTCTCTTGGTCTGAATTTCTCCCTCATGAAGTTAGGCTTTGAAGCACTGTGTGTGACTTCTATGTGACTTCTGCTCCTGGTCCTCTGCTTCAAGACTTCCTGATGTTCTGTTGGGAGTGCTCAGAAGTCTCCTAATGGAGCTTCTTGCCTAAGGGATCTCCTTCTTCTGATTCAACTTGCATATAGATTTACTTTTCTAAAGACCTGTCAGAGTCATTGTGAGACTCCTCCAATTCTGACCTTGAGACCTGGAGAGCAGCAGTCATGACCTGCATCAGAGCACAGACCTGGATCATGGTTGGTTGGTCCTCAGATATGTGAGTGGGACAAATTCATGAAAGCACAACTGGCTCCCTTCATGGCTTAGCTCCGTTTCTTTTTCTTAATATTTTTATTGAAATGTAGTTGATTTTTTTTTTATTATAATATGTGTGCTCAGTCATGTCCAACTATTTGCCACTCCGGGAACTGTAGCCTGCCGGGCTCTTCTGTCCATGGAATTTCCCAGGCAAGAATCCTGGAGTGGGTTGCCATTTCTTATGCCAGGGGATCTTCCTGGTCCAGGGATCGAACCCATGTCTCTTGCATCTCCTGCATTGGTAGTTGAGTTCTTTACCACTGTGCCACCTGGGAAGCCCAAAGTTGATTTATAGTGTGTTAATTTCAGGCATACAGCAAAGTGATTCAGTTCTATATGTGTGTGTATATATATTATTTTTTAGATTCTTTTCTATTATAGGTTATTATAAGATATTGAGTATAGTTCCCTGTCCTGTACAGTAGATCCTTGTTTATATGCTTTATATATAGTAGTGTGTATATGTTAATCCCAAACTCCTAATTTACAACCCCATCCTAACATTTCTAAGTTAGTCCTTACATCAAACCTCTCCTCTACCATGACCACCCCTGTCTGTCAGGACTGTGCCATTCTGGCCCCTCTCTCCTCTTCCTTTGTTTCTTTTTCCTTCCTGTATTTAATTTCTGTCCAGTTGACGGAATCAGCAGCAGCCTGTTCTCCTAGAGCTGGGACAAGAGGACTCTGGGACCATCTCTTTGCTTCATGTTCTTCTGTACAGTTTGAGGGTTCTACCATGAGCAAGACTTTCTTGTAAAACCATGATTTCAAAGTTTCCTCTATCCTTCAAGGCCCAGGCTAATCTTACCTCTCTCATGAAGTGTTTTATGACTACTCCAGCCCAGGGTAAACTCTCTTCTGAGTTCCAGTTGCATTTTTCTGGATCATTTACTTTATGATTTACATGTTAAATATTTTATGTGAATACTCCTAGATTTGCAGCTCCTTCAAGTAGTGAATTGGCTTCTGAGCTTTTGTCTCTCTCTTGGGCCTAAACGCAGGAGCCAGCAGAGTGTTGTTGTTGATTTCTTTCTTTTTTTTTTTTATTTTTTTATTTTTAAGGGTAGCAGCTGCTTTCTTGATGATTGTAATTAGTTATTGGAGATGTCCTGGGCTAAGTGGAGATTTGCAGTTTAAAGACATTGAAAATAGTGATATAACTGGAATATGTAAGGATTTGGGATAGGGGGCTAAATTATAGTGACACAGATTTGAGCTCTGTTTTGATTATGTTGATTTTTCAGATGACATGACCCATCAGCAACTTGGAGAACATTAAAGCTGAGTTTTATGAAATGTAAAGATTTGAGGTGTTGATTAGGGTGTTCTCTGCTGGAAGGAGATTATTAGATTCAGGATAGGGGCAGCTGTGTCTGTGTTCCAGGTGGGAATCTTACCCTCACCCCCCTAATCCTGATTCCACTATTCTGATGTTTAACTAAGTAGATGACTTTGGGCAAGTTAATTAATTTCTCGGAGTTCAGCTTCCTCATCTGAATAAGGAGGATACTTAAACTTACATATCAGAGTTTTTGAAAGGATTCAGTGAGCCAACCTTTGTAAAGTATCTAGTTCAATGGTGGGCTTATGGTGGGCAATGAATAAATGCTGTTATTGTTATTGCTTAGTCACTAAGTCATGGTTAGCTCTTTTTTTTACCCTGTGGACTGTAGCCTCATAGGCTGGATTTACAGGGAAAGAGACCCACAACCCCTACAACTCAGCCCTGTCTGACATGGCACCATAGGATGTGAAGAGATGACAACAAACAGAAATCAAAGACATGTCTTTCTCCCCAAGGAAGATTTAATTGTGAAACTAAGTATTTAAAGCCACATTCAAAGTGTACATTTTAATTTACCCTGGTCAGAATGCATATTTGTGAAGGCAAGATGGGATATGGAAGAAATTAAGAGGCAGTTATGCTTGATTCTCACAGAGGAGCATCTCCTAATGGACACAGTGAAACCTTGTTCATTGTAGTTGGGCAGGTGGAGCACTCAGTTGCTGATCACATCCCGCCTTCTCCTGTGTGGGGCTTATCTTCTGCTTCCGAGTCGTGTGTCTTCTTTCTCAGCTCACAGCTCCTCTCTGAGAAGGGGCTCAGCAGATGAGAAACCAGTACTAAATAGAATGAGAAGTTTATTGATTGATTAGATGGGAAAATTTTATTGTTTTCTCATTCAAGGAAATGTTTCTTGGCAGTTACAACTAGATTATTTGGGTTTTGTAGAATTCCTCTGTTATAGCAGTATGATATTTCTTATCTTTGTGATTTAGGTTTAAAACCCATAGTTGTTGCTGTTGTTTAGTCGCTAAGTCATGTCTGACTCTTTTGTGACTCCATGGACTGTAACCTGCCAGGCTCCTCTGTCCAAGGGATTTCCCAGGCAAGAATACTGGAGTGGGTTGCCATTTCCTTGACCAAGAGATCTTCCTGACTCAGGGATCGCTCTGCATTGCAGGCAGATTCCTTACCACTGTACCACCAGGGAAGCCCAAAGCCCCATAGACCCAAATGCAAAATTGTTTTTCTCATGTCCTTAATTCTTTCACGGATTCCTCTTCAGTAGAAATGTTGACACACATAAACTGGCTTGATATGTTTCAAAGGGAGATGATAAACTCACATTAAATGCAATTAAAATATTGGCAATACTTTTATAGTTTACCAAGAGCTTATATTCTGTAGGTATGCTTATAAACTGACTATTTTTGGACACCCAAAAGAATTTCCTATAGAAATTGTGTATCAGATAGTAGCTGAATTTAAAGTTACAGAGTCTTTTTTCATCCATTTTCTACAAGCAAACTAGTATTACTATAATGAAAACCATAGCTATCTAAAATTCAGGACCCTATATCTATGGGGGGGAAAAGGAATTCTAAGTTAGGACCATTCCACTCTTTTGGCCACAGATTTAGGAACACTTTGGCTCTGCCAAGGGTCAGCTCCTGGACCATACCCAGCCAGTCACCACTGCCAACACAGTGATATGGTTTCCTCTTGATCCAGGATCAGATTTAGTGAGGGGATGAGGGAACCAAGAGTCTTACTGATGTGCACTAATAATTAAATAGCATTATTTATATAAACCACTGCTCTTTATTTGAATACTTGAATGAAAGAAGAAAAGTCTCGTATAACTCAGTTACCTATACCATGTTCTACACTGAGAACCAAGATGTGTGTAGATGATTTGTAAGTCAGATGTCAGTAAGTTAGGAGTGATAGGTGGAAATATATTCCTTTGTACCTAAGTCATCGTCCCCAAATTTTTTCCCTATGCAGAAGGGAAACATTTTTTCCCTTTCA
This sequence comes from Muntiacus reevesi, assembly GCF_963930625.1. Classification (NCBI taxonomy): domain Eukaryota; kingdom Metazoa; phylum Chordata; class Mammalia; order Artiodactyla; family Cervidae; genus Muntiacus; species Muntiacus reevesi. The sequence continues at coordinate 36,579,588 of NC_089252.1, read as the reverse complement.
GATCCTGAAGATTCCCACGGTTGAATGATGGGAATTACTGATTCATTCATTTATTCAGCTAACAACAGTTTTTTATATAAAGCCGGATTTTTCACTGCTCTGACAAAGTTTTTAAAAATATTTGCTTATTTATTCATTTTTGTTCATTCATTCATTCATGTCTTAGCTGTGACACTCACTGAGGTGCACAGGCTTCTCCAGTTGTGGCACATGGGCTCCAGAGCGCGTGTGCTCATGGTTGTAGCGAGCGGGCTTAATTGCTCTGAGGCATGTGGGATCTTAGTTCCCTGACCAGGGTTCGAACCTGCATCCTCTGCATTGAAAGGTGGATTCTTAACCACCGGGCCACCAGCAAAGTCCCCTCAACTAACAACAATTTATCGAATAACTTGAACACGCCAGGCACAATTTTGGGTACTTTGAATTCCATCTCAAGCAACAGCCAGAACAGAAGACAAAAGGCGTGCCCTGTGAAGATTACATTAGAGTGCAAAGAAACAGCAAACAATAAACTGACTTCTTTTCATGTGTTAGAAGGAATAACAGTTATGGGGAAAAAAAATAGAACCAGATGAGCAGGGTTCTTGAAGTACTGTTCTTTGATAGATTTCCAGTATAGAAAGAAATAAGCTTTTTTTTTGTGACACATTAAAAAAAATTCAGACCTTCTCTTGAAAGGTTCTAGCTTTGGGATTTGACAAGGCTCTTGGAGAGGTGTGCAGTGATGTTCACCGCTGTGTCCTTCTTTTATCCTTTCTGCCTGAATAGCAGTCTGTGTACTTTTAAACTATGGTATCTACCACATTGCATTGTAGCTGCTTGTGGTTTTTAACCTCCTGCTAGATCATGAACTATAACAACGTAGGTCATGCTCCTTAAAAAATATCCCTGTAATACTACTGCTAGTAATAGTCATAGTTATTATATATCTTACTGAATGCTTATTATATGCTAAGCATATTATGCCACCCCTATGCAGAAAGTGATACCATGCTTTAGAGAATATGTATTTAGACCATAGAAGTATTATGGGTAGAGCTGACACTGAATCAAGTTCTGTTAGCACCAGGTTCTGTACCCCTCCCTGGTGCCTAATGCAGTGCCTGGCATTTGGTTACCATTGAAGAAATACAGAGTGAAATCAAATAAGTGACAGTATTGTGAAACTGACAAATATGCCTCAGAAATGTGTCTCCAGCTGCCTGCAAAATCTATTCCCTCTTGTTTTAAATTGTTTTACTTGATGTCCTAACTGGCCCAGCAGGTAGTTATTTGGAAATTCTTTTTTTTTTAAACCTTTAATATTTTTATTTTTTATTTTATTCTTTTTTATAGAACAAATGATTTTTTTCCATTTATTTTTATTAGTTGGAGGCTAATTACTTTACAATATTGTAGTGGGTTTTGCCATACATTGACATGAATCAGCCATGGATTTACATGTATTCCCCATCCTGATCCCCCTTCCCACCTCCCTATCCACCCGATCCCTCTGGGTCTTCCCAGTTCACCAGCCCCAAGCACTTGTCTCATGCATCCAACCTGGGCTGGTGATCTGTTTCACCATAGATAATATACATGTTTCGATGCTGTTCTCTCAAAACATCCCACCCTCGCCTTCTCCCACAGAGTCCAAAAGTCTTTTCTGTACATCTGTGTCTCTTTTTCTGTTTTGCATATAGGGTTATCATTACCATCTTTCTAAATTCCATATCTATGCATTAGTATACTGCATTGGTGTTTATCTTTCTGGCTTACTTCACTCTGTATAATGGGCTCCAGTTTCATTCATCTCATTAGAACTGATTCAAATGAATTCTTTTTAATGGCTGAGTAATATTCCATGGTGTATATGTACCACAGCTTCCTTATCCATTCGTCTGCTGATGGGCATCTAGGTTGCTTCCATGTCCTGGCTATTATAAACAGTGCTGTGATGAACATTGGGGTGCATGTGTCTCTTTCAGATCTGGTTTCCTCAGTGTGTATGCCCAGAAGTGGGATTGCTGGGTCATATGGCAGTTCTATTTCCAGTTTTTCAAGAAATCTCCACACTGTTCTCCATAGTGGTTGTACTAGTTTGCATTCCCACCAACAGTGTAAGAGGGTTCCCTTTTCTCCACACCCTCTCCAGCATTTATTGCTTGTAGACTTTTGGATAGCAGCCATCCTGACTGGCGTGTAATGGTACCTCATTGTGGTTTTGATTTGCATTTCTCTGATAATGAGTGATGTTGAGCATCTTTTCATGTGTTTGTTAGCCATCTGTATGTCTTCTTTGGAGAAATGTCTGTTTAGTTCTTTGGCCCATATTTTGATTGGGTCATTCTGGAATTGAGCTTCAGGAGTTGCTTGTATATTTTTGAGATTAATCCTTTATCTGTTTCTTCATTTGCTATTATTTTCTCCCAATCTGAGGGCTGTCTTTTCACCTTGCTTATAGTTTCCTTTGTTGTGCAAAAGCTTTTAAGTTTCATTAGGTCCCATTTGTTTATTTTTGCTTTTATTTCCATATTCTGGGAGGTGGGTCATAGAGGATCCTGCTGTGATTTATGTCAGAGAGTGTTTTGCCTATGTTCTCCTCTAGGAGTTTTATAGTTTCTGGTCTTACATTTAGATCTTTAATCCATTTTGAGTTTATTTTTGTGTATGGTGTTAGAAAGTGTTCTAGTTTCATTCTTTTACAAGTGGTTGACCAGTCTTCCCAGCACCACTTGTTAAAGAGGTTGTCTTTTTTTCATTGTATATTCTTGCCTCCTTTGTCAAAGATAAGGTGTCATAGGTTCGTGGATTTATCTCTGGGCTTTCTATTCTGTTCCATTGATCTATATTTCTGTCTTTGTGCCAGTACCATACTGTCTTGATGACTGTAGCTTTGTAGTATAGTCTGAAGTCAGGCAGGTTGATTTCTCCAAGAACAAATGATTTTTATTTTTATTTATTTTTAATATTTTTTAAAATATTTTTTCCATTTATTTTTATTAGTTGGAGGCTAATTACTTTACAATATTGTAGTGGTTTTTGCCATACATTGACATGAATCAGCCATGGATTTACATGTATTCCCCATCCCGATCCCCCCTCCCACCTCCCTCCCCACCCCATGGAGGATAATTGCTTTACAATGTTGTATTGGTTTCTGTCGCACAACAACATGAATCAGTCATAAGTATACATAATATCCCCTCCCTCTTGAGACTTCCCTTCTACCCCTCACCCCATCCAACCCCCCCTAGGTCATCACACAGTGCCCAGCTGGGCTTCCTGTGCTATACAGAAGCTGCCCACTAGCTGTCTGTTTTATACATGATAGTGTATACGTGTCAGTGCTACTTTCTCAATTTATCCCACCCCCTCCTTGCCCCACTGTGTCCACATGTCTGTTCTCTATGTCTGTATCTCCATTTCTTGCCTGCAGGTGGGTTTATCAGTACCATTTTTCTAGATTCCATATATGTCTGTTGATACACGATAGTTATTTTTCTGTTTCTGACTTACTTCACTCCATACAACAGGCTTCATGAAGTGCCTCTCATTTTATTTTTCTTGCATTCCTTCCTCTTGTTTCCACTCATCTCATTTGCAGAGAGTGTAATAGGAATAGAATTACTTCTGCTAAAATCCTAACCCTCTAGTCTGAAGGTGAGACTTTGTTCTGCAGTGTCTGTTATATGACGGTATCTCCACGGATTCTTTTTCTGAGTTTTGCCTCAATGATGTCTGGCGCCTGCTTGATGGGTTCTTCCAGGATGCAGACATTTCAATGGCACCAGAAACCAAGGGCATCAATACATTGTGTTTGGCTCACTTTCCACTTTGGCTCACCACCTGCCTTTTCCTCGTCAGGGAAATTTGTGTGACAGAGGTGAGTCTCTGTGGAGCCTTCCAAGGGTGGGACCATCTGTGCTTGCTCAGAAGAAAGTCAGTCTTTTCTTTCCAGGAAGGGATCTGTCAGCAGCAGGAGAGACTTGAGCTTCTGCTTCCCATTGAGTAATCTATTTGGAAAGGACGTTTAGAACATCCCTTCAAAAGGAAGCAGCACTCACACGGGTGATGCCAGCAGGCAGCACAGAATTTAGGGAACACAGTGAATGAACCTGACACACCTTTGGCAAGGTTCAGATAAGGACTTTAATGGAAAATGGGGGGAAAAAAGATGTTAGATTATCCTCCTATGAAGTCCCAGCAGGATAGACCTCATTGCCTCTTGGAATTCTTTGTGGTTGAGCCTGATAGAATTAAATGCTTAAATCTATTTAAACAGACATTGATAAATCAACACCATTGTATCCTCAACTCAAGAGCAAGGTAATTCAAATGGCATACAAACTACTACAAGCCTGCTATAGTTTCTTTTTTACTTTAATTTTTTAAGGAAATGACAAGCTGACTATATAAGCACCTCTATCTCAAATAAATAAATACTGGTATAGGATGTTTGGCTCATGTAAATCATCAGAAGTTGAAATGAAGATGGATACATGTCAAACTAGAAGAGTGATCATTTATAAAGCTGCTGCTGGCATAATGTCAAAGAAAACAAATGCATTTTATAAGTGTAGTGTCTTTGCCCTTTCTTCCCATGTTTCTATGTAGATTATTTCTAATGCTTTTGTTTGGAATAGCTTTACAGTCTTTATTACATGAAATAAATTTGAGTTTTGAATTGACTAGCGTGTAAACTTAGTGGAAGTTCTAGACAGGTATTAGTAAAGGTAGTGTGAATAGTAATGCATTAAGTTTTTGAAGACAGGAAATATATGGCCAAAGGCTTAACCATTTTTCAATCTACAAGGAGATTGAAATTAATTTTTTCAATATTAGACATAGTCTTAAAATTAACTTGTATACACACGTATGGAGTATGCATGAGTCAAAACATTTTATTAGAGATTGTATCATTGAAATTGAGTCACCCCATCACACAGTCATATGTTTAGGTATAATAATGGAAGGATAATTAATATTTTCTAAGATCTTTTGTTCAGTCTGCCTGGAATTTTTCCCCTCCATCCTCCCACCTCATTTTCACATGACTATTTTGTTTTGTTCTCATTAATGCCACTCTTTTCCACCATTTGCCCAGTAGTTCAATCTGTCACCATATTCTCTTCTCAGAAGCCTGGTTGGCATAGAGGTTCTTAATAAATATTTGTCAGTTTGCTTCTTCATAAATATTTATCCAAAAAATAAATGCAAATGACTTTCTCAACGACTTAAAACTTTTTTATAATAGCAAGACATCTTTGAACCATTATTATTTTTTAAAATAATTATTTACTTTTGTTTATTTGTCTGCACCAGATCTTAGGTGTGGCATATGGGATCTAGTTTCCTAACCAGGGATTGAACCCAGGCCCCCTGCATTGGGAGCATGGAGTCTCAGCCACTGGGCCACCAGGAAGGTCCCATTATTTACTTCACATACCCCCTGAATAGAAATTAATAAACAAAATCAAGATCATACAGCATGATTTATTCCCATGCATGCATGCATGCTGAGTCGCTTCAGTCATGTCTGACTCTGTGACCCTATAATGTAGTTCTCCAGGCTCCTCTGTCCATGGGACTCTCCAGCAAGAATACTGAAGTGGGTTGCCATGCCTTCCTCCAGGGATCTTCTCAACCCAGGGATCAAACCCACGTCTCTTATGTCTCCTGCATTGGTAGGTGGGTTCTTTACCACTGGAACCACTTGGGAAGCCCAAAGGTCCATGAGGGCTGTTATATTTACAGAGGCTAGAACAACGTCTAGTATATTTTCAAAACTCAGATTAACAAATGGATTTGAGAATTTTTGTATGTTACTCCATCAGTCTGTGTACCCATTTCCTTTTAACCTCTTCAAAAACTTAATTTTAGAAGTTTGGGTTTGGCTCCTGAATTTTTTAAGCTATTTGAACACTTTTTTTGGTTAACAGTTGATTTGAATTAGGTAAAAAAGTTGTTCCCAAGAGGAAATCTGAATTAGGTATAATCAAACTCTGCTAGAATGAAACTGTTTCTAGAGAGCTTTAATCCATTTCTGGTGCTTTATTACAGATGAATAGATTGAGGTCTAGAGAAGTTAAATGATGTAACCACTGTACATGTAAACAGTCATTCAACTGGTAAATATTGAAACCAAAATTAGGAGATGGCTTCTAATACACAGTCAGTGTTACTTCCATTGTATAAGGCTGCATGCCACTTTAATTTTCAAATCAGATCTTAGCTGAAACTGTAGGAGAAAAAAAAAATCTCCATCTAGCTCTGTGAAATCCCCCGAGAGGAATTTAAATCCTCAGGTGACAAAACTCAGGAGCTGCAGAGGAAATTGACACTGTGTCTAGTTAAATAAGTTAGTGTTTAGAAAAGACACGTGTGGACATTGATTAAGTGCTTGTGGGCTTGCTTTTAGGAAATAAATTCAGGTAGACTGGACATTGCCTAAGGTAGAAGGTTTGAAGATTTATACAGTTATAGGAATGTTCTCTAGAAAATCCCCAAGAGATGATTACCTAAGGCATGTATTTTCAGATTGAAAGAAGAAGATCCTTAGAGAGTTTAAGTGACATGTCCAAGGTCACAAAACAGTGAGTAACTCCTTCAGAAGCAGAAAACCAGAACTCTTAATTTGAGAGAAGTGAATATTGGTTTTCAGTTGTAAAATACATCATCTTGAAGGAAATCCTTGGGTTTAAGGTGATGCATTTTTTAAAAATTAATTAATTTATTTTAATTGGAGGTTAATTACTTTGCAACATTGTGGTGGTTTTTGCCATACTTTGACATGAATCAGCCACTTTAGACATATTTTAATTGTTAAATGTTTATTTATGATATGAAACTTAGCTCAACATATCCTGTAAACATGACATCCACTTCCAGGTAGAACCTCATCAGTTCAGTTCAGTTCAGTCGCTCAGTCATGTCCGACTCTGCAACCCCATGGACTGTAGCACACCAGACCTCCCTGTCCATCGCCAACTCCTGGAGTTTACTCAAACTCATGTCCATTGTGGAGAAAGCGATGGGACCCCACTCCAGTACTCTTGCCTGGAAAAATCCCATGGACGGAGGAGCCTGGCAGGCTGCAGTCCATGGGGTCGCTAAGAGTCAGACACGGCTGAGCAACTTCACTTTCACTTTACACTTTCATGCATTGGAGAAGGAAATGGCAACCCACTCCAGTGTTCTTGCTTGGAGAATCCCACAGATGGGGGAGCCTGGTGGGCTGTCGTCTATAGGGTTGCACAGAGTCAGACACGAATCAAGCGATTTAGCAGCAGCAGCAGCATGTCCAGTGATCGGTGATGCCATTCAGCCATCTCGTCCTCTGTCGTCCTCTTCTCCTCCTGCCCTCAATCTTTCCCTGCATCACAGTCTTTTCAAATGAGACAGTTTTTCACATCAGGTGGCCAAAGTATTGGAGTTTCTGCTTCAGTATCAGTCCTTCCAATGAATATTCAGGACCAGTCTCCTTTAGGATGGACTGGTTGGATCTCCTTGCAGTCCAAGGGACTCTCAAGCATTTTTTCCAACACCACAGTTCAAAAGCATCAATTCTTCGGCAGTTCGCTTTCTTTATAGTCCAACTCTCACATCCATACATGATTACTGGAAAAACCATAGCTTTGACTAGATGGACCTTTGCTGGCAAAGTAACATTTCTGCTTTTTAATATGCTGTCTAGCTTGGTCATAACTTTTCTTCCAAGGAACAAGCGTCTTTTAATTTCATGGCTGCAATCATCTTCTGCAGTGATTTTGGACCTCATCACCAGTCACAAAATGCTTCCGGTGCTCAGTCCCCATCATCCGTCCTCTACATTGAGCTACTCTCTGGAGCTTTCCTTTCTGTTATTCTCTCTGTGTTCTTTAATCTTTGACCATTATATGCATTATTCCTAAAAATCTATTTTTTAAAAATTTTGCTTGCTTTTGTACTTGAAAATGACAGCAAAATGTTTGTATTCTTCTGTACCTTGCTTGTTTCATTGAATGGTATGCTTTTGTTGTTGTTAATTCAGATTTTATTAGGTTCATTCCTTGTGCATATATTTTGTTTTGGTTTGTTGGCAGAATGACTGGTATATTAAATAAGCAGAACTCAGGGCATAATCTAAAATGTATAATAATTATTATTTTGTCTCTCGTTATTCCTTTAATATTTAATTACAGAAGCAATCTGCTTCCTCCCTTATATATACTCCAACAAATCCCACAGGTGTGCTTTGAAGATCCATTCATGCTGATGGACACGGTCAATCTGTTTTCAGTGTTGTGCGAACTCCAGTTACTCATGGTTTGTTCATCCATTCTCTCATCTTTGTGTATTTGGTTTGTTTGATGATTACTTTTGTTTGTTTTTGCTCTTACCAGCCAGGCTGCTACAGACGTTCATAGGCATGTCTGGTGATAAATGTATGGAAGAAGCTGGGCTAGGCAGTGTCCCAACGTTTCAAGATAATATGCAGCTGTTTTGCAAAGTGGCTGTGCCAATTTGAACTCCCACCAGTGGCATCTGAGAGTCCTCGATGTTCTAAATCGTTGCCAACACTTAGTGTCACCAACCTTCTTAATTTTAGCCAATCTAGTGTGTGGATATTAGCATTCAAAGGTGATTTTTATTGTGATTCGGGATCTAATGTATTTCTGAAAGAAATATATGGGCCATATTATAAGGGGATGCCAAAATAAGGCAGAAAGTGAAGAAGAACTAAAGAGCCTCTTGATGAAAGTGAAAGAGGAGAGTGAAAACGTTGCCTTAAAGCTCAACATTCAGGAAACTAAGATTATGGCATCCAGTCCCATCACTTCATGGCAAATAGATGGGGAAACAGTGAAAACAGTAGCTGACTTTATTTTGGGGGGCTCCAAAATCACTGCAAATGGTGATTGCAGTCATGAAATTAAAAGATGCTGACTCCTTGGAAGGAAAGTTATGACCAACCTAGACAGCATATTAAAAAGCAGAGACATTACTTTGCCAACAAAGGTCCATCTAGTCAAGGCTATGGTTTTTCCAGTAGTCATGTATGGATGTGAGAGTTGTACCATAAAGAAAGCTGAGCACCAAAGAATTGATACTTTTGAACTGTGGTGTTGGAGAAGACTCTTGAGAGTCCCTTGGACTGCAAGGAGATCCAACCAGTCCATCCTAAAGGAGGTCAGTCCTGGGTGTTCATTGGAAGGACTGATGTTAAAGCTGAAACTCCAATACTATGGTCACTTGATGAGAAGAGCTGACTCATTTGAAAAGACCCTGATGCTGGGAAAGACTGAGGGCAGAAGGAGAAGGGGAAGACAGAGGATGAGATGGTTGAATGGCATCACCAACTCAATGGACATGAGTTTGAGTAAACTCCAGGAGTTGGCAGTGGACAGGGAGGCCTGGAGTATTGTGGTTCCTGAAGTGACAAAGAGTCAGACATGACTGAGTGACTGAACTGAACTGATGAATATTCACTTTAGGCAAAATGATTAAAGAAAACATACAGCACAGTCACGTGAAGAAAGTCTAAAATGTTAGAGGAGAGATGGTTTTTCATGCAGTTAGAGTGATAGCTGTTGATACATTCAGCAATCATACTTTCATGTTCATTAATATTTAATGATAATCTTGAATTAATTAAATGAAGTTCAATTATTCATAGTTATTCATTTTATACTAGGTTTTTTAGCTCATCTTGGAAGAGAATATAGTAAAGATGGGATTTATATGTGTATACATTACATTTGTAAATCCATGGCTAATTCATGTCAATGTATGGCAAAAACCACTACATTTGTATTATGTGAGTCGTATATGTGAATGACTCAGGGTGAAATCTTATACTGACCTAAATAGGTTACATTGCAAGGTTTACAGAAGGATTAACACTAACTCTTTGGGCTGTTTTGAGATTTTCACAGTTTCAGTTTTTTAACCCTCCTGCATCCTTGGTTGAGAAGTCCCCTGCCTATGCTTATGTGACATCTAATGACCCCAGTGATGTGACACAGGGTCAGGCTACAGGTTGTTTTCTGCCCCAGGGGGATCTGATGGGCAGTGCACATGCTCAGTCCTGTCTGACTCTATTCTACCCCGTGGACTCTAGCCGGTCAGATTCCTCTGTCCATGGGGTTTCTCAGGCAAGAGTGCTGGAGTGGGTTGCCATTTCCTCCTTCAGGGAATTTTCCTGAGGCAAGGATGGAATCTGAGTCTCCTGTGTCTCCTGCATTGCAGGTGATTTCTTTACTGCTGAGCCATTGGGTAAGCCCAATGGGGTAACACCCACTTCCTTTTTTAATGGAGTGGTAAAATTTTGGAATCCTTGGTACCCACTGCCACCCTCCAGTGATCAAGTAAGAGCGATTGCTCTAATAACTTGTGACCAAAGATAGATGCTCAAACCCAGAGAAATGGAACATCTTTTGGTGAAGATCCAGTAAATGCCTGAAGTTAAATGAGATTGAATACATGTCTCGATCTATGATCACAGATCTGCACAGTGTGTATTCAGCTTTGACAGAAGAGATGGTCCTCGTGTTGTAAAGTATTCAATAATGAGACACTGAGTGTGGACACAGTGGTTCACTTCAGGTGTTACAGTTGCCTTAATGACTTGGGATGGTCACCCAGCAAGAATCAGAATGGACAGAGTTAGGAGACCAGATTTATTTTAGGACCCACTGGGAGCTCAGTGTTTAACCTGTGACCATCCCAGAGTTTCTAAAGCAGTTGGACTGTAGCAGCAGGTGGTTTTGCTGTCTGAAGTTAAATTGAACAGGTCTAGACACTCATGGGAAATAGATGGGGAGACAGTGGAAATAGTGTCAGACTTAATTTTTTGGGGCTCCAAAATCACTGCAGATGGTGACTGCAGCCATAAAATTAAAAGATGCTTACTCCTTGGAAGGAAAGTGATGACCAACCTTGATAACATATTAAAAAGCAGAGACATTACTTTGCCAACAAAGGTTCATCTGGTCAAGGCTATGGTTTTTCCAGTGATCATGTATGGATGTGAGAGTTGGACTGTGAAGAAAGCTGAGCACCGAAAAATTGATGCTTTTGAACTGTGGTGTTGGAGAAGACTCTTGAGAGTCCCTTGGGCTGCAAGGAGATCCAACCAGTCCATCCTAAAGGAGATCAGTCCTGGGTGTTCACTGGAAGGACTGATACTGAAGCTGAAACTCCAGTACTTTGGCCACCTCATGCAAAGAGTTGACTCATTGGAAAAGACCCTGATGCTGGGAGGGATTGGAGGCAGGAGGAGAAGGGGACGAGAGAGGATGAGATGGCTGGATGGCATTACCACCTCGATGGGCATGAGTTTGAGTGAACTCCGGGAGTTGGTGATGGGACAGGGAGGCCTGGCGTGCTGCGATTCATGGGGTCGTAAAGAGTCGGACATGACTGAGCGACTGAACTGACTGACTGACTGAGGCACTCTAGATTCCCACCCATCCCTCCTACTCTCTCTGGGTGGGTCTCACCTGTTGACGGCAGCCAAGGACACAATCTTAATTTTGAGATGTGGAAATTGCCAGAAGCCATCCAGCTAATGAAAGCCTCTGAAAGAATAAGCTTTCTGGATCCTCAATGCCTTTGTGGCATCATGAGGTCCCACAGAAAAGTAGGGGGGATGTGGTTTCCCAAACACCTGTTTTACCTGTGGAACCAACTTCCAGAAGTTTCGGAGTTGACAGTTGGAGGACAGCCAAGGGTATCCCTTGGGGCTCTGTCCTTCGTCAATTGCATAACTCCCTCCTAACTCCACTGCCAACCTTCACCCAAGGTGGACCTAACCCATCTGCTTGTTGTTCTGTCTTTGCTTTCTCTGCGTGTGACTTTGCTCCATATGGTATTGCGAGCCTGGGAAACCCATCTCTCTGCTCCATTTGGTTAATTAGTCTCCGACTGTGTCTGTGGCTCACTTTGTTCTTATATTTACAAGATTATACAAACTAAAACTTTTCCCTTCCTACTTTTCGTGCTCTTCAGGTATAACACCAAATGAACTACAGTTTTCCAAATCCACTACATTAAGGCATTTATTTCCACCAACTCAAAATCTACAATGATAATTCTATAATCTACAGTAATGTTAATCAAGAGGCTTTTTGAAAAAGTTGGCTTAAAGCTCAACATTCAGAAAACTAAGATCATGGCATCTGGTTCCATCACTTCATGGGAAATAGATGGGGAAACAGTGGCTGACTTTTTTTGGGCTCCAAAATCACTGCAGATGGAGATTGCAGCCATGAAATTAAAAGACGCTTACTCCTTGGAAGGAAAGTGATGACCAACCTAGATAGCATATTAAAAAGCAGAGACATTACTTTGCCAACAAAGGTCCATCTAGTCAAGGCTATGGTTTTTCCAGTGATCATGTATGGATGTGAGAGTTGGACTGTGAAGAAAGCTGAGTGCCGAAAAATTGATGCTTTTGAACTGTGGTGTTGGAGAAGACTCTTGAGAGTCCCTTGGACTGCAAGGAGATCCAACCAGTCCATCCTAAAGGAGGTCAGTCCTGGGTGTTCACTGGAAGGACTGATGATGAAACTGAAACTCCAATACTTTGGCCACCTCATGTGAAGAGTTGACTCATTGGAAAAGACTCTGATTCTGGGAGGGATTGGGGGCAGAAGAAGGGAACAACGGAGGATGAGCTAGCTGGATGGCATCACCGACTCAATGGACGTGAATTTGAGTAAACTCCAGGAGTTGGTGATGGACAGGGAGGCCTGGCGTGCTGCGATTCATGGGGTTGCAAAGAATCGGACATGACTGAGCGACTGAACTAACTGAGCTAAGTGTTAATCATCTCATAATCATTTCTCAACAAATGATCTTCATAACCAAATACATTTTGTATACTTTTCATTGAACCTAGTATCTTTCCTTTTTCATTATAATGTATTTCCCTTTTGATCGCTGCTACTTGATGTTCTGGAAAGTACCCAATCATATTTTATTGGTTTTACATGATTTCAGCTCTAATTGAAGAGATAATGCATACAAAAGGGGAAAACATAGCAATTTTAAAACACCTAGAAAATTCATTGAAATCTTATTTTGTCTGAGGGAGATGATAGTTTGCTGTGTGCGTGATGTGTATTTTTATTTAATTCTTACAGTTAATCATTGATGTAGTAATGTTTTTATCCTCATTTTATAGATAAGGAAACTGAGGTATGGAATTGTCCATGGTCACACAGGGGGTAACTCGTAGAACCAGTGGAGAGAGGATGCAAATATGAGATGTCTGACTCTGTTCCAACATTCTTTATCTCTGGTCTCCACTTCTTTATCAATATGACATATATTTTATCGTCTTTAAATCTTTTCTGAACAAGACAGGTCTTTTAAATTTTAAAAAGCTCTTAAAATCGAGCTGTAGTTGATTTACAGTGTTCTATTAGTGTCAGATGTACAGCAGAGTGGTTCAGTTTTATATATGTGTGTGTGCATGGATATCCTTTTTCACATCCTTTTCCATTAGAGGTTATTACAAGACATTGAGCAGTTCCTTAGGCCCGACAGTAGGTCTTTGTTGCCTCTCTGTTGTTTCTATAGTAGTGTGTACCTGGTAATCTCATAGCCTAATATATCTCTCCTCCACTTTCCCCCTAAAGACAGGTCTTTTAAATAAATAAATCTGTTACTTGGTCTGAGAGAATGGGAAGAAATAGTATAAGAATTCAAAAGCAAAAGCAATCACAGCCAGTATTTATACTTTAAAAGGGACTTTCTGGGCTCTTAATGCAAAGGCATGAGCAGGACAGGACATCACATGCCTTTCTGAGACCGCTGGGGGAGAGACTTTGAAGGAGAGGATAGTAGAGTGTAGTCCTTCTCCTCCAGTGGCCTCAGATCCAGCCATACTGATGTCCTACCTGTACTGGGGATGTGGAGCTGGGAGTGAGGGTAGCTGGGGGGACCAGAAAGGATCAGTGGGTTGTATGCACGTAGTGTCAGTTGTGTGGTCACCTGACCAACACAACCACTATGCAATCACCCTGCTCTATTGAGAACCTGGATCTTATCTGTCTGTGCTTCACTGGATTCTGAGTGCTCTTATTTCCCTTTGCTATTGTGTTTTCCTGGAAGCAAAATGATCTTATCCATTTTGTAGGGAAAGTGCTGGGTCAAGATGGACCATTGGGCAATTGGGTGTTAGAGGAAGTCATACAAATTTCTATGATGTCTGATTTCTGGCTGAAGGAGTTTGCTATCATGTTAGAGAGAAAAGATCAAATTCACTAGAGAAAAACCCCCAAACAAACTTAACAACTGTCAGTGCTAGCTGCTCAGTCATGTCTGACTCTTTGCTACTCCATGGACTGTAACCTGCCAGGCACCTCTGTCCATGGGATTTCCCAGGCAAGAATACTGGAGTGGGTTACCGTTCCCTTCTCCAGGGGATCTTCCCGATCCAGGGTTGAACTCGGGTCTCCTGCATTGCAGGTGGATTCTTTACCATCTGAGCCACCAGATAGTTATTGGGAAGCCCAATAACCTTCAAGCCATTATGAAATAATGGTTTTATGGAAGTAACTCTCCAACCATTGTAATATGGTGGTGTTAGGGGATTTGCAGATGGAGAGACATAAGGAGTAGTGTGTCCCTTTTGTGTGCCCTGTTGTTTAGATTCCAAGAAGGCAGTGTTCATGTCTGTCCTGGTCCCTGCAATGTCATCAGCACCTGGCATAGTGCCTAGCCTGGAAATGTTTGGATGTATGAGTGAAAAGACATTTAGAGCTGAAAAATATAGGCAAATAGTTTTCTATATGCCTGAAAGTCACATCCACAGAACTAACTTTGTGTATTTTAGCTGGCAGGTAATCATCCTTGGCTCAGGTTCAATTCTGTCCGCAGGGTTGTGTTAGGTATGCCCTGTCACAGAGGGTGGACCACTGAGCTTGTCCCTGGAAATCAGAACTGATGCCTCCTTCATCTTAACCTCAGCAGTGGAACCATAAGAGCCTGAGCTCAAATCAGGCCAAAATAAGAGCGCGAGTGTGGTTAGTCCCTCGTGGCCACCTTCAGTACTGGTGGCCAAATATTAAAGTCAGTTTTACAATTGGATTTCAGGAATGATGTACAGTATATTATTTTGCTCAAATACAAATGAACTATTTTGTTAACTCTCTTGTGATTTGTGGAGCTATTTTTTTTAAATTAATACTTTTGCTAGTTTTGAAATTGTTTTGAGCTAAAAAAAATAGCAGCGACAAAGAAAATGAACATCAATTTTTAGCCCACTGAAGAATATGTAGCTCTGGTTGATTTTCATGGATGCTTGCAAAGAGTTTGGTGTTTACTAGGCATTACATACATGTTGGGATGAATGAGTAGATGGGCCTAACTGTATTTTAGGTTTAACAGAAGTTTCTTCCAGTAGAATAAACAATGGCAGTAAATGTCAGATTCGTGCTGCTAACGAAGGCTTCCTGATGGTAAAGAGTCTGCCTGCAATGCACGAGACCTGGGTTCAGTGCCTAGGTAGGGAAGAAGCCCTGGAGGAGGGATGGCAATCCACTCCTGTATTCTTGCCTGGAAAATCTCTATGGACAGAGAAGCCTGGCAGGCTTCAGTCCGTAGGGTCACAAAGAGTAGGACACAGCTGAGCGACTGAGCACAGCAAGAAAATCTACCAGTGCATTGATTTTGGAAAAGTAAATGAAGAATGGAGTGCAGATTTAGTCATTAACATCACCATCTCTTGTATTCACACTTTCCTTCCCAAAAGAGGAGAAAAAGATAAAAGCCATCTAAGAAATAAATACTTAAGCCGAACTACTGCTTCTTTTTCTTTTTTTCAATTTGTGATGACTAACTCTGCACTTTCAGATACGCCATGAATTAAATCAGATTCCCACAGAGAACAGTATGCTCAATATTTGGTCACAGTTTGAAGGCATTCCCAGATGGTTTTAAAGAAAAACTAATTTTACAGGAATGCAGGATAAATGACTAATTTTATCCTTGAAATTACAAAGGTCCCTCTATCTTAATGTCTGTGATAACTTTGTATTATCCTAATATCAAGTGTGCATGAATTTAAATTTATATTTTAAAAATTGATAATGCTGAAACTGGAAAGATGGCGTAACCACCAGAAACAGAAGAGCTGAATTCTAGCAAGTGTGTATTAATTGTTTATGCTTTCTCTCAACTGGAGAGAGGAGCCTGGGGTCTTGAGATACAGAATGCAGTATGTAATCAGCTCAGTTTTATTTATCTGGAGTCATGGAAAACTATGGATTGGCTAACCTGATGGAGAGGAGGACAGGTTTGCCTAGGTTCGCTCTCCATCTACAAGGATCCTACTGTGTATTTTTAGGACTCCTTCGGTCTTCACGCAGAGCCTAGTAAATTCAAGTGGCTTCAAATTCACTGCCCTCTATTCCCCCAGGCAGTAATAAGATCTTTTTTTTTTTTCCATTTATTTTTATTAGTTGGAGGCTAATTACAATGTTGTAGTGGTTTTTGCCATACATTGACATGAATCAGCCATGGATTTACATGAGTTCCCCATCCCGATCCCCCCTCCCACCTCCCTCTCCACCTGATCCCTCTGGGTCTTCCCAGTGCACCAGCCCCGAGCACTTTTCTCATGCATCCAACCTGGGCTGGTGATCTGTTTCACCCTTGATAATATACATGTTTCAATGCTGTTCTGACCACCTCCCAGCGACCTGTTGTCTCTTGCAGTCTGTCACCTTCTCAGGATATCAATAAATGTTGCTCTGGAATTTGTTGTTCAGTTGAGAAGTTGTGTCTGACTTTCTGCGACCCCATGGATTGCAGTGTGCCAGGTTCCTCTGTCCTCCTCTTCCTCCCAGAATTTGCTCTAATTCATGTCTGTTGAGTTGGTGTTACTGTCTAATTATCTCATCCTTTGTTGTCCCCTTCTCCGTTTGCCTTCAGCCTTCCCCAGCACTAGGGTCTTTTCTAATGAGTCAGCTCTTTACATCATGTGGCCAAAGTGTTGGAGCTTCAGCTTCAGTTCTTCCAATGAATATTCAGGATTGATTTCCTTTAGGAATGACTGGTTTGATCTTGCAGTCCAAGGGATTCTCAAGAGTCTTCTCCAACACCACCTTTTAAGCATCTTCTGAATTTACAGAATTGAGGCAGCTTTTCCGTGATGAGTTTCTGTATTAGAAGCTCATGTAGAAAGCCCTGAGTTCTCACCCAGAAAGACAGAGGTGTGGATGAGCACGTCTGCCCTGTTTTCTAGCAAATTCTGTTGATAAAATATGAATTTCAAAGATTTTCTCATAGATTATTTGTGATGTGAACAAAGTTGAGTCATTTTACTACAATTTGTTGTCCAAGACTTAATGTTCTAACCTACAGTAACAATCTAGGAAAACCATTTCCATAGCTTGATGTGCAAGGCCTTGCACTTAGTAGGCAAACATATAGTCACAGTGAGTATAGAAAAAAAAAATCAACTGCCTAATCACTGTCATAGTTAAATGAAATGTGAACTACTTCTCACCTTAATATTAATGCAGATGTTCTGCCAGTGAACAGGGCATAATTTTCATTATTCATTTTATGAAGAGCTACATAAAGTTCTCCATAAAAGCTCTAAGACATTTTTTGATTAATCCTTTTTCCAGATGAGGAAGCAAATAACCATAGAAGTGAATATTTATTGGTTTTAGAAGAATTGATGGGTCACATTTAATGATAGCAAAAGAGCAATTTCGTGATTTTTTTTTTTTTAGGTTTGAGCTATAAAGTATATTCTGTCCTAGTAATAAAAGAGATCATTCTTTTATGATTTAGTGATCAATCAAAATAAATCTCAAAAGATGCATTTTGTAGGCAGTGGCATCACTAATCATGATGGTTAATAAGATTAGAACCTCTTCCAGAAATAATTAAATTTTATAATTTATGTGTATAAGTTTATAGATATAATTCATTCACAGTCTCATTTACCAAGCATGCTTACACATTACTAGCTTTTAAAAATGGCTTGTAGAGTATATTTACAGCTATAGGCTATTTTTTAAAATAGTGAATGTTTATTACACATATGAATAAATATTTTACTTTCATTTATCATGTAAATAGGTAATGCTATTATTATTTTTACTTATGTGCTCAAATATCTTTCATATTTGGACTTCATTATATTCATAAAACAGATACTTGTCTTTTTTCCCAAAATTCATTTATATATCTTTCTTTATAGATTTATTTTTTGTCTACCAAAAGATACCAAAGGATAGTTTATGGCTAAATTACAGTGAAATACCTGAAAATTTATGGAGGGTTACAACTATATTTTAAAGAAAAGTTAATATGTGTCTGATACACTAATTCACTTTTCAGTTATTTAAGAATATTTTAAGTAAACTCACTGAAGAAAAATTCAAAATTATAAGTAAAATGAATCAATAAAATCCTAGTGGTCCAGTTAATATTTGTATGATCAACTTATCGAGATTATTTTGGATGTACCTTCTTATTTACTAAAATATTATTATACATGTCATCTTATAAACTTTTTGAGGATATTGTGAATCCTTTTACATGTTATAAATGTGGAATTATGTTACCAATTTTTATGGCTTTTTACATATCATTGAATTCAATATATATACATATACACACAGATAAGTTCATTCATGTTTAAGCCCCTAGTATTAAGCATTTTAGGCTATATCCAGATTTTTTTTCATATATTAGAAAGACTGTGGTAGAACTTCCCTGGCAGTCCAGTGGTTAGTATTTCACACTTCCAATGCGAGGGGTGCAGGTTCAATCCCTAGTCAAGGAGTAAAGATCCCACATGCCTTTTCATCTGCCCTGTGATTTTTTTGCTGTTGAAAATGGTACCTTGCACAGTTCAACAGAGACTGAAGTAAACAGTTTTTATGCTTAGAAATGGACATGACTTTCCTTTTTTCTAGTCCCTTAGTGCAGGAGTTTGAGTAAATGTAGTTAGGACATGGATTAGGCTTCAAGTCTGTTGTTTGTATCATGAACCTCAGTGAACCATCGATTTAAGATTCCTCTAGTGGTGTCTTGTGTTCGAGATCGGGCTGGGTTGTCAGAAGCGTTTTGTTTTCCCTCATTGTCTTCTCCATTCTCAGCTTGAGGTTTCCTCTTTGCTGCATCTCAGATCAGGTCTCCTTCCACACTTCTATTCCTCACTGAGCAGTGTTTTCTATCACTTGTTATTTGAGCTCTGGCTTCTTAGATGTGGTAAAGAACCTGCCTGCCAATGCCCAAGACATAAGAGATGCAGGTTCAACCCCCGGGTTGGCAAGATCCCCTGGAGGAGGGCATGCAACCCACTCCAGTATTCTTGCCTGGGAAATCCCATGGACAGAGGATCCTGGCGGGCTACAGTCCATGGGGTCGCAATGAGTCAGACACGACGGAAGAGACTCAGCATGCACAGAGGGAGTTTAGCATCCCTAAGAGCAGAGACTGTAACCCTGGGTGTTCAAGGCGTGGTCTCCTGGGATCTCTTTCCCCTTCCCCATCTGTGATGCTGAGCTCCTCCCTCAGGAGTGGGTCACTGGTGGTTCTCTTTTCATCTGCTTTCTTCCCTTGGTTGCAGTGGGTTTTCTCCGACACTCAAGGCTGCTGGGGTTTCTCTTCCTCCGGAAGATGAGTGCTTTAGTTCCGCAGGAGAGAGAGGGAGACCTTCCCTGTAGAGTTCTGTGCTCCTCCCGTGGAACTGACTCTTCCCTTTCCCCACGTGTGCATTATAAGGCATGCTCTGCTTAGACGTTTTCTAAGCTTTTCTGTGAACACTGGGTAGGGATTTGTGGAGAAATCTCCTGAAGATGATTGGACTCCTTTAATTTCTGTGACTGCCAGGGACTTCTCAGTCTCTTGCCACTTCACCCCTAGCCCCCACCCCAACTGAAGTCTGCTTCCTGGCATCCAGGTGTATCTCTCATAAATAAACACATTCTTTATGTGTTTACATTCTCTGTTCACATTATCTCTCCAGGGACCTCCCTTCCAGGGTGCAGGGAGCATGGGTTTGATTCCTAGTCGGGGGGCCAAGGTCCCACATGCCATGTGGAATAGCCAAGAAAATAAATAAATAAATAAATACAAAACAAAATAAAATGAGAACAGATTATCTCTCCCTGCAGTCAGCTCTCTCTCCTCAGAGGTGGGGCCTGTTATTTGCCTCACAACCTCAGCTCTCCTGTGGGTACAAAACAGTCATGAATTTTCTCTGTGTCCAGATTTTCATTGTAAGTGTGGGAGCAATCTTTTTCTTCCTTTCCATATCCCCGAGAGGCAATTGAAAGTCCCCACAGCTCTTGTTTCCTTAATAAATCATTACACTAAGGCATCATTTACCATATCTTTTGGTCTGAGGACCCTGTTACATAAAACTTATTGAAAATCATAAAGATCTTTTGTTTCTGTAGGTTATATAAGTAGATATTTCCTGTATTAGAAATTAAAGCTGATACTGTTATTGTTATTCAGTTGCTAAACCATGTCTGATGCTTTGCAACCCCATGGACTGTAGCCTCTGACCTCCTTTATCTCCCGGAGTTTGCCCCACTTCATGTCCATTGAGTTGGTGATGCTATCTGATCATCTCATCCTCTGCCACCCCTTCTTCTTTGGCCCTCAATCTTTCTCAACTGATATATATTTAAATAATTTATTAACTAGTTTAAAAATAAGAATAATAAGCCCATAATATATTAACATAATTCTTTGGAAAATTAAACACATTTATAGAACAAAATATATTTAGTGATAAATATTTTACTGATTGTTTTTATAATGTCTCAAATCTCTTTGTTGTTTGTTTTAAGAGACAGTGTGGTTGGAGTCTTATCTTTCTTTTCTGCATTCAGTGGGTTACTGTGTAGCATCACATAACCTCTGGATAATTCCACTGTTAACTCATGAGGAAATGAGAGTGAAAAGTAGGAATGGAGTTTTAGTATTATTATGAAAATAGGTTTGACTTTGCAGACCCTCTAAACAAAATGGGATTGACCTCCTTCAACGGGAGGTCAATCTATACTCCTATCTTCTAACCCTCATTCTAAGGAATATTTATCAAGTCCCAGTGTATTAGAAAGTTCAGTTTTCTTGTAATATGCTACAACTATACTCCTATCTTCTAACTATACTCCTATCTTCTAACCCTCATTCTAAGGAATATTTATCAAGTCCCAGTGTATTAGAAAGTTCAGTTTTCTTGTAATATGCTACACTTTCGAGATCTTAGGAAAGGGAAAAATATAAAGGCAGACATGGATCTAGAAAGGGACTGAAGTCATGCTTGAGCCTAGGTTGACCCATCTCTACTTCTGTCCTGGGTGGATTGGAAAACAGACATACCTAAGTGCACCCCACCGTTGGCTCCTCTTTCCTATGGCATTTCTCACCTTGTATAGCTATCAATAATATTTGAAGATTGCTGAATCTTATATAAAGCTAAGTCATGAGCATTACCTTTGGGTATTTAGAATTATATTCACGATAAACTGTGGAAAATTCTGAAAGAGATGGGAATATCAGACCACCTGACCTGCCTCTTGAGAAACCTATATACAGGTCTGGAAGCAACAGTTAGAACTGGACATGGAACAACAGACTGGTTCCAAATAGGAAAAGGAGTACATCAAGGCTGTATGTTGTCACCCTGCTTATTTAACGTATATGCAGAGTACATCATGAGAAGCGCTGGGCTGGAAGAAGCACAAGCTGGAATCAAGATTGCCGGGAGAAATATCAAGAACCTCAAATGTGCAGATGACACCACCCTTACGGCAGAAAGTGAAGAGGAACTAAAAAGCCTCTTGATGAACGTGAAAGAGGAGAGTGGAAAAGTTGGCTTAAAGCTCAACATTCAGAAAACTAAGATCATGGCATCTGGTCCCATCACTTCATTGGAAATAGATGGGGAAACAGTGGAAACAGTGTCAGACTTCATTTTTTTGGGCTCCAAAATCACTGCAGATGGAGATTGCAGCCATGAAATTAAAAGACGCTTACTCCTTGGAAGGAAAGTGATGACCAACCTAGATAGCATATTAAAAAGCAGAGACATTACTTTGCCAACAAAGGTCCATCTAGTCAAGGCTATGGTTTTTCCAGTAGTCATGTATGGATGTGAGAGTTGGACTGTGAAGAAAGTTGAGTGCCAAAGAATTGATGCTTTTGAACTGTGGTGTTGGAGAAGACTCTTGAGAGTCCCTTGGACTGCAAGGAGATCCAACCAGTCCATCCTAAAGGAGATCAGTCCTGGGTGTTCATTGGAAGGACTGATGCTGAAGCTGAAACTCCAGTACTTTGGCCACCTCATGCAAAGAGTTGACTCATTGGCAAAGCCCCTGATGCTGGGAGGGATTGGGGGCAGGAGGAGAAGGGGACGAGAGAGGATGAGATGGCTGGATGGCATCACCAACTCGATGAACATGAGTTTGAGTAAACTCTGGGAGTTGGTGATGGACAGGGAGGCCTGGTGTGCTGCGATTCATGGGGTTGCAAAGAATCGGACACGACTGAGCGACTGAACTGAACTGAACTTAACTGATATGTGTCCAGGGGTTTCCCCAGTGGCTCAGAGGGTAAAGAATCTGCCTGCAATGGAGGAAACCCAGGTTCAATCCCTGGATCGGAAAGATCCCCTGGAGATGGAAATGGCAACCCACTCCAGTATTGTTGCCTGGAGAATTACATGGACAGGGAAGCCTGTTGGGGCTACAGTCTATGGTGTTGTGAACAGTTGGACATGACTTAGCAGCTGAACAATAACAACGTATGTATACAGGCAATTTGTAAATTTCTTACTATTTCAGATATTAAACAAGCATGTTTAATACTTTTCAAAAGTTAACATTGTATGTTGTTCTACAAATAGGCTATGGTAAGATTTGTACTTGAACTGGAAAATGATTGTTTTCAACATATGACTCATTTTTTATGAGTAAAAGGAAGTTGAAGTATAGAATTTGTTATTAATAAAATATACCTATTTTGATATTCTCTTCTAATGTAGCATAACTCAGATTAGCTGCTGATTAGCAGCCTAACCTCGGAACAGCTCATGTTGGAATTCGGAGTTACTGTAAATTATCCATGAAGCTTGCAGGTGTCAGGACCCCTGATGATAAATAGTGAGAGGATAGACATGATGGAGTCTGTGTATATGATGGAGTGTGTGTAAATATATGCTTTGTTCTTTCTTCAAGTCCACTGCATCTTTGTTGATTTTCATGATGTATTAATATGTCACTACACATTTAGGTCCTGAAGCATAAAATATATTCTAGCCAGAATGCTGCCAAGATACTAGTGCCAGAATTGGAATGCTGGAATGTGTTTATTGAACAGCATAAACATAATGAATAGGGTTGTAGGTTTGTATCTTACTGCAAAACCTCAAAGTGATGAAAAGAGAAGGAAAGAGGGAAAGAGAACTGACAAGTTCTGTAAAAACTAAATTCTCAGGCACACACCAATATCATTCATAATGCAAATGCCCATGATATGAATAGCCTGCTTTATTGAACTCATTGTGTTAGACTCTTTCCTGAGATTGTTTCTGTGTTTCACAATTACCCTTGAGAGGGGGTTAATGCTCCCATTTTACAGATGGAAAAACTGAGGTTTAGATATGTAGGAGACTTAGCCCCAAACCCAAAGCTTACATTTGAGCTTGTATCAACCAAAATGCAAGATCTATATATGTCACTCATATTCCACCAAGCTTACTTTTGCGGCAGTTGAGAAGAGGTAAGCCAAATTTATAGTTGAAATATAAATTCTTGTGCTTAGAAATTTGAGTTGTCAGTTCTTTGTTAAAAGGCAATTCAGTGTGCGGAATTATATCCTAAGATTTGACAAATCAGTAACCTGACTTATTGCATACAAGTCTGATTAAAAAAATTTAATTTACTAAGGTTTTTCAGGGAGTATCAGGGCACTTAAGAGCTCTTTGAAAATTATTCATTGACTATGTATTGTTCCTCTAATATTAAGAGCCGTTATGTAAACACCATGTCCTTGGCCTTCAGGAGGAGGAGGGGTAGGAGATTGTGTTTCAGTGGACCTAGTGTTCAGTGTTGATTTATGTAATGTCACAAAATCCTGTAGAATGAGCACCATCTTTCCTTTAGAGATGAAGAACTATTGATTCAGAAGAGAACCAACTTGTACATATTGTGCAACTTGTAATAGGAAAAGTCAATGTTTATATGAAAATATGAGTTGGCAAAATCATATTCATATGAAAGTATCACACATTTCATTTGACAATATGAAGATGCTAGCGACCCTCACTGTGCTGAGAGAGACAGTAGTCTCTATGTTACTTGTTACAGTTTTCGTAACAGAGTAAGCATTTGTTGTAATAACATTGATAACATATTTAGCATCATGTAAACATAACTCTTCCATGGACTCCAAATCAAAATAATTAGATAACATTATGTACTTTTGGGCTTCCCAGGTGACGTCAGTGGTAAAGAATTCACCTGAGAATGTGGGAGACTTAAGAGATGCAGGTTTGATCCCTGGGTCATTAAGATCCCCTGGAGCAGGAAATGGCAACCCACTCTAATATTCTAGCCTGGAGAATCCCATGGACAGAGGAGTCTGGCAGGCTACAGTCCATGGGGTCACAAAGAGTTGGACATGACTGAAGCGACTTAGCACACAAGCATGTACTTTTTATGAGTCACACAAAAAGTTCAAAAGGCCATTCCAGCCTCTCTCGGGCTAGTAGCTTGTTGGGGGTGTGACTTGTGATGGGACCAGTGGATCCTCATGGTTATGTGTCTACTTCCATCCATTCTTTGGTGTAGGTGAACCTCTGGTCCAATGTGATGCTACCTAGCATTCTTTGCCTGCGGACTAAATACTCTGCAAGCCTGTGGACTGTGGTGCTGGCTGAGATCCTTTGGAATTAAAGCACGCTCATACTTGGAGTAGGTATCAGTTCAGATTAAGATGAATCACTGCCTTTTCCAGAGTGTCAGGTTTCCAGGCTATTTCAGCTGGCCAGGTGGTCCTCCCAGGGGGTTAGTGGCCTGTGAGGGTATCAGTGTTAGTTTCTGCCGCTGGTAGATTTGACAAGTGGCTGGGGCAGTCAGTGGCTCAGCATCCGTGTCCACTACTGTGGCTTCCCCATTCATGCACCCATTGTGCTACCGCTTGGGTGGTCAAGGGGGTGCTGGCTGACGTCATTTGACCACGTCATCTATCTGGCCCTGTATCTGCCTCTTCTGTGTTGGTTTCTCCCTGGAGGTCTCCAACATAGGTTAACAAGTCCTTCAAGCTCTTCATACTTTGTGCTCACTCTCATGGCCCTTTAAAGACACTCTCCCCAGACCTTTTCCCTCCCAATCTTTTTTTTTCTTTTTAATTAATTTTTTTATTGAAGGATAGTTGCTTTACAGAATTTTGTTGTTTTCTGTCAAACCTCAACACCTCCCAATCTTTTTAAAAATTTTTATTGATTTACAATGTTGTGTTAATTTCTGCTGTATAGCAAAGTGACTCAGTTATATATTTAATATATTATTATTCATATTCTTTCCCCTAGTGGTTTATCATAGGAGGTTGAATATATGGTTCCTGGTGCTTTACCATGGGACATTGCTTCCTCCCAGTCTTCTGGTCATTCTTCTTCCAGACCTCTGACCAGTCAGGCAAGTCATGCAGCACCGCCTGGAATCTCACTTCTTGGGTCCAACAGTCCTTGGCACCTCTGAGTACTCTCCTTTCCCTAGTCTGTGAATATCTGAGCAAGTGACTGTAGACCCCTTTGCAGAAGGAAGGATTAGATGAATCATTAATGTACATACTTGCCATGGTTTCCAAGTCCTTCCTAGGAACCCAGTTTTTCTTTTAGTTAGTTGGCTTGGTGTCTAAAAAGTGGCTCAGGTCCAGACATTAGGCAAAGGATCATGAATTTTGTTGAGGCAGCCCTTCTCAACTTCCTATTCATCCACCTTTGATTTGTTTTGATCATATCATTGGACACTATCCTTGCTGCTGTCCATCTATCTTTCCATAAAAATTGCTGAGTTTTATTAACCATCCCTGTTACCCTGAATAGGTCAACAGTTCCTGGCTGCCATTCCAGCCGCCATTCTTGATGATAATCATGCTCAGCCTTGCTGTCAGGAACATTGCTCTGTAATAGCGTCTCCTACGATCAGCCCTGGGCTTGAAGGACAGCGCCACCAACAATGACAGTGTTGTCTGTACCTATGTAACTGGTACATTTCTTCTTGCTTTGGTAAACTGTGTGTCTTCTGGGACCTCCTACAGAATGTGGTCACCTGGGAGGTTTTCTGGCCTTCGTATGTCCTGGAAAACATATGCTGCCATATGTCTTTATCTTTTCGCCCTTTCTTCTGTTGTCTGCCATAGTGTGGACTGTTGCTTTCTCCAAATTTTAAAGAATCACCTTAGCAGTGTGTCCGTACTGTCTTCTAGGTTCAGTTTTAGGGAGTTCCATCTTATATGATGGATGACAATTATTTCTGTATCAGTGACCTGTCCTTTATTAAATTGTATGTTCTTCCCCACTAGGTCCGGGACTCTCAGCATCCCACCTGAACCCATTCTGGCAGCTCTGACCATGTGTGTAGGTCTGGTCCCACAGCTCCTTCAGTATCTAGACCTTCTCCTCCCCCAGCAGACCCAGCATGGGCACAGCCACGTTGTGACTTGACCTAGTAATTTTTCTGGAAGCTTACAGGGGAAATGGACTGTATTGTGATGGTAATACTTGTTTTCTTGCCAGGCAGAGGCTTCAGCATCTTTGTACACGGATTGGTGAAGCCTTAGAGAGGGGAGTGGGCCACTTGGTTAGGCCAACAAGTTGATGGAAGTTTTGTGAGGCAGTCTTTTCAGTTGTCTTGACTGAGATGCTCTTATCTGGAATCTCAAGGTCCCTCTCCTTTGCGGAAAGGCCATGACCTTAGCATAGCAGACTTGCTCAGGCTGGCTGAGAAGTCAAGTTTCCTCTTATATTTGAGCCTGAGGCCTCCTCATCAGCTTTTTCTTCTCTCTGACTGCAGGAGCTGGGAGTCTCTGTATATGTTCCGAGGAGGCTGTGTGGTTAGTTTCACGAGTTGAGAATACCCCATCACCCCTGCCGATTCTCCCTACATGAGTGTGCCTAAGTGTGTCCCATCAAGAAATGGTGCTTATTTCTGTTCTCCTTGTATCGGGGCTGAGGCTGTGACTCACTATGACTAAACAGAATGGGGCTGAAGTGATGGTTATGTTCCTGGACTTCTGAGCCCATAGGAGGCCTGGCAGCTTTCTTGTTCTGTTGGAACCCAGCCACCATGCAATGAGGAACCCAAGCTCCATGGAGAGGTCAACATGAAGGACAGTTGAGGTGCTCCAGTTGAAACGCTAAGCTGACGTCTTAGAGCCAGAGTCCAGTGCCAGCCATTGGAGTGAGCCATATTTCATGAGACGACCGCAGGGAACACCACATGGAGGAGCAAAGCTGCCCAGTTGAGTGCAGTCAGCTCACAGATCACAGTGCAGATCAGAAAGTCCCCTTACACTTCACACTGCGCTGAACATTGGTGGCCTCTGTTTTGTGTCTTTCTCTAGTGTATCCTCAGCAAGGAGCTGATCCTGATGCTGGGAAAGATTGAGGGTAGGAGGAAGGGGTGACAGGGGATAAGGTAGTTGGATGGCATCACCGACTCAATGGACATGAGTTTGAGCAAACTCAGGGAGATAGTGAAGGACAGGGAAGCCTGGTGTGCTGCAGTCCATGGAATCGCAGAATCAGATGTGACTTAGCAACTGAGCAACAGCAGCTGCAAGAGCAAGCTGATCCCACTGCCCTTGTAACGACTACTGCACCCAGACCTTTCAGAGAGCATGATATTGTACAGCGTATTCCTATCCACTGGTGAAAGTTTTCATCGCTGCACCCTTATCAGCTCCCAGGGGCTGTCAGTTCTCTGATGGCGGTGGGTCCTCCTTGTCCGATGGCTGTCGTTGCTGTATTTCTGGTACCAGCTTTCTTGAGTCCACCAGAAAACACTCTGAAACTCAAGAGGTTTGCCTGGAGAAAGTTTACCTAGGAGCCCCTTTGGCAACAACATCTATAAGGGAATGAGAGAAGCAGCTTAGGCAGGGGGAGAATTTGAACTAAGATGTGAAATATTGGATTGGGTAGCCATTCCCTTCTCCAGGGGATCATCCCGACCCAGGGATGGAACCTGGGTCTCCTGCACTGCAGGCAGATTCTTACCCAGCTGAGCCCCCAGGGAAGCCCCATATGTATGTTTCTGTATTTGAGAGGATTATATACCTGGGAGCAAAATTGCTGGATCACAGTGTATATGTCATTCCAGCTTTAGCAAATACAGTTTTCTAAGATGTTTTAACCAACTCATACTTTCATCAGGAATGTATGAGAGTTTCATTATATATAGTTTCATATTTCCTTTTAATTGTTGGAAATGTGATACTTCATATAACACACATGTATGAGTATTTCTGATTATTCTCAATTAAATGATACATTATTTAGAAACCTTTGGAATTCACTAACGTTTAAAAAGGTCAAAGTTAGCTTTATTTTGTTGTTTTAATATATGATATTAAACATTTATTGAATTTTTCTACCAGTTTAATTTTTATCTGCTTAAATCTTTAGCATATGTAACTGAAGGATTGGTTTTCCTTTCAACAATGTTAATTTTATGTCTCTGGATCCCTTTAAAAGGAGATAAATCTGTAGTTATTATGTTTTCTAGATTTGTGTATTCTTTGATTGAGGCTAAAGACCAAAATGGTACTACTGGGTTAGCCAAAAGTATCATTTGGATTTTTCCTTAAGATGTTACATAGAGAAACTGAATGAAGCTTTTAGCCAACCAGTATTTCCCCATATGATGTGTATCTATGATGGGGTCCAAGTTCATGGATACCTTGTTGTGGCTGACTGCCTTCAACACATGGGCTTTCCTGAAAATTTTAACCACCTTAGGAGGAAGCAAAAAATTTTACCTTAGTCTAAGGTGTCATCTTTTTTCAGCATCATTTCTTTTAATGAACACTGTCAATATGCCAAAATCAGGTGCTTTTTCTCACCTAACATTTTGTTATGGTTATCCTCCTTGTCAAAAAAGAAAAAGAAATCTGCATCATCATTTTATTTCATATATTCCATAGTTTAGATATACCAGAATTTATTTAAATAAATTACTGCCAAACATTTAGATTTATTTCTTGAGTCTTCTAAATAATGCTAATTTTATATATCTATAAAATATGACTTTTTGTGTTAATTTGATTCATTAAGCTTAAATTCTGAAAGGGCCTATTATATTGGGTTGAAGAATTTTTCTAGATATTGTCAAATCACCTCCAGAATCTTATTTGGTAGTGTCTTACCTTTGCTGTTGGGTATACATGTTCTTGCACTTTTATTGACACATTATTTGCAGTGTATCACTTTTGCCAGTCTGATACTATGAATAATATATGTTACTGCTTTAAATTTTATTCCTTGTTTCATAGTGAGGCTGAATATATTAGCATATTTTCATTGGACATTTAATTATTTCTCTTGCAAATTGTCTTTCATCTGTTTTTAATTGGTTTATGCATCTTTTATCAATTACTACCAGCTGTAAACCCTTTGCTTTTCCATATGCCAATATGGCTCATGTCCCATAGTCTATATGTCAATGTCAAGTTTGTATCTTTCCTTTGTTTTTCAGTTCTGTAATTTTGACAACTTTATTTTTTGTTTATTGTTTATGAGTTATGATTTAGCCTTATGCTTTTAAGACCTTTCAAACCCCAAGGTTTTCCTCTAATTTAGATCTCAAATTAGTGTGTCAGCTAGAGTGAACTGCTTCCTGTTCTAGTTCTGTGCTTTTTCATGGTATTTTCTATGCCTAGCAAAAGCACTCCACCTCCACACATACAAATACATGTACATCACTATAACCACTACCAAGAATAAGCACCTAGTAAACATCAACCCTTTTGTCAAGACTTTGATCAAAGATGACCTTCTCTTTGAGCCTTTGCTAAGTCTGTTTTCTTCCTCCTCTCGGTAGAGTTGACTGTTCTTTTCTGCTTGTTCTCTCTACCACCCCCAAAGAAGCTATTAGAACACCTCCAACACTTCAAGCCTGTAAATTGATTACAGGCTTGCATGCTCCTACTGAACTGTAAATTTTTTGGACAAAATTTGTATTATGTCCCTCTCCACCTACCCGACCCCCCCCACACCCCGCTGAATGTAGGATAGTTACACAACAGATGTCTGGTGAGTACTTGCAGATACACAATTGATGGAGATAATTTGCCCAGGCTTAGAGGGCTGCTGAGAAGCCTAGCCTATTTCCAAGACTGTGTTCTTTAAAAAAAATATTTTATTGAAGTATATTATTGTGTAAATTTTAGGTATACAGCACAGTGATTAGTTTTATATATAAGTGTGTGTCACTCAGTCATATATGTATGTTGCAGAAAGAAACCAAATGAACCTTTTGGCCAGCCAAGTGTTAGTTGCTCAGTCATGTCTGGCTCTTTGAGACCCCATGGACTGTCGCCTGCCAGGCTCCTCTGTCCATGGAATTCTCCAGGCATTCTTGCTGGAGTGTTCTTCCTGGAGTGAGTAGCCATTCCCTTCTTCAGAGGATCTTCTCAACCCAGGGATCGAACCCAGATCTCCTGCATTGCAGGCAGACTCTTTAGAATCTGAGCCACCAGGGAAGACTGCCCCCCCCACCCCCAACACACACACAGATTTTTTTTGGATTCTGTTTCCTTTACAGGTTATTACATAACATTGAGTATAGTTCCTTGCTGTGTAGTAGGTCCTTGTTGATTATTTTATACATAGTAGTGTGTGTATGTTAATCCCAGACTCCTAAGTTATCCCGCCCTCACCCCTTTCTCTTTTGGTAACCATAAGTTTGTTTTCCATGTCTGTGAGTCTCTTGTTTTGGAAATAAGATCATTTGTGTGTGTGTGTGTGTGTGTGTGTGTGTGTGTGTGTGTGTACTGTATCCCATCGCTGCTGTTTTGCTTGAGGTTGCAAGGACCAGGAATGGTTATCTTCTGCACATATTCTCAATTCAGAAAATTCACATCCAAATCCTCTCTTTTTCTTACCTAGCTTTCAGCCAGCTGGAACTCTCATGTACTTGTGTAAAGATGAGATCTCTTTCTCCTTAAAGGGAAAAACTGGAATAGCCAAATAATACTTTTAGGTGGTTTTATGGAAGACTTGTCTATTTTGTTTAGACCCAAAAGTCCTCCCACTCCCAGTTCTCTTTGTTTCTTACTGAAAATGCTACTTTTTTCCTTTTAACTAAATTGTGTTTTGCCCATTATTTTTTCTGGTTGGTAAAATTTGTATTGCTAAAGTGGGATTAAGCTTAATGGTTATTGTTTTGTGGCTAGAATTGCATGGAATAAGCCACCTTCTTCCATAAAGTAAATGGATTGCATGGTTCAGCAACTAACACAAAACTCATTTAATGTGACAGGAGAGCATGGTTTTAGAAGTTAATATCCAGGTGATCATAAAGTCATTGACTTCTTTTGAATTGGAAGTGACCATAGAAATTACTGTCTCTTCA
This sequence comes from Muntiacus reevesi, assembly GCF_963930625.1. NCBI lineage: Eukaryota > Metazoa > Chordata > Mammalia > Artiodactyla > Cervidae > Muntiacus > Muntiacus reevesi. The sequence continues at coordinate 36,548,008 of NC_089252.1, read as the reverse complement.
TATCACCAGAGTCAACCAGTAGAAATGTGTTTATTTAGCTTTTGACTAAATTGCTTCCACTTGCATCTCTCATATCACTACTAATTTTATATAGTTCTAATTATTGTAAGGTTTCTTCCTATAACAAGTTCTATTGCTCCTCTCTCTCTCCACTGAATGCCTGTCTGTTGAGAACCTACTAATCTTATGTCCTCAGTTATATACTTGGGCCGTTGCAGTATTCTTAACTGGCCTCTTTTTCTTACCCAGTTCACTCTGTCCCACACCTTCTCCCAATCCGTATCCATGTAGTTCTGATGAGCTTGGGGCTGCAGAACATAGGCTTACCACTGCCTGTCTTCCTACCTGGTGAAAGGATACCTGCCACTTCCTGGCAGTGTGACCTTGGACATTCACTGAACCTCTGTTGTTGTTAATCACTCGGTCATGTCTGATTCTTTGTGACTCAGTGGACAATAGCCCACCAGGCTCCTCTGTCCATGGAATTCTCCAGGCAAGAATCCTGGAGTGGGTAGCTATTCCCTCCTCCAGGGGACCTTCCGGACCCAAGGACTGAACCCAGTTCTCCTGCACTGCAGGCAGATTTCTTTACCATCTGAGCCACCAGGGAAGCCCTCTGTTACTCTTGATACTCTCAGCTATAAGGGATGATAGTATGTCTCCCACCTCACTAAGTGGTTTTACAGGTTAAATGGTGTGCACAGCAGCCCCTATAAGGACCTCACCAGAAAGACCTTGCGATCAGTGGGACAGTGTCCCAGAGCTCTATGTCTGTCCCGTGAACCATTCGGGGGAAGGTCTAATCCTGTGTCAACACGCCTCCTGGATGGCCAAGCCCCCACTGGATTGTCTGAGTTCTCTCCCTCATCAACTCTCTCTTGGAGCAAAACACTTGCAGCCTGTCCTTTGCGCCTGTTCATGTGCTGGTTATTGAAACTCTTATCTGTTCTTATTCCTTGTCCCTGAGACAAGGTGCGTTTTGTTTGGGTTTCTCTTCTGTCCAGCTCAGAAATGTGCCCTTCGTAGGGAAAACTCAGGATGTGCGTGCTGTCATTTACTCAACACCCTGGCACCTTCCTTGGAGGCCAGTCAATCCTTTAAGCTGGTTTTGGTTCCCTGGGAGGGACACCATTGACCCTGATGCTGACAGGAAGCCCCTGGACCCTGTCTCTGTCCAGACAAAAAGTCTTCTAAACATAAGCCGGCTAGATGAGACATGGTGAAAAAGCCATTTTGCGTTAGATGTAAGAATGGAAGAGGTCAAAGGGGAGACTGCTGCTGCTCCTGCTAAGTCATCAGTCGTGTCCGACTCTGTGTGACCCCATAGACGGCAGCCCACCAGGCTCCCCCGTCCCTGGGATTCTCCAGGCAAGAACACTGGAGTGGGTTGCCATTTCCTTCTCCAATGTGTAAAAGTGATACGTGAAAGTGAAGTCGCTCAGTCATGCCCGACTCTTCGCAACCCCATGGACTGCAGCCCACCAGGCTCCTCCGTCCATGGGGTTTTCCAGGCAAGAGTGCTGGAGTGGGGTGCCATTGCCTTCTCCGAAAGGAGAGACTAGGAAGCTGTTCTAGCCCATCCCCACCATCTGTGCCTGTGGTTATAGTTTTTAAATTATTAGACAAAAACACATTTTTCTGAGACAGAAAGCTGGCACTTTGAAAAATATTTATTTTCTTGTTTTTTGAGTCGTGCCTGAGGCAGTGCTGGACTGAGAAAATATGGGACTCTCTTCCTCCTGTCCCTTCTCAATTAATGGCAGGCCTTTCTATGTTGTATTCAGATTACAGGAAGGACCCAGAGGAAACGAGGTAAATCCACTGTTCGTGTTGACCACCTTGGGAGATAGGCCAGGTGCTGCCCTGGGACTTGGGTCCCATCAGAGAATACCTGTGGAGTTGGCATTCGTGCTTGACTGCAGGTTTCTGGGTAACGATGCAAATTCAGTTTCAAGTTGTATTATCCTTAATAATGGTGTAGAGAAACTCCCTCTCCTTTTTCACCCGCTAACTGCACCAAACGCTGAAAGTCCACTTACGGACGTGAATGTTTTTCCAACTGTGTGGACCTGAGTATACTTCGTGTTTAAGTAGATAGATCTCTGTTATTCCTATTCTGTTTCTGGAGAGTGAAGGTACCTTTCTCCATCAGGGTTTTTCTCTATCTCAGCAGTTTGCTCAAAGAACTGGGAGGATATTGGTGTTCCTATTTATAGCTTTTATTTCAAGACCATAGGTTGGCATGGGGAGAAGATTTTTTTTGTTTTGTTTTTAAGTTGCTTATGGTACATTCAAATTGTGGTCCTGGAGAAGACTCTTGAGAGTGCCTTGGATAACAAGGAGATCAAACCAGTCAATCCTAAAGGAAATCAACCCTGAATATTCATTGGAAGGACTGATGCTGAAGCTTCAATTACTTATTACCTATGGTGTATATGTGTATATATACACACACACAGACACACACACACACACACACACACACACATATTTATTTATTTTATAAGCTTTTTTCTCATCTCTTCCTTCTACCTGCCACACTTTCTTACTATCTCACAGAGCAGTTGGCATGTGCTCACTAAATGCAAACTCATTTATATAATTATCAGGAAGGAAAACTGTCTTCATAGGAAAAAAATCAAAATGTATTTCAAACGAGGCAGGAACTGACTTCTGTCTTATCAAATGCTATTACATGAGATTTCATTTGCTCACACTGATTGCTGCATATCATTAAGCTTTGCCTGTTCTTTCCTAGTAGAATGTTCTGGGACACTGATAGGCTGGTAGAAATAAAAAATCATTGGTTGAAAAACATTTTCATCACCATCCCAGATGTCTGCCCCTTTCCTCCTCACAGAGTCCTGTGACTCTGGTGTCTGTAAGGAAGCCTTCCTCATTCCACGCTGGCCATATTGCATGTCTTTTGAGCCCCGAACCTGAGATCCATGTAGCAGAGGAGCTTTTTGCTTTTTAATTAATTTATTTTTGGCCATGCTGGGTCTTTGGTTCTGTATGCGGGCTTTCTCTAGTTGCAGTGCGTGGGTTTCTCATTGTGGTGGTGTCTCTTGTGAAGCACAGGCTCTAGGGCGCTCAGGCTTCAGCCGCACATGGTTTCAGTGGTTTTAGCTCCCAGGGTCTAGAGCACAGGCTCAGCAGTGTGGTGCACAAGCTTAGTTGTTCCTTGGCACGTGGGATCTTCCCAGACCAGGGATCGAGCCGTGTGTCCTGCATTGGCAGATGGCTTCTTTACCACTGGACCACCAGGGAAGCCCCCAGCGGAGGAGTTTTGACTGGAGCTGGGATGCTTAGAGGTTGATGACCAGATAGGTTGGGAAGATGTAGCCTGGACCTAGCAAGTGGAAAAAGGTGCTGCAGAAGAGAACTGAGAGAAGAAAGGAACATGAGATTCAATTCTCTGTAATATTGTTGGACTTAATATATATGTATGCACACAATAAAAACGTAATATATACACATACACAGAATTTTCTTTTTTTTTAAATTTTTTTAACACCAGAAACATTTTGTATTGGGGTATAGCTGTTTAACAATGTTGTGATAGTTTGAGGTGAACAGTGAAGGGACTCAGCCATCCATATACGTGTATCCATTCTCCCCAAAGCCCCCTCCTACCCAGGCTACCACATAACACTGAGCAGGGTTCCCGGAGCTGTAAGGTAGGTCTTGGTTGGTGATCCATTACATGCAACATTTTCTCTGAGAATATCAAATTGACCCTACAAATCAGCCATGGACTCTCAACTAGAGTTCGGCAAAAAAGGAGGAAAGAAAGGACGGAGAGAGTGAGGGAAGAAGGAATGAAGGCTGGCTATGTCCATTCCAAGAGATCACCTCAGCCTTTCTTCTAATTTTTTTCCCTTTAATGTTCATGAACATGAGAACAAGTTTCCTTATTTTAAAATGTAACAAAACATCGATTTGCATAATTGAAACATTTCTGAAAGTGTAATTTAGAATTTGGCAGGACGTAGACTTCATGGGGAGGGAGGGGGTTGCAACTTTATCATTGGAATTTTTATGTCTTAAAGACCTCATGGTGAAGTATTGCCTGTCATTTTCAAAAACTGTTTTCTTAAGGAGAATTTTTAGCTAAAGACATTGCTTTTTATTTTTCTTTCTTTTTAAGACATGAGTAGTATTAAACATCATTATTTTATTACTGAATTTGAAAGATAAAATAATTAAATAATTAGAACTGCCATTATCATAGTCAAATTATATTTTCTGAAGTTTAAAAATTCAACCTGTATGTTCTCGGTGTATTCTAGTTGATCATAAGTGGGTGGCGTTTTTGGCAGAACTTCAGTACTTCATTTGTAGAACTTCTGTACTTCGTTTATAGGTAAACATCACATTCTATTAATCTCCACCAGTGACTAATTCCTCACATATGACAATGGAGACTTCTAAACAGCCATAGGGCTTGTATTATAAATTATCAGGTAAATTAAGTTATTTTGAAATTTGCTGACATTTCCAAAGCAGGACTGCTAATGCCTCATATCAAGTTTGTTTAGGAAATAAGCCTTCAGTTTGCACTATTATTCAGAAAAAAGAAAAATGGTAAGAATGCTTTTTAATCTGATATTAGCCAGAGCTAGAGTTCTACCCTCGGAGAAGGCAATGGCATCCCACTCCAGTACTTTTGCCTGGAAAATCCCATGGATGGAGGAGCCTTGTAGGCTGCAATCCATGGGATCGCTAGGAGTCGGACACGACTGAGCGACTTCACTTTCACTTTTCATTTTCATGCATTGGGGAAGGAAATGGCAACCCACTCCAGTGTTCTTGCCTGGAGAATCCCACGGACTGGGGGGCCTGATGGGCTGCTCTCTATGGGGTCACACAGAGTCGGACACGACTGAAGTGACTTAGCAGCAGCAGCAGAGTTCTACCCTAACTGATAGATTGATTCATTATCTTTTGTAGCATGATACTAAGCAAGGATTCCAAAATATGCAATATTGTTGGAGATAAAATATCTGTAAATCTGTATGTACTCTGCATGTTTGGAGAAGGAAATGGCAACCCACTCCAGTGTTCTTGCCTGGAGAATCCCAGGGACGGGGGAGCTTGGTGGGCTGCCATCTATGGGGTCGCACAGAGTCGGACACGACTGAAGTGACTTAGCAGCAGCAGCAGCAGCAGTCCAACTCTTTGCCACCTCATGGACTGTAGCCCAGGCTTCTCTGTCCGTGGAATTTCCCTGGCAAGAGTACTCCTTCTTCAAGGGAGCTTCCCGACTCAGGGATCGAACTCACGTCTCCTGCATCTTCTGCATTGGCAGGTGGATTCTTTACCTCTGATCTACCTGGAAAGTATAAATCTGTATAGTCTCTGTCAAAACTGGCCTGTGAGCATTCTCAATGATTACTTTGGGACAGAAACAAATTTTGGTGGGAGTTGTGGGGAGAACAGTGGGCCAGACCCCATATTTGCTGGCTACAGGCTTCATTATGGCCACCTACAGGTCTTTTGGCTTTCTCTAATGTTGCCTGTGGAATTTTTCCCATGGTTTGCCTATGGAAAACCTCTCTGAAACTGAAATACTGACTAGAAAATGTGAGTAGGAGTAAAGTGAAAACAGTATAATTTACAGCATAAAAAAGTCCCACCTAAAAGGTATGCAGAATGGCAACATTGAATAGGAACTTCAAGTATTTGGGCATAAATCTTCCCTATGCTGTGTGCTAAGTTGCTTCAGTTGTGTCTGACTCTTTGTGATGCCATGGTCTATAGCCCGCCAGGCTCTTCTGTCCATGGAATTCTCTAGGCAGGAATACTGGCGTGGGTTGCCATGTGCTTTTCCTGACCCAAGGATCGAACCCAAGTCTCTCATGTTTCCTGCACTGACAGGTTCTTTACCACTAGCATTATCTGGGAAGCTCAGATCTTCCCTAGGCAAGTAGATAACTGAAAATAATCATAATTATTTTATTTGTTTAAGATAGATTTATCCTTTTACAAAGCAACTTAAAAAAAACCTATTTAGTGCTTTTTAGTAATAATAACAAAGCCATACTCTATAGTGGTAAAGTCTTAAAGTCAGAAAACGTGGCTTTGCAATCTGATATTCATGGGCCAGGTGACTTTGGAAATGTAATTTTGATCCATCCACATCTTTCTTTCCTATAAAATAGAATTAGCCATGCTTGCCCTGCCTGCCTCACTGAGTTTTCTTGAAAAGCAGATCAGGTAATAAATATCGTTATTTTGTTTTTGTTTTATATTGGTATAAATTTTATATAGTTGACATAGAACATTAAATTAGCTTCAGGTGTGTAGCATAATGATTCAATATTTGTCTTTACTGCAAAATGATCACCACGATAAGCTTGGTTATCCATCATCACGTTATTTGCTATTTTGAAACAGTGGCTTTAAATGGAAGTATGGAATTATTATGATTTTAGTTCCTAACATTCATAATATAAATGGAAGGGTCTGTTTCTGATTAACCTACTTCATTCACCAATATAAAATTAATTTCCTCACATTTAGTGGATTTAATAAAGTATTTTAATAATACAGTTATGAGTTCAGTTTTGACCCCTCATACATCTTAATGTCCTGAAGGAATTATAAACTTAATATTTGTTTTCATGGTTGGGTAATACAAAGTTATTGATTGCTGTTTAGGTGCTTCCTGACCATTGAGCAGCTGATCTCAGCAACTGCTGTGCGTTAGTCTCTCAGTTGAGTCTGACTCTTTGTGACCCCTTGGGCAGTAGCCTACCAGGCTCCTCTGTCCATGAGATTTCCCAGGCAAGAATACTGGAGTGGGTAAACATTCCCTTCTCCAGGGGATCTTCCTGACCCAGGGATTGAACCCCGGTCTCTTGCATTGCAGGCAGATTCTTTACCTTCTGAGCCACCAGTGACTACCTGGCATAATAAATCTTCCTGCTCTGGAAAACTACAATCAGTTGTCCCCTCTGTTGGGCCAAGTCCTGTCTTTTAGGGACCCTTGGATGCATTACTTTGTCTGTGCTTCTGTGATATTTAAGTCACACTTGTTAAAATACAGATTCCTGGCCATTTTGCCTATGTGACCTTGGGATTGTACTTGTCTAATAAGATCACCAGGTGCTACGATATATACTGATGATGTATACTAATGATTCCACATTACTATTTCTTGGCTGCTAAATTCTTAGTGTCTGATAAATAAGTGAGGATAATGAATTCTTCTATATTTTATATAAGGAAAACTCAAGGGAGTTGGACAGCAAGGAGATCAAGCCAGTCAATCCTAAAGGAAATCAATCCTGAATATTCATTGGAAGGACTGATGCTGAAGCTCGAATACTTTGATCACCTGATGCCAACTCATTGGAAAAGACCTCGATGATGGGAAAGATTGAGAGCAGGAAGAAAATGGGGCAACAGAGGATGAGATGGTTGGATGGCATAAGTGATTCAATGGACATGAGTTTGAGCAAACTCTGGAGACAGTGAAGGGCAGGGAAGCCTGGTGTGCTGCAGTCCATGGGTTTGGAAAGAGTCAGACACAGCTTAGCGATTGAACAGCAAGAGGGGGGGAAACCTTTATCATGCCTAAGATAATGAGACACACTTTCGTTTTAGATTTTTTTTTGCCAACAGCTGTGACTAGCTTTTTGTTGTTGTTGTTCTGTCTGATAGGCAGCATTGTTTTTGTGAAAAAAATTAATAAAACCTGGAGATGCAAAGATGAGTTTTAAAGATTTCAACTTCTTTCCCACCATTCTTCCAACCAAGGCCTGTGAATGTCAGCTAAGAAATTTTAGTATCTGAGTGGCACAAGAGTGTTGTGTGGCCAACCATAATGGACATTGGTTGGGCTCAACCTCCAGCTGAAAGAACTGGTTGAAAATTTTCATCTGACCATTCGTTGACCATTTGGGAGTGCTTTCACTGACATTAGTGACACTGTGTAACTTGATTTCCTGCTTTTTACATGATTTATCCAACCTGTTAGTCTAGAGATCCTGATAATGTCTAGACTTCAGAGGAATTTGGAAGATTTGCCTTTTTTTTTTTTTTTTTTAGCTATCCAAAAGAAGAGTTAATGTATGATAGAATATTGGGGGAAAAGGACATCTATTGTTCTCAGAAATGACAAACTTTGGTAGGTACATGAGATCAAGGAAAGAAAATCTTCAAACCTTTGAAGCCAGAGTAGATTGTTCTACAGCTGTGTTCTTAATGTGTTTTCCAGCAGGATCAGGACACAGGGAGCTTATAAAAATGCAGGTTTTCAGGCCCTACCCCAGATGGACTGAATCAGAAACCCAGACGTACGTGGGTCCAGCAGTTTGTGCATTAACAGGCCCTCCAGATGGTTCGTGTGGGTGCTAGAGATTGAGAACCACTGCTCTGAAGCATCGTTTGTGAGCTCCATCATGCAGGCCAAGTATGCATTCTTTCAATATTCCTAATGTAAAACCTGATGGCTTATTTCCATTGATCTAGATCAGTACTTCTGGCCCAGCCTTTTTCAGTAGCTGCCATTCGCCACCAGCAGATGCTGAAGCAGCAGGCTAGACAATTCTGCCTGTCCTTTCTCTATTCAGAACAACAGCAAGAGAACTGTCCTTTATGATACACGTAGGGAAACTGGAATATTTTTACAGAATAATCCTGGTCAGCTTGTCTCTAGCTAAAATTCACCAGATCAACTACCTCTTAATATCTGTTAGAATCTTTAGTGGTTTCCTTAGAGCTAGGTAAGTGGTTCAGACGGTAAAGAATCTGCCTGCAATGCAGGAGACCTGGATTCGATCCCTAGGTTGGGAAGATCTCCTAGAAAAGGGAATGGGTTCTTGCCCTAGTATTCTTGCCTGGACAGATGAGCCTGGTAGGTTATAGTCCGTGGGGTTGCAAAGAGTCGGACACCACTGAGCAATTAACTTTCTCCTTTCTGCTCCTGATTGCCATACCTGCACTGTTCGTAGCTGCCTATGTATATGGGGCAGATCCTGGGTTTGCTGCCATTCCAGGGCCTTCTGTAGACAGGGCTGACTTTGACAGTGATGTTCTCAGAGCCATTCGGAGACTTGACTTAGAGCTTTTAGCTCACATCAAATTGCTACTTAGAATGGGTAATAACTAGGCTGTACTTACATACACAATTATGCACAGGAGAACAGACAGGTTTTGGGAAATCCAGGATGCTTACAGAATAGGAGCTGTGGCTCCACACACCTTCAAGGTTTCTTTACTTTTATTTTTTAATTCCTCCAATAGCTGACTCTCTCTATGCTGACCTGCTACTCCACCTGTCTCTCTTAACAGACCCCCTACACCTCTAATTTGAAAAAGTTATACATCTCAGACTTTGGAGCTAATTATGCTGCCAGAGTGTTGGCTTTACTTCCAACAGCCTCAACAAAGGATTTCTGAGAAAAGATGAGGAAGAAAACTTCCCTAAACATCCTCGCATTTAGGGGAGGAAAAAAAAAGCCTCAAAACACTTAGCATCATTTCCCATGTTTACATTTTTGTTCCTCTACTCCTTAGGTGTTTCAGCTTGGCTCAATAGCTTTCTGACCCTTAGTTTCATCACCTTAAAGTGGGATCATAATACCTATTTTATGGGGTTATTTTGTGTGCTAGATGTAATTAAACAGGAGAATGTACATATGTCAATGTTTAAAAGATGGTAACTATCTTTTGTTACTCTTTTTTTTTTTAAGACTTCATGTTGGGAGTAGAACATTTAATTTATTTGCAATGTAGAAATGCTCAGAAAGTGGTTTTTAAAAATATATATATTTTTATATAAAAGAAATATATCCTTTTAACAGTTTGACATTGAAGTGAATTATCAAAAAGATGTTTTGAAATCATCTCCCCTAAAGGTCTTTAAAATAGGTCACATTGGAGGCGGAAGAGGTCGGCTTGTCTTAGATGGCTCAACTCTAAGAATTCTTCCCCATTTTGAAATTTAGTGACTTTATCCCTGGCCTGATGGGCACATAGAAAATTGATTTAAGTGACACAGATGAAAGCAAAGAGATAACAGTTGTTCTCCATTGACTGATTTCTAAGTGTTTGTGAAGAGGTTTCTGTAGTTTTCTTTTAGGAGCAGCAGTAATGCTTTTAACTTCCACTCCCATCATCATCTTCCATCAGTTTCAAAACATTTTCTGTAGTAGCTATTAAGTTAATAGACATTGCAGCCTGCTAGACTTCGAGTTGGTAAACAATTTGTCCAGAAGAGAGGGGACCAGGCCTGTGTAATTTCAAGTTAGTATATCCACTAAATGCACATGCAGTTTCCACTTTCACTGTGTTTGACTTCAACTTGTAAGGTAATTGGGAAAATTGAAAAGTCATATTTCTAGTGATGAAAAAAAATTGCTTTATTAAAATCTTTTTTCCCCCTTTATTCCTGCAGAAAAGCAGAGGGAACTGTGATAATATATATTTGGAATTGGACTCCTTTACGATACTGAACTCCCCAAATCCTAAGAATTTCCTAAATGCAGAGAGCAACAAAGATGCCCTTTGTTAGGTTAATGAGGTGACTTTTGGAAAGCACCTGGGGATGGAGGCAGGTTGCCAGGGGGGCCAACCACGTGATTAGAGGGTGGGACCTTCTAGTCCCACCCCCTGACTTCCTGGGAGGAGAGAGGGGCTGGAGATTGAGTTCAATTGCCAGTGGCCAATGCTATGTCAATCATTCCTACCTAAGGAAGCCTCCATAAAAACCCACTCCAGCAATCTCCAGAGAACTTCCGGGATGGTGAGCACGGGTGCTAGAAGAGTGATGCTGTCAGAGAGAGGGAAGCTTCTTGTCTTTTCCCGTGTGCCTGGCCTTGAGCATCTCTCATACCTGGCTGTTCCTGAGTTATAACCATTGTAAGAAACAGGTCAGCAGGTAAGTAAAATATTTATCTGAGTTCTGTGAGGTGCTCTAGCAAAATAATTGAACTCGAGGAAGGGGTCTGGGGAACCTCTGTTTAAGAGTTCATTGGCTGGAAACACGGGTGTGCTCACTTGCTCAGTCATGTCTGACTCTCCTGTGACCCCATGGACTGCAGCCCAGCAGGCTCCTCTGTCCACACAATTTTCCCGGTAAGAAAACTAGAGTAGGTAGCCATTTCCTACTCCAGGAGATCGTCCTAACCCAGGATTGAACCCCTGTTCTCCCCTGTGTCCTGAATTGTTAGGTAGATTCTTTACCTACCTTCCCATATGTGGGAAGCCACGCATGGCATGGACCCCTCCATATAATGCCACATTAGTGACATGTTGTTGTTCCCATGTATAATGATCATACAGAGGCCTTTTCAAATTTAAATCATGATGTAATTAAGGACATATACTAAGCCAGAGTGATATTTTTAGTTGATAGTGTTTGTGTGGTAGTGAAATGTTTATTGATTAAGAGGGAATCCATTGAGCTAGGAAAACATTCTCCAAACCATTGGTGAATGACAAATCTAAGAATTACCTTTTGAGGTTGTATACCGAGCTATCTTCTGCACTAGGGATCTCAGAGAAGAGAGGAGGTGACAGGTTGCCTTGGGAGGGTCATGACTTAATTAGAAGCATAGGTGACAACTTGGAATTGTTTGAAGCAGGGTGGTGGTGGGGTAGGGGTGGGGTCTTGTGAGTTTGAATCTCTTACTGGTGGCACCTGACACTCATTTCAGGTGGGGTGTTAGAATTGAGTTGATTGTAGGACAACCAGCTGGTATTGGCCAATTGCCTGGTGTGGGGAAAATCCTACATACACATTGGAATTAAGTGCAGAATCTTAGGGACAAATCAAAATGTGCAGGAATTCACGTTGAATGTTGCCTATTGTTGAAAAACAACAAAATTCAACTGAATTTCAAAGATCTTGCAGACTTTATCCAACAATTTATGAATGGAGAAGCATCCAATTTGGTAGGTGAAATGGAGCTCCAAGGAGCTGTTCAGTGTGGAAGACTCAGTAGGCCAAAGGGAGCAGGACTGAGGAAGTTATCCTGGGCAGAACGTGGGTTAGTTATTGTATCTCTCCTTTGGAAGAAGGCAGGGGTCTCTCAGGATGATTTCCTAACAAGTGCTTATCAGGCTGTTGTTGATAGACTGCTTAAAGATTCCATTTCTGGGAGAGCCAGGGACCATAATGAAGTCTCAGCTTGGTGACGTGGGACTTAGCATAAATGACTGCATTTTAGGCTTGAAAATTGGAAGTGTTAGTTGCTCAGTCGTGTCTGACTCTGTGACCCCATGGACTGTAGCCCGCCAGGCTCCTCTGTCCATGGGATTCTCTGGGCAAATATCCTGGAGTGGGTCGCCATGCTCTCCTCCAGGGGATTTTCCTGACCCGGGGATTGAACTCAGGTCTCCTGCATTTCAGGTGGATTCTTTAACTATTGTCTTGCTTTTAATACTTAAAATGTGAAACATAGGTTTAGCATGTTTAAAATGCTTAAACATAGGCGGTTCTTTTTGTTAGTGTTTGTTTCACATGAATGTGCTTTATCTCCCAGGATGATTTTATATGTCCTGTGGTTCTGAACACATAGTAAAGAGCTTGGAAATACTCACTGAATTTAAATTAGTACTAGATATACACTGACATTTCTAAAAAATGTTTGTGGCAGAAATCACATATACCTGAATACATATACAATTAACTGATATGGGCCATATGCCCCATTCTCTGTTTAGCATTAATGCTTTAGGAAGTCACTAAATCTTAAAAATAAAAAAGTAAATTAGAGTAACGTATTGATGACTGATCTGTAAAACAGCTTTATTCACTCATAAACTCTGCTTAATAGTTAGATAAATAGTCCTGAGAAAAAGAGTAGGATTAAGAACTCTACTTAGAGCTGGTTAATTTAAATTTTAAATACCACCAGTTCCTAAGATGTATTAAAACTGAGCTTCGAAAGGTTTAGCCTCATGTGTCTTAACGTTTTATTAACTAGAAATGTAATGATGAAATTGACCAATTTTGGTGCTAGTAATTCCAGATTTGTGGTGGTTTCACTGCACTAAAAATTGTAGGATTTCTTTGCTATTTATGAAAAAAGGACTTGATACACCTGTTAGTGTAATTAAGAACAATGAATATATTTGAGGAAAAACATACTTGGACTTTAAAATATTTCCTTAAAATATATAGAAGGATGCTGATAATTTCAACTGGATGTTATCTGTTCAAAGAAGATGAACATGTTTTCCAGGAAGTATTTTGATGTAAATAAAGGGTGGCTTCTAAGAACTTATTAAATAATCAAATTTGAAATTGTCATATAACATCAAGTGGTCTTTCTTAAGACTACTGCTAGCTCTGACTTTGACATCAATTACAGTTCACCAAAATCAGCCTTGTGATGCCAAACTAAGGAAAGATGGCCTTTTAATGACTGAGTCATGGTTATTAATAAAACTACTACTCGTAATAATGATTACAAGGACTTGTTACACTTGTTATCTACTAGGTATTGTTCTAAGCACATTAAGGGATTTATTGTCTTCTCAAAATTACCCTATGGCAAATGCTTTACCATACCCATTTTATAGGTAACAAGAGTCACAGAGGCTCGGAGAATTTCAGTGACCCGACTCGGTAATGTGGCGCATTAGGAGCCCTGGAATCAGACCTCAGGTGTGTCTGGCTCCAGAGCCCATGGTGGTCCTGTTTGGTCTAATTTAACCCAGCACCTTTCCCTCTTGTTTTCAGTTCTTCCCTTACTGTGAGGTGTCACAGATGATACTCCAAATAGCTTTGAGAACAGCCAGTACAAGTTATGCAGCACAGGTTTCAGAAATACTGTGCAAAACCCAGCGAGGACCCCTTAATTCAGTGAACCTCCAGCCCTGCCCTCCAGGCCATGGGCCCCTTTCACCTATCTAGAAGGTACTCCTTCTCCTCCTCCTGACTCATGTTGCAAGGAAGATGTCAGATTTTTCTCTAGTTCCTGTTTTTTGACTACTCAGCTTTAGCATGAGTTCCTCCCTTCCAAATGAACCAGCCAGATTGGTCTTGAAAGGGAAAGGCATTGGGCTTTCTCTTGAGGACATCCAATACCAGTGCTCCTGTCCACAGGGTTTGCTGTACAGAAAACTCTCGACCTTTTATTCCTGGTAAGGGCTCTTGCTAGGCTTCCTCGTTGACTCAGCAGGTAAAGAATCCACCTACAATGCAGGAGACCTGAGTTTGATCCCTGGGTCGGGAAGATCCCCTGGAGGAAGAAATGGCAACCCGCTCCAGTGTTCTTGCCTGAAAAAAATCCCATGGACAGAGGATCCTGGTGGGCTACAGTCCATGGGGTCACAAAGGGTCAAACACGACTGAGCATGCATGCATGCAAGGATCTTCTTTACTCTCTCTGGGGCCTCAGAGTAATAGGAGAACATCATTAACTGAGAGTAACACAATCCCCTTATTTGACTTCACTGCTTTGGAGAAATTCTTCGTCTTCACCATTATGAAGTTTGCTTGCTCTACAGAGGGGCTCTGATACCTGCCCTTGGGGTGGTGATGAATATTCCCAGCTGGGTTTCCTGGTGGTCTTAGCTTTGAAGATAATGAACCATTCTTGGTATTTCTCTGTATCTTTGCAGAGCAGACTTTGGATGTAGAAGATTCCTCAGTCTGCTCTCTCCCTTTCTTTATTCGGTTTTCTAGGACTTGGAATCAAGTGTTAAATTTTTATTTCTTCTTACTGAGTAATAGAAGCAAAAATCGACCCTGTGGACTACAAATAGCCCACCAGGCTCCTCTGTTCATGGGATTTTTAAAGCAAGAATACTGGAGTGAATTGTCATTTCCTTTTCCAGGGGATCTTCCCGACCCTGGGATTTCTGAACCTGGGTCTCCTGCGTCCCCTGCATCACAGGCAGGTTCTTTACCTGCTGTGCCATTGGGGAAGCCCAAAAATCACCTAGAAGAGACTAGTTCAGCATTGTTTGCATATTTATTTACAGGCAGTTCTTCAAGCTTATTGCTTGCCTGAAACTCCTGGGGCGGAAACTTCTACTTGTGTATCTCAGTTAAGCTCAGGGTGGCTTCTCCATATGATACTGTTGCATGATGTGCATTTCTTGGGTCAGAGAGATCCTGAATTGCCCTCAGTGAAAGTGTTGATCACTCAGTCGTGTCTGACTCTTTTGTGACCCCAAGAACTTTAGCCTGCCAGGCTCCTCTGTCCATGGGATTCTCCAGGCAAAAATACTGGAGTGGGTTGCCCTTTCCTTCTCCAGGGGATCTTCCCAACCCAGGGATCTAACCCAAGTCTCCTGCATTACAGGCAGATTCCTTACCATCTGAGTCACCAGGGAAGCCTGAATTGCCCTCAGAGCCTGTCACTTTTCCAGTGGTGTGGGGGTCAGAGGCATGCAGTCGTGAATCTGTCTTTACCCCAGAGTTTAGAAACATCACCTAAATTGCAGCTCACACATTCAGTGTTAGCAGGGCAATTGACTCAAGTGTTTTTGTCTTCCTTTATGGTGATATGAAGACACTGTACACGGTGCTTTCTTGTCTGTAAATTAGGAGTTTTTAAATTCAATGCGTATTGACTTCAGCAGTTTGTTATAAACTCTTCTAGTATTCACATCACTAGGTTGTAAAAAATGCTGTTTGGTCCTCAGAATACACACTATATCTATCTTCATTTACCACTGTGTCTATCTAATTTACCTTTTCATCTTTTCTGCATCTGTTTCCATCCCTACTCTTAATGGCAGACTTTTATAGAGACCCTGCTGTATGCCCGGTAGATTTTTTAGGTTAAGAAGTTATCAGTATCTGGCTGGAAGTGATACACACTGAGTTCTCTCACTGAGATAGATATTGCTGTTTAAAAATAATGATTTTTAAACTGAAACCAAAATCTTTATTTTAAACTTGCAGCTTGATTCCGAATGAGTTTGTCTCAATTTCTTTGAACCCAAGAAATACTTACTACCCTAATTTTTTTTAGGGATACTAACAGCAATATAAAAAGAAAAAAAAAGATTACAAAGAAGTAAGTACTCACTTGGAATTTTGTCTTTTTATTTTATATGCTGATAGGGGAAAATGTGAGCTCAGATAAGGAATGCCAAATGCAATATGCTGTCTCTTTTACAAGTATTTTGCATTGGAACGTTCAATTTTACATAGTTCAAATGGAAGACTGAAAATCAGACTGGAAACTTAACATTGACACTTCTTGGTAAATAAATAGAACTCTTCCTTCTTCCATTTCGTACTATTTAATAGTATTCCTTGACTATTTTGAGGAAGATTTAATTTCTGACTAATGACTTATTTCAGCATGTGTGTGTGCCTACTCATTTGCTTCAGTCATGTCTGACTCTTTGCAACTATCTGTGGACTGTAGCCCGCCAGGCTCCTCTGTCCATGGGTTCTCCAGGCAAGAATCCTGGAGTGGATTGCCGTGCCCTTCCTCCATGGTTATTTCAGCACAGCTGGGCCTAATGAAGATATTCCCCATGTGTGTCTCATGTAAGTTTCCTGGAACCAAACGCTCTTTATCCTCAGCACATGAAGACTGAAACCGACATAAAGCAATTTCTGAAATCCTTGAAGAGAAAAGACATCTTAAAATGTCACTATTGACATCAGAGAACCTTGCTAATTTCTAAGATCATCAAAATCTTGATTTCTAAAAATATATTTGTTCCCACCTGCTGAAAATCATCTGACTCAGAGGAATTTGTATTTCAAAGGAATATTTTAACAATAAAGCTGAAAATTTTCATGTAAGAGCTGCATTTTTATGAATAATTAAGCTAATTCTTTGAAAAAGCAGTGCCCAGCCTGGTGCTCTGTGATGACCTAGAGGGGTAGGACTGGGGAGGTTGGAGGGAGGGTCGGGGGGCTGGATATATGTACAAATATGACTGACTCACATTGTTTTACAGCAGAAACTGGTACAAGATTGTGAAGCAATTGTCCTTCAATTTAAAAATTGAAAAAGAAAACATTTAAAGCCGGAGATGTGAGAGCTTTCCTTCGGGGTGGGGGAGGGGGCGGTTTCTCTTCAGTTCTTCTCCAAGAGAATCTTTCCATTTACACATGCATTTTTCTGTGCTGTTGCTTGATTGCTTAGATGTTGTCTTATTTAGATGGAAGGCTGCTGCTGCTGCTGCTAAATCGCTTCAGTCGTGTCCGACTCTGTGAGACCCCACAGACGGCAGCCCACCAGGCTCCCCCGTCCCTGGCATTCTCCAGGCAAGAACACTGGAGTGGGTTGCCATTGCCTTCTCTGAGATGGAAGTCAGTTCTTTCCAAAATGCCAGTGAAATAACGAGTGAAGAAAAAGGAAATGTTTAAGTTCTTATCTCACACCTTCAGTAGCTCATTGTTTCCTCTTCATTAAGAACAGTAGACATCTGATGATGCTTACTAAAATTTCAATAGTTTATGCCAACAGCAAAATCCATGATATCTAGTAAAAGGATACCTTTTGAGGTTCACAGGACCCTTCGTAGGCCTCATGGTGGCTTCTTTTTTTCTTTTTCTTTTTTTTTACATATGTAGAAACTATCTTGTCTTATTACCATATTCAGCCACATAGCTATTTTTGTATTCATTTATTCAATAAATACTTACTGCGTGCCTTCTATGTATTATTGGTTTAGGACTTGGAGATTTAAGAGAGTGAAACATTGTGTTTACCCTTAATTGATAAGTTACCAAGAGAGACACACAGAAACAGACCCACACAGACAAATATGTAATTACAAACGGTGTCTCTAAGTAAACAGACTGTGAATTCAGATAAAGAATAAGAGTCAGGGAGAGGTTTAAATAGGTTGGCCTAGGAAGACCTTGAAGGAGATCCCATTTGAGATGGGAGTCTAGATGTTGAGAGTCAACCATATGTATAATTGGAGGCAGTGTGCATTTCAGATATGTGCAAATATGTGCAAAAGTCTTTGGGTGGAAAAGAAATCAGCATATTCAGGAAATGGGAGGGAAGACTCCTGTGGTTGAAGCAGAGAAAGATGTGGGATAAGGTAAAAGTCTGTAATTCTTCAAGAAAATCTTTCCATTTACAAAACTGCATTTTCATGATCTGTTGCTTAATTGTTGAGATGTTGTCTTCTGTAGATTAAAGCAAGTTCTTGTTGAAATGCCAGTGAAATAGGGAATAAAGAAAAAGGAAATTTTTAAATTATTTCACACCTTCAATAGTTCCTTGTTTCCTCCTGATTAACAGTAGACGGTGGTCTCTACAGAGGCAAATAAATAGGAGTCTAGGCATATTTTCCAAGGTCACAGGAAGAAATTAGGATTTTAAATACAAAAGGAAATCACCAGAATTGATCAAGCATGTGATTGACAAAACCTAATTGCTGCCTTAAGATTTTTTCTGCTAGCTTTTAGAAACTCCACTGATAGGGGTTTCATTTGGCAGTTGTCTTGGGGTCTAAGTAGTAAGAGGTGATGAATATCTGAATATCTGGTTCAAGATGGTAGCAGAGGACATGCAAAAAAGTAAAACCATGCCTTCATGTTTAGAGCTTGAGTAGGCATGACTTGCTGATGAATTAGGGATGGGGGATGAGGGTGGAGGAGGAGGAAACAAGGGCAACTTTTATGTTTCTGGCCTCATGGTTCACTGCCTTCATCCTGAGAAGGAGAAATTTGGAGCTAGAAGCAAGGAAGTCAGGACTCCAATGTTTTGTCTGGGTCAGTCTAAATTTGAAATGACCTTGAAATACCAATGTTAAGATGCCAGATAGGCGCTTGAAATGTGAGACTGGACCTCAGTCTTGAGACCTGTCCTGGGGGGCGGGGGGGAAGATAAGTGTGGGAGTCCTGAAACATAAAGATGATATTTATCCATGCTGCTGCTGCTGCTAAGTCGCTTCAGTTGTGTCCGACTCTGTGCGACCCCATGTACTGCAGCACGCCAGGCTTCCCTGTCCTTCACAGTTGAGGCAATAAATGATGTTGTTTATGATTGATGTGCTTGTTAGACAGTTTACGGTCCTGCACCAAGCTACTTTCTCTTGGTATGTGTGCGGAATAATGGGGCTGGCCCAATGGTGAGCACTCCAGGTACAGGTCAGAGAAAAGAGAAGATGTGGGGGAACCATAAAAGAGGTCTAAGAGAAGAAGGGCTCAAAGGGGACAAATGCACCCACACATGCATGTTTAGGGCAGTGTTTGTCACAATTGCCAAAACTTGGAAGTAGCCAAGGGCTCCTTTAGTAGGTGAGTGGATAAATAAACTGGTACATTCAGATTATGGAATATTATGCTGTGCTGAGAAAAAGCCATCAAACCATAAAAAGATATGGAAGATACTTGAATTCGTATTACTCTATAAAAGCTATTTTGAAAAGGAATCTACTGTATGATTCCAATCACACAATATTCTGGAAAAGGCATAACCGTGGAGACAGAAGATGAATGGTTACCAGGTGTTTAGGAGGGTGGGAGAGATGAGATGAATAGGTGGAACACAGGATTTTTAGGACAATGAAGTATTATTAATAGATATGATGCAGTATGATATACAGTTCAGGAATGTTCAGTACTTTCAAATTTGTATACTCAATCCCCAAGAATTTTTCATCTTGCAAAACTGAAATTTGGTCCCTGTTGTTCAGTTGCTAAAATTGTGTCTGACTCTTTGCCACTCCATGGACTGCATCATGCCAGGTGTCCCTGTTCTTCACTATCTCCTGGAGTTTTCTCAAGCTCATGTCCATTGAATCAATGATTCCATCCAGCCATCTCATCCTCTGCCGTCCTCCTCTCCTCCTGGCCTCAATCTTTCCAAGCATCAGGGTCTTTTCCAGTAAGTCAGTTCTTCACATCAGGTGGCCAAAGTATTGGAGCTTCAGTTTCAGCAGCAGTCCATCCAATGAATATTCAGGGTTGATTTCCTTGAGGATTGACTGGTTTGATTTCTCCTTGTCCAAGGGACTCTCAAGAGCCTTCTCCAGCAACAGTACAATAACATCAATTCTTTAGCACTCAGCCTTCTTTATGGTCCAGCTCTCACATCATACATGACTACTGGAACAACAAATCCGCATTTCCCTGTCTCCTTAGCCATCGGTAACCACCACTCTGTCCTGTTTCTGTGAATTTGATCACACTTGTATCAGGGGAATCACACAATACTTGGCCTTTTGTGACTGGCTTATCTCACTTAGCATAATGTTCTCTAGGTGCATCCATGTTGTAGCATGTATAAGAATTTTTAAGGCTAAATCATATTCCATTGTGTGCTGTACTGTGTTTTGTTTATCCATTCATCTCTTGGTAGACACATAGGTTTCTTCCACCATTTGACTACTGTGAATAATGCAGTTATGAATGTGGATGTAAAAATAATCTCTTCAAGATCCAGCTTTCAATTTTTCTGGGTATATACCCCAAAGTGGAATTACTGTATATGGGCTTCTCAGGTGGCGCTAGTGGTAAGGAACCCACCTGCAATGCAGGAGACATAAGACATGTGAGTTCGATCCCTGGGTCAGGAAGATCCCCTGGAGGAGGAAATGGCAACCCGCTCCAGTATTCTTGCCTGGAGAATCCCAAGGACAGAGGAGCCTGGTGGGCTACAGTCTATAGGGTCGCAAAGAGTCAGACTCAACTGAGGTGACTTAGCATATACACATAGCACACATGATAATCTTTAATTTTTTGAAGAGCTGCAATACTGTTTGTCATATTGACTGCACATTCCACCAACAGTGCATAAGGGTGATGATTTCTCTACTTCCTTGCCAATGCTTATTTTTAATAAACATTTTAAATAGTAAATATCCTGATGGGGTGAGGTGAAATCTCATAGAGATACATTTTTGAGGTAGTTTTGATATATGAAGTAATTTTCATTTTTTTAATTGAACAATAGTTGACTTATAATATTTAAGATGTATGGTGAAGTGATTCAACAATATATATATATATAAGTATATACATATTTTTTACATTTTCTTCTATTATCGGTCATCCCTGTGCTATACAGTAGGCCCGTGTAGGTTATCTATTTTATATAGAATATATGTATATGTTAATCCCAAACTGCTAAATTCTTTAATGGTTAAAAATGTCTTTGGCTGTGGGTAACATGTAGCTTCATTTCAAATTCATTGAAACAGAAGTTTAAGTATTTTGAGGGAATCCCACATTACATTTTGGAGAATTTCTGCATTGAAAATCTCTATTTCGATGTATTATGCAGAGAATGGTCTATATTTCAGGGAATACACTTTAAGAGATGTTCCTGTGAGGAAACAGAATGGATTGCTGAGTTAGGAACATCAGGGTTCAAATCCCAGTTTTATCTATTATAAGCTGATTGATCCTCAACTAAATGCACTGGCTCCATCAGACCATGAAATACTACTCAGCAAGAGGTAATTTACAGTTATCCAACGTTTTATCAAAGATTTTCACCACTTGTCGGTTATTTCCGGGATTAATATTTTCATCTCTGGGCTCTGATTCAGCCACCCTTCCTGTGATACTTGTTAACTGTCACTGGATAGCAAACATCCTCTGTGAAACACTCTGTCATCTTCCTGTAAATTTTTGATATTGTGATCATCATTGTGTTGTCTGCTGCTCACAGGAATGAGTAGTCTTGGCCCTGTTTTGGGATGTTTTGGGGAACCTCTCAGTTTTGTAGAATGCTGTTACTCCAGAGTGAGATGAGAATGAGGAAGAGGTGAAATTGGGAAGGTTAATTAAGGAAACACTAGATCCTAAAGTGTGTCTTGTGCTAAGTTCAAGAGATTGGATCTTCTTCTATAGGGATGGAGTGGCTTAGCGGTAAGTATTGCGGCAAATGGTTTGGAGGATGGGTTGGAAATTAGTTACAAACATTAAGGTGAGTTTGTAGATCTTCACAGTGTTGGAAGAGAGAAATGAGACTGGTTAACAGAATAGCAGTACTGCCATTACAAAATGGAACAGACAGGGTGAGGTGAAGTAGGTTAGGGAGAGAGAGAATTCTAGAATGAGTTCAGAGTTTCGAATCGGGATAGTGAAGCTAATAACTGAGAAGATTTTGAAGGAAAGAAAATGACTTCCATTTTGGATGTGAATGCCTGGAACAACCCTTTGGAAATGTATAGGAGGCAGGTGAGGGCGTAGTTTTGGAACCTGGGAGTACTTCACTTGGAAATCGAGAGCTGGGAGTCTTCTGTGAAGAGACGCTGACAGGAGCCATGGGGCAGGATGAGGTCGCCTAGTGAGAGCTTGTAATTCAGGGACAGAGCCCTGTGGTCAGTAGCATCTCAGGGGTGGGCAAAGGCAGATGATGGAGAGAAATAAGGAGTGATGAAATACTGAAATGAGGGCCATCAAGATGGCCAGCATTTTCTTAAAGTCTGTATTTACTTTATTTTAAAAAATTAAGTTCTTTTCATGTGGGCCATTTTTAAAGTCTTTATTGAATTCATTACAGTATTGCTTCTGTTGTATGTTTTGGTTTCTTATTTGGCTGTGAGGCATGTGGGATCTTAGCTTCCTGACCAGGGACTGAACGCTCTGCATTGGAAGGTGAAGTCTTAACCACTGGAGCACCAGGGAAGTCCCTGCATTAACTTTAGATATCACGTTAGTAAAGAAAATGCTGCTTTTCCCAACATTTCTTAAGTGATGACTCAAAACTTGTATGAATTTGGCTCTCCCTGTCTGGTTATGATGAGAAATATTTATTTCAACCATATTTAAATCAACCATCTTAAGGTAAGAGACAGAACTCACAAAAATTGACCTGGAAGAGTGATAGCGGCAGGTGGTAGAAATTGGAGAGAGTTGGAGGTCTGGGTGTTAGTTCAGACTTTCTGTCATGGAATAGCCGTGTGATCTTGAACTTGCAATATAACTTATCAGGACTCAGTGTTATCATTTGAAAATTAGATATTCTCTCCATTTCCTTCCTGCAGTAAAGTTTTATTACTTTTAAAGCAAAGTCGCACAGTTTGCTCATTCAAGGTCAGAGAAGTCTTCCCTAGAATAAATGGTGTAAGGTTCATTAAATTAAAAGAAAGTACATTTATTTCATTTATGAAATCAATTTCCATCACAGTTAATTTCAATAACATTTTTAAATCATCATCCGGTCAGTGATACAGCCTTGTTTTAATCTTTAGCACAGAGATTTATAAAAATGACCTTGTGTTGTTTATCATCCTTCTATCTCTTATTTCCCAGCTAGGCCATTAAATTCTCTTTCACACCTCAAATCATAAGACAGAAGGCCTTGTAGATGTGTTTGTAACCAAAGCTAGATAAATGTCTTTCAGTTGATTAATATCTACTTCTCTGCTCCACTTTGACCCATCATTTCTTAATTCTACCCTTTTCATCCATTCTTCCATCATTCCTCCTTTCATCCATTCTTCCATCCATTCATTCATCTATCCTATGGTTTTTTACTACTGAGTGGTTAGAAGACTGTGGGTGCTTAACAAACAATAAAACAGCTTACTTCCCATTTTAACTTAAATCTTGTTTCATTTACAAGACATGTTAGAATAAGTCATTTGACTCTTAATGTGTGTTACATTAAGTGTTACAGAGGCATCTCTTCTCTTTTACCCCCAAACACTCTTGCTCCACAGACTTTATACCCTTGTTGTTATTGTTTAGTTGCTAAGTTGTGTCTGACTCTTCTAAAACCCCATGGACTGTAGCCTGCCAAGTTCTTCTGTTCGTGGGATTCTCTGGGCAATAATACTGGAGTGGGTTGCTGTTCCTTCTCCAGAGGATCTTCCCAGACCAGGAATTGAACCCATGTCTCCTGCATTGGTGGGCATTCTTTACTGCTGAGCCACCTGGAAAGCCCTTTTATACCCCAGTCTTATCTATTATGCAACTGTGGTGCTTCACTATTTTCTTTCTTTGCCTAATTTCTTTTGTTTTCACTGCCATCTCCTCCATTCTGAATGTAGCCCTGCCTCTGCCTGCTTCTTTTCATTCTTATATTTCTCAGTCTTATGTTGAGATCCCAGCTAATGATCTTATAATGGTCTCTAAAATAGTTGCTGCATGCTACTCTCTTTCCTCCTAAACGCTGATCCTTCTCATTAATACAAGAATCTGAGAGGACTCTTGCCCGTATGTTCTAATGGCCACCTGCGTTCTTTTAGTTTTTTTTTTTTTCGATTTAATTGAAGTATAGTTGGTGGAAAATGTAAGTTACAGGTGTGCATACCTGTGTGAACTCTTAACCACCTCCTTGACCTTAGACAGGTGTGTTGGCCTACCCAGGTGTGGCTGACTTAGACATGGGTGGTACCTGGAATGTTTGCCTCTGTGTATTGCTGCTGCTGCTGCTAAGTCACTTTAGTCGTGTCTGACTCTGTGTGACCCCATAGACGGCAGCCCACCAGGCTCCCCCGTCCCTGGCATTCTCCAGGCAAGAACACTGCAGTGGGTTGCCATCTCCTTCTCCAATGCATGAAAGTGAAAAGTGAAAGGGAAGTCGCTCAGTTGTGTCCGACTCTTAGCGACCCCATGGACTTCAGCCTCCCAGTCTCCTCCATCCATGGGGTTTTCCAGGCAAGAGTACTGGAGTGGGGCGCCATTGCCTTCTCCGCTACATATTGCTAAAGTAGCATTAATCATGATGAAATGTAATTATATTTGGTGATTTGTCATATGCAGTGATCCATAAGCTCCTGAAGAGATGCTTAGCTGCCAACGGAGGTCATAGCCATCATTACCTACCTGCAATTACCCTACAGCCCACCCACAGGCACAAATGTGCTTAAATATTTTCTAGAGTAAATGACCCTTAGACACTGTGTCAGCCCACATCAGTACATGTTTTAAATCTTCATGGCAGTTTTTAAAGTCATGGTTTGTATTCTATTCATTCTTTGTGCTTGTAAAGCTTTTGTATAATTTCCTCTAAATATCTACAAAAATTTCATATTCTCTACGAAAGTGACGTGAACAGTAGCATAACATTGTCAATTTAGGTGCATCTTTATCCTAACTCTTTTCTAACTTTTTTTTTTCTTTTCTAACATTAATATGGGATTATTTATAACTGAAGTGACAAAAGGAAAATGTGAAAACTGTATTTATCATACGTATGTATAGTTGTATATTTTTTATTGTGTATCTTGTTTTAGAAGTCTCAGCATGGCAAGAATCCTAAATATGTAAATTTCTTTGACTGGAATAGCCTGTCAATTGTATGATAGCCTGTGGTTTTTTGAGGTCCATATGCCAATTCCCATGGCTCTTCTTTGATTTATATGATATGGTAAATTATTCCCTACAGCAAGAAGCAATCTGCATCTCTCAAATCAGATGTGATTAGCCGCAGAAGGGCTTTCTGCTAAGGTATGGACCAGTGACAACATGAATGTATGTCAGTATCTGACTGAGAAAAGATGAAAAGTCAATATCCAATCTACTTAACACCAGCTTGACCCAGAGTTTGGGGGGATCTGAGGAAGGCAGTTTAAGAGCTAACTAACATCCTGAATAAGGTGATTGCGGACCAGATGAAAATAATCTCAAGTAATCGGAGAACAAGCTTCAGTGTCTCACTGAGACTCTGGCATTCTCTTGATGCAAAATCTGCATGCTGCCTGACATCGTCTGGGAGTGCATAAATGACAGTGGAAAGAGGAGAGGGAAATCTAGTGGTCTGATGGCTCCATCAAGGGAGTCGTTCCTGTGGAGAAGGCTGAGTTCTATTTCTGGCTCTCCCCTCCCCTTCCGGGCTTTGATACAGGCTGCTGAAGCTTTCATTATTACTTATTGTATTGTATTGTTTTTTAAAGTGATTATTTCCATGGCAACAAGGCACCGTTTTAGGCATCAGGGAGGTGTGACAGCCACAGTGGAGTTGAGAATCAGCAAAGATAAAGGGAAAGGAGTGTGGGGGTATGTAGGACTCTGACAGCAAAAATGTAGGATGGATGTGGCAAAGCTCCAAAGGTAGTCAAATTTCAAATGTCCGATAATGGAAAATTTTGATTCATGTTGACTAAGGCAAGCTAATAAAGTAGCTCTATTTATTTTTCTAATAGTTAAAAAAAAGATAAAACAATGGAATACTCTTCTAAGAGGATACTGCTGATGAAATTTTACAAGACCTAACCGTGAGACACCAATATAGTCTTTCTTGATCTGGCCATCAGTCTTACCTTTTATGGGTGTCCAGATGATCAATGGTGTTGGGATAATTTTAGCCATGTCACAATGAGGGAATATAGAGAAAGTACTTGAGCTGGAGGCAGCCCTGATATTAAAAAATATATGTTTTGCCACTGCTGGTGTTAAGGTTCAATTTGTATTCCAGAGATGGATGAGTAAAATTATTTTGAACAAGACATGGTATGTGAAAATAGATGAATTCTTCTGTTTTTGAAGTGAACTCCTATGGTTTTAGACAAAAACACAAATAGTAAACAGATCAATAATAATAATCCTAAGGATCTCAACTTAAGTTCTTCATAAAATCCAGGCACTAGTCTGATCACTTTCAGTATACCAATAACTTGTCTGACAAGGGGGATCTTTTGAAATCCTACTTGGTGTGGGCAGTTACCTTCATAATGCAAATTTAGCCCTTAAAATATGCCCTCACTGGACCCCAGGGAACCTCGATTAAGCTGATAATAGGTAGGGTAGGTAGTTACTTCTCATTATTTGTCAGATACAGTACTGAAGCACACATTTCTTTCTCATGTTAATACTCTACTTATGAGGAAACCCCTCAGCTCCTGTTGACCAAAGCTACCTCTGGGGATGCAAATTGCTTGTTGCCTCGGGGAATAATTTGCCGTTTTATGGCTTAACCATAGTGTTTGGAAGCTTTATTGACTTTTGCTCATTTTATTGCCAGAGTGAAGGACATTTTGCACCGATCTTTTCAGATTATCACTGAGTTTCTGAGAACTGATCTAATCTTTTTTTTCTTATTGAATAGGTAGTGGCTGTCACTCAGTCGTGTCCGACTCTTTGCAGCCCCGTGGACTGTAGCCTACCAGGTTCCACCGTCCATGGGATTTTCCAGGCAAGAATACTGGAGTGGGTTGCCATTTCCTTCTCCAGGAGATCTTCCCGACCCAGGGATTGAACACGGGTCTCCCACATTGTAGGCGTTATAGATAGACGCTTTGCCATCTGAGCTACTGTAAGAGCCATTGAAATGATCTCACCTAACTTTATTCTCAGTTGCAGATTATGTACAGTTAGGTTGTACGCATGCGTGCGTGTTCAGTAGCTTCAACCGTGTCCAGCTCTCTGTGACCCAGTGGACTTTAGCTCTCCAGGCTCCTCTGTCCATGGGATTCTCCTGGCAAGAATGCTGGAGTGGGTTGCCATTTCCTCCTCCAGGGGATCTTCCTGACCCAGGAATTGAACTCATGTCTCCTGCATATTCTTTATCCACTGAGCCACGTGGGAAGTGCCACAGTACAGGTTACATAGATTCCAATGGATATGGAAGAATGTAGCTTTTTTACTGTCATACATGGGTTTTCTCCATTTGGTTACTTAAGGCCACCTGATATAATAATATAATTATTATATGCATAATATAATAATCCACATGATATGGATTGAAAAGGAAGGGTAATAATCCATTTTATTTGAATATTTTGTACTCTACATAACAGAGTCCCCAAACAATCCTGCTTGATCCTCCTGAGTAAATATTACTTTGAAGTATGTGTTTTCCTTATTTTATGTCTAGGAGTGGTTAGTTTTGTACAAATCCTTACTAAGTCTAGAACCCAGGTCTCTTTACCCGTGGAGTGTTATTGCTGGCACAATCTCTTGTCATTAAACCAGAGCGAGATGTCTTACATTCTAATTTTATTAGATTATTTTTCAAACTTTAATTATATAAGAAAAAATACTAATGGAAACATGAAAATCTCCTTAGTATACTGAATATTTGGAGTTTAAGTACATATTATTTTATTCCATAATAAATATGGCTAACTCATCAGAAAAGGCCCTGATGCTGGGGAAAGATTGAAGGCAAAAGGAGAAGGGGGCAGCAGAGGATGAGATGGTTAGATAGCATCACTGACTCAATGGACCTGAATTTGAGCAAACTCTGGGAGATAGTGAAGGATGGAGGACCCTAACTGGCCATAGTCTGTGGAGTCTCAGAGAGTCAGACACAATTTAGTGACCAAATAACAAAATGTGCTTGAATTCTCAAAGTTAAAATTCCAAAGATAATGACCTTTCAGTTGGATGAATAGTAGAACATCATTCCCCAGGTGATGTTTACTTTGTGCTTTTGTGCTGTCTGGAAGATGATACCTTAATTCTTAGGACATGGAGTCTTTGTCAGAAGAGAGAGTGAAGGTAAATAGCCTCTGATTTCTTGCTAAATGCTGTTAGCTGGCAGGTGGATCCTGTGACTTCTGCTGGGCAGAAGACATGGTCAGGAATCACCTGCTAATTCTAAATACTGTTACTGAAATACCCACTGGCCCCATCCATGTTTGGTTTCCGAGGTTTGTGGTTGCCCTGGCCTTAAAGTAATTCAGTGTGTTGCTATTTAGCCCAGTGGTGCTAAAAATGTGTCAAATTCGTGTTTGATTTAAAGAACTTCTTTGGGATTAACATATACACACAACTATATTTAAAATAGATAACCAACAAGGACCTCTTCTGTGTAAGTACAGGGGCCTCTGTCAGTATTTTATAATAAGCTAAATGGAAAAGAATTTGAAAAAAAAATAGATACATGTATTTATTTCTCTGAATCACTTTGATGTACAACTGAAATTAACACATTATAAATCAATTGCACCTCAATATAAAATAAAAATACAAAAAAATTTCAGAAGAGCCATTAAACAATCTTTATTAAATTCTTGCTGTCTTAATTACTGTGCATAATGTGAGAACTGTTAATATATGAAAACATAAAATATAAAACCAATGATACAGGAAAGCTTTTGTTTTTTATGTAGCCTTTTCCAAAAAATGGATTAGCATTCCAAATATTTTATTTAAAACCAAGAGTTAAAGACCAGAAATCTACAAAAGAGAGAATTTATTTTAAATTGGAAAGTAATTGATTTTTCTCCATAGAAGTGCTATACTTGCATTCATCATATAGAATGAAACTTTTCAAAAACAATTTCATATCAAGATATAATATTTCTATTAAAAAGAAAAACAATGCTTTGTTTTTATTATCTCCATAGTTATTCAATCTTATTTCTATGTTCTGAAATTTTGCCTACCAAGAAAATCTATTAATTCAGCTTGAGAAAAATAATAATGAAAATCATTTCTGTAATGCAAAATACAAATGATTAAAAATGGCTAAAACTTAATATTTCAGAAATGCCACAAATCTGAGATGATCCCTACAACTATCCTTTTATATACATAAATAATTTTTAAACATTTTCATTTTATATTGAAGTGTAGTTACAATGTTGTGTTAGTTTCAAGTATACATTATTTACACATGTATCTATTCTTTTTCAAGTGCAAAGAAACGACTCATTGGAAAAGACCGTGATTCTGGGAAAGATTGAGGGCATGAGGAGAAGGGGGCGACAGATGATTGGGTGGCATCACTGAGTCAGTGGACATGAGTTTGAGCAAACTCCGGGAGATAGTGAAGAACAGGGAACCCTGGCATGCTGCAGTCCCTGGGGTCGCAAAGAGTCAGAAACGGGGACAAGAACGACAGTTTTTTTTCAGACTCTTTTCTCATAGGCATGACAGAGTATTTAGTAGAGTTCCAAGTGCTATGCAGTAGGTCCTTGTTGGTTACCTATAATATACATAATTATATATGTAAATAAAATTTATATACAGTTTATTACATTTGTAACATATGTAAGTCATATATATGAATTAAAGTTTAGTGAGCTGAGCTTGGAAGTGGAATTCAGGTGAATGAGTGCAGAGCTTGGACTGAGTCACTGTATCTGACCGTGTGAGGTAGGAACAATTAGAAAGATGGAAACAAGTGCGTGGTAATGTAGAGCATAGGAAGAGATGCTCTCAGTGTAAAGGAGTTGAGAAATATGTCGCACAAACAGTGGTGCCTTAGTGTGACTTTGAATGATGAATTGGATTTGAGCACACACATGCTAGGGTTAAAAATAACATCAGAACAATTAAAATTTTAATTAAGAGTTTATTGTGCATAAAAAAACAGTTCATGAACTGGGAGCCTGCAAACTGAAAGGAGAATGAAGCCCAAAAGTGCACTATGATAGGTCGGTTTGTAAAGTGACATCGCAGCAGCTGTTTAACCTTTACAATGGCTGGTTCTAACACTGGAGGTCCGCAGATGCAGGGGGGTGGTGAAAAGTGATTATCTAATACCATTTTAGGATAATGATTATAGTTTTGTTTATAATTGCCAGAGGCATTTACAGAAGATAACCTAAATTTTGCTTGTGACGCAGAATAAACTAGATTAAGGTTTTGCTTACAGGGTTTACTGGTTTTCTTAGTATAGGAGATTCTCAGGCCAGGTCTCCATTTAATTTTAACCCTAGTGAGTGGAGAGGCTTCCTTAATGGCTCAGTGGTAAAGAACCTGCCTGCTAATGCAAGGGGGGTTCGATCCCTGAGTCAGGAAGATTCCCTGGAGTAGGAAATGGCCCCTAAGCCAGTATTCTTGCCTGGAGAATTCCATGGACAGAGGAACCTGGCAGGCTACAGTCCACGGGGCTGCAAAGAGTCAGACATGACTGAGCAGCAGAGCAGAGAGTGGAAAGGTGAAATGCCAAAGGACTGGGACACTGGGAACCTCTGTCCAGCCCCTTCCTATCTGTTGGAACCTGAAGTGAAAGTTGAGACAGATAGTTAGAAAATGATGTAGTGGACCTTAAATATTGGGTTGGCCACAAAAGTTCAGTTGGGTTTTTCCGTGAAGTCTTACAGAAAAACCCAAAGGAACTTTTATGGCTAACTCAGTATAAAGTAATAGGCACAGTATGCCAACGAACCAGATCATTTCACTTTGCTCCATGAAAGATGATTTTTGAAGCTTTGGAGAGAAGAATCAGATTCATTGAATATGACCAGTGGACTGACTCTTGAAATGTGTACTCCCAAGGGTTTCGAGCAATTAGATAGCAATATGATTGTGTTTTACAGAATAAATGTGATTCTGGATATCAAATTAGTCTTTCATTTTTTATGTCTGTCTACCTACCCGCCTCTGAAAATAATTGCAGGTCCATTCTAATAGATACAGTAATACCACACATGGTCTCAAAATTCTAGGCCTTAAGAGAGTAGAAGCTTGGTGATTTTAACATGAGAAAATTTTGCAGTAAGTCATGTGTCAACCATTCAAAGTTTGTAGATATATAATATACTTTATAAATATGTATACAAAGTACACACATTATACTACTCAAAGATATACATATATCTACATGCACTAGTATATATACATATGCAATATGTATATCTTTGGATAGTATATGGATTTGTATACATGTGTGTGTGTGTATATATGCATATATATGTTTGTATATACGTATGTCTTTGAGCAGTATTAACCACTTAAAAATGCTGCATGATAGACTGGTTGGAATAATGATTATAATGTTTGTGGGAAATTAATTGGCTCAGCCAATAAAGAATCCACCTGCAATGCAGGAGACCTGGATTCTTGCCTGGAGAATTCCATGGACAGAGGAGTCTGGCAAGCTATACAGTCCATGGGGTCGCAAAGAGTCGCAGATGACTGAGCAACTTAAACACACACACAATTAAAAGTAATAGCATCCTTGATGGTCTGCTAATGCTCCTTAAATGTCAAGTGTGCCTCACACTTGAACTGTCTGCTTTGATCAGCTCAGCGGTGAGAGACATGATATGAATGTAGCAGGGAAGGACTGAACTGGTACCTGCGTTGTTAAGTTGCCTTCTGGAATATATCTGCATAGAGGCTGAGTCCTGATGCTCTGACAGTGGATCTGAGACAAAGACATCTCATTAGTGCTGTGCCTCAGCAGAAGAGATGAGATTGGTAAACTCATATAGCGAAGGGAGTTGAGATCATGGGAAATGTATTAATGATAAGACAAAGCTTGAATGGGCCAGACAAAGTTAGAGGTTCATAAAGATGAAGAGATCATTGGTGCTGAGTATCTGTTAGGTTAGATTCTACTCTGAACCAGTCCTTTAATGCTCACCTTACATGCTTCTGCGAACAGGTCTGTCACCTGCATATAGATCACCTTTAGTCAATGGGAAGAGGGAATGCTCTGGGAAAGAGAAAGATGAAGATATGTTAATATATATCTTGTTTTCTTTCTTCTATGACTCCTTACCTCCCAGTTTTATTCTATCAGTACTTTTCTCCAGTCACAGACAAGTGCTTATCCTATTCTGCTTGTTGAATTGGCAGATGTTTAAAGGTCATTGTAATTTCGAAGGGGTAGCTATTTTATTATGTTGTAGTGAAAATTAGAACAAGACTAATTTTCAAAATTGAAATATATTCCCTTCATTTTCTAGTGAATAACATTTAGGATGTTATTAAGAATTGTATGTTATGCTTTGTATTACCCATTAGACTCAACTCCTTTTAACAGTCATGAGTATAATTTTGCTTAAGATTTTCATTGATCTCATTTATTCTATTCCCAGGAGAATATGTGTGTATAAGGAATGCAGTACATCAACAATATTTTGCCTTCTTTCATTTTTCATGAGATTGCATCTGGGTTTTGAACATGAAATTGGTGCTTGTACGTGTACTTTAACTAAATGTCTAAGCAGTGTATATTGCTTTATTCATTTTTTTGAAATTGACTCCCATTTTCTAGTAGATAGTGTCTCTTTAGAGACCTCTTCTTTCACTTAGATATTTTTACTAGATCTCAGTTGTAGAATACATGCCTTAATCACTAAAGTTGAATGAATTTTTGGATTAAAGCATAGGTACTCTTTTAAATTTTCATACAACCTAGATGCCTTTCAAGGAGAAGGCAATGGCACCCCACTCCAGTACTCTTGCCTGGAAAATCCCATGGACAGAGGAGCCTGGTGGGCTGCAGTCCATGGGGTCGCGAAGTTGGACACGACTGAGCAACTTCTCTTTCACTTTTCACTTTGATGCATTGAAGGAGGAAATGGCAACCCACTCCAGTGTTCCTGTCTGGAGAATCCCAGGGACGGGGGAGCCTGGTGGGCTGCCGTCTATGGGGCTGCACAGAGTTGGACACGAATGAAGCGATTTAGCAGCAGCAGCAGCAGCAGCAGATGCCTTCCAAAAAGGCTGTGCTAACTTACATTCACACCGACAGTGTGTGAGAGTACTCGTTTTCTATTCTCTCACCAGTTCTATAAATAATGTTTTCTTGGTATCCTTTCAAAGTGAATCATGATTGTATTTATATTACTTCATCTTATAATAAATTTGTTAATGATTGTGTATTGACTTAGATACTCCATAGAGAATGTCCCTTCGACTGTATATCACTATCAGTTCTAAATCCATCTTTCAAGTCCCAACCAAATTTTTTTCTTGAATCACATGAGAGGATAAAGATAATTCCAATTTATACCAATTATTCCTTCCCTGAAAACACCACATAGTACATGCCTCCTAATTTAAGCTTAGTTGGGAGTAATTTTCATCTGTGACAATGACTTCGATAGGATGAGTAACTCGATGGTGCTTCCTTTAATGCAGAGGTAATGTGCTTCGTTTCTTGTTCTCACTGTTCATCCTTTGGTTCTCGTTTCTGCTTCTGATTGACTGCAGTCTCTCTTTAGAAATTAGCACAGGTAGCCCCAGGAGCTCCCACGGCTTCTGATCCTACATGATTTTCTCATCCCAAGAACACATAGTAATTAATTTAGTCCCGGAGCCTATGACTAACTTGGTGAAATTCCTAAGAAACAACCTGATCATCCAACTTGGACTAGGGGTAGGCAGTGGAGACAGGAAATCACATGTTAGAAACTTGTAAGTAGGGACCCAGCCTTTCAAAGGAAGTGATGGGTGTGAAGTTATCTGAAGACCCTCAGAAAAGGGAGTGTTTGCTGAGAAGTTTGATGCACCCCAAGTGCATCAAATGTAGAGGTACATAGGAAGAATGGCATGGCATTGATGGAACTGTGAGACAACCAAGCTGTTGGAAGACAATATCTGTCTTTAGAAAAAGGAGGAAGTAAAAATGGATAAAATGGGTTCAGATTAAACAGGAAGTGAAAGTGTGCAAGAAAACATTATACTAATATGTACAAAATGCATACTATGTACCAAGCATTGTGGGTACTTACATACTGTGTTGGGTGCTTCCTCATCTTCTTTCTCCCCAGTCCACCAGCATGTGAGAAGCTGGTTTTGTCTTTTTATTTTTCTATTGTTTTTAATTATAATTTAGGCTGTAGATTCACAGAAAGTAACTCTCGATTTTTTCTAGAAGTATCAGACTAACTTACCAATACTATGGAACTATTGCTCACTTGAATTTAGGTAGTAATTCCATTTCATCAGCATATAATTGAGATGTTTAACTGTACTGCATGATTTTGTTACAGTGTATTGCATTGCTTCTGTTAACTTGCTTTTAAATATTGAATTGGAGAGTGATAAGTCTCTGTTTATTGTAAAACATTCAAGTAGTACGGAACTAAATGAGAAATGTAAGAAGTAAAACTGAAAGTCCTTCTTCTCACCTGCTTCCTGACTTCCCCATTTCCTCTTTCCCAACCTACTATATACACTGTAGATAACCATAGTATACTTCTGGACTTGGTGTGGGTGAGTGGATGTGTATATTAGAACAAACACATGGATGGATGGATAAATAAGTAGAGTCTTAATGTTTACAAAAATGGCATCATGCTGGCTACATTACTGTTAAACTTGGCCTTTTGTTTTTCTTTTAGCAGCGTGTCTTTCCATGTTCAGTGCCTGTGTCTCTATGTCACTATATTTAACTGCTGCATATTATTGCATAATATGGATTTAATTTAGGCATGCTCTAGGTTCATGCTCAATAAAAGTTAAGGAATTATACTTTCAGTATTTATGCAATAAACTCTTATACATATTTTTGTGCACATATAATTATACCTGGTATTATAGATTACAAATTGTAGAAGTTTTGGATCAAAGCATAGTTACCCTTTAAATTTTTGTACAGCCAAGATGCCTTCCAAAACAGCTGTACTGACTTACACTCCCACCAACAGTGTGTGAGATTGCTTGTTTTCTATTCTCGTGCTAGTTCTATAAAGAATGTTTTCTTATGCTTTCAAAGTGGGTCATGATTGTGTTTATATTACCGTAGTGGTATGGGTTATATATTTTATAAGAAAGTAAGGTCATGCACATGTCACAGTAGAAGGATGATGTAAGAGAATTTTTAAGTGTGATTGAAGATTAAGTTAATTTTAAAAGCCTAAGGACTATAATCTCTTCAGTCAAACTTGTTTATCCTTTAAAAGGAAATGTTTATGACACCCAACTCATTGAGATCAAAATATGCTCCATATTTTCTTAAACAAGAAAAACATGGCCGATGACTAAAGGGTTTTAGAGCTTTTTATAAATACTTGACATTTTCAAGCACTGTCTTTGCTGAAAAAAATTAGCTCAGAGTCTGGGAATAATGAGGTTAGAGGAATATGCCAGTTCTTGTCTATTCTGAACTTGATTCTTCTTGAGCTGATTAGAATGGTAGTAAATGATCTCTCCAAATTGCTAAAGACAGAACACATCATTGACCTTTCCTTTGCTGCTTCTATAGTCATATTTGAAAGGAGTAATAGTTAACAAATGTAAACATCATACCTGAACTCTGCACGCGCGCGCACACACACACACACACACACGTTTGTGTGTGTGTGTGTGTGTGTGTGTATGGAGAAAGAATAACAAACATCCAGAATTGTGCTCCAAAATTCTTGAAATGCATGGGTTCCATGGAAAAAGTCCAGACCTTTGAAGGGTCCTTATGTTGGAGGCTTCCCAGGTGGCACAGTGGTAAAGAACCACCTGCTAATGAAAGAGACACATGAGACACAGGTTCGATCCCTGAGTCAGGAAGATTCACTGGAGTAGGAAATGGCAACTCACTCTAGTATTCTTGCCTGGAAAATCACATGGACAGAGGAGCCTAGAGGGCTGCAGTCCATGGGGTTGCAAAGAATCAGACATCCCTGAGCACATGTCTACACACACACACACACACAGTTACACAGTGTTAGGAAGGGAATAGTTCCTCCCAATAACTCACTGGATGGAGTAAAAATTTATGGAATCAGAAAGCTTTATCAAACATACTCAGTTTGGGGATTCCCTGGTTGTCCAGTGGTTAGGACTTAGTGATTTCACTGCCAAGGGCCTGGGTTCAGTCTCTAGTTGGGTAACTAAGATCCATTAAGCCAAGTGGCACAGCCAGAAAAAACAAACAAAAAAATTATGCTCACTTTAAATGGCCTAAGCAGTAAGAAATCTAAGCTAACTGTTATTGAAGAAATAGTATTGTAAGCCCTCTGGATGGTTGTGGGTTCATCTTGTCAGTGCCCCGAAGCACATGCCAGGTTCCAAACACCTAAAAACCCAAGACAGTTCTTTGTGTCCAGTAAGCACTTGAGGAATCTGTTAAATAAAATTTATTTCATGTCCACCAAACTAAAGGAGAGAAATATTGCTAACTAAGAGTTACTGGCCAAGTGCTCTGAATCTTCTGTCAGATAAACCCTGACTATGTGAAACTCTCCCTTTGTTACTGAACCAAAACTTGGGTTGGCTCACCTGAAGTCAAGCCAATCCACTGACTGAAGGAAAGTGCAGCATTTATTGCAGGGTGCTACGCAAAGAGTTAGGGACAGCTAGTGCTCAAAAAGCCTGAACTCCTCTGTGGGATTCAGCAAAACATTTTTAAAGGTGAGGCAAGAGGGGGGCATCCAGGATATGTGATCAGCTCATGCACAATTCTCCGATCGGTTGGTGGTAAAGTGAAAAGGCTATGAGCTATTGCAAGTATTTCCTGGCTTGGTCAGACTTCAGAGGGGATGTGTTAATTTCTTCCATTTGGTGGGAGTTTTATTAATAGCATCTGCAAAAAAATTCAGGAAATATGCATCAAATTTTGTTATCTGGGTACTTCAGAGAGGATGGGGAGTAGGACCTTCCCTGGAGAGGACCTATGGGGTCCTGCTTGGTTACACTTTGAAGACAAAAGACCATTTACTCTTCTGACTTGGAAAGTTTCCTGTTGATACTATGCTGGCTAAAACTAAGACTTCCTAAGTTGGTGACTATTGCTTCATAAGTGTTGACGAAGATCACACTCCTCAGATGGGGACTGTAGAGTTCCTATTGACTGAGATTGTGGTAAGGATATATCACTTTGGTGTCTACTGAAATTCAAGTAACCATTTCTAACAGCATAAGTCTACATGAGGGAAAAGCAGAGGGAGAGAGACACAGAATTCAGCTCCTGATACTTGGATTCCAATAAAGGAGTTATGGTTTTACACCATGAAAAATGCAATCGGGTTGAAAGCTCTTGAGATAGACAACAAGATATGGAACTTGAATGCATGCCAACAGTTATTACTAGATATAATGAAAAATAATTAAGTTGCATAGGAGAGCTCAGTGATATTAACAGCTGGTTATTGCCTTGGACCACATACTCTTATTGAAATAATGCCATTATATATGCCAAGTGTTCTTTATGCTTGGGATGGTTTTATGTAGCTATTTGATATTTTCTATGATCAAATATGATTCAGTGTTTTTCATTTGTTTTCATACTCTTCTAGAGGGTTTTTCTTTAGAATCTACCGATTTCTCTTTATATTGATATATTGTGTGTAAGATTATTATAAATGAAAACTACCTATGTTTGCCAAATGTCTCTATATCAACATTTATAAATTGAATTCAGACTGATGAAGAGAAAATGTTGGTTTCGTATAGTTAGAACCAGTAGGACTCATATATACTCATAAATATTAAATGGAAATAAGGGTTTGCTCTGCTTGAAAAAAGCCCTCATATGATAAATTTAACTTTCAAGTCATAATTTAAAGGATTTTATGCTGTTGCTGCTTCTTCAGCCTAGGACTTGGGGCCAATACATTCTGAGATCCTATTACATGCCAGGTGCTGTGCCTGGGGCGAGGCTGGGTGTGGAGAGTCAGAAGCCTTGTCCTCATGTCGTTGAACACAAGTTTGGCTGCTCACCACTCACAAGCCAATAATTCAAGAGCAAATGTCAGTAGGAAAAAAAGGTGCTTTAGTAAGAAAAGCTTGCGATCTGTGGAGAAGGTGGACTCATATCCACAGACCACCTCTGATGCTGCTCAGCCATGGCAGTTTTTAAAGGGAGAAATGGGATTGGGGAGGGGAGAATCTCAGTGGCTCATCCAGGTAGGAGGTTGAGTTCTGCATCCTTCTCCACTGAGTGCAGCAGACTGGTTGACTCTCTCTCCAGATGTTTTCTCACCTGTGTGATCTACCTGCAGAATGACTTAGCCGGCTGTTGGGGATAGCCATTTTTGAACTGCTTAATCCTTTATTCTTACTAAATTTTATCTAGGCAAAGAACCAACAGGACAGACAAGTCATGGTGTGCATTCAGGAGGGCATAAGTCAGGAGTGGGTTTCAGTTATTTCTATAATAACGTTCTTCTAAGTTTAGTGTGTATGCTTGGTCGCTCAGTCATGTCCAACTTTTTGCAACCCCATGGAGTGTAGTCTTCCAGGTTCCTCTGTCCATGGGATTTTCCAGGCAAGGTTAAGATGGGGACAGAAATGGGTAAACAGGAAAGGGACAAAAGAATTGCTTTCACTCACGGCATCTAGAAGCTAGTATGACGCTTACAGTAAAGAGAATTACCTTGCTCCATTGCTTTCTTTAATATAATATTGCATCAGATTGATCCTGGGGGCTCTTATAAATAAAACAATGCTTAGAAAATAACTTGCTCTTAGAATGAAGAACTCAGCTTTTTGGTCTTGGGTTGTTTGATCTCACTCTGAAATCCCTACATGTATAGATCGCACAGGGGATGGCTGAATTCTAGAATTGCATTTTGCTATGAAAGGGTACTGAGCAAATGAGTATTTTGATATGTTTGGTTAACAGCTGAGTGAATACAGGTAAAGAAACTTTTTGTTGAAACTCAGATTGGCTGAAAAGTATCAATAGGATTTAAATTTGGGCACTAATCCACTTACTCAAAAATCTGCTGTATGACCTTGAAATGTCATTCTGTAACTTCCTTTGGTTCCTTATTGGCATCCATTTATTAATATTTCTTTAAAGATATGTTTGAGATGCATGGATTGGTAGGAAATGTTATGGTAAACATTGGTGTGTTATGATAAAATTTTATCTGATAAAAGAAAAAGAGCTCATAATTATGAAGCACTTAAGCACAATTTAATTTCTGAATTTTCTCCCAGAATAATGGATCAAATTTCTTCTCTGGAAATTATGCAAAAGTTATTGATTTGAAAAGTATTAAGCCCTCTACATTACTAGAAGAAAAGTGATATTTTAATTTTTCTGATCAATTTTTATTAATAATCAAAAGTTATATATTTCCTGTTCTTTATTTCCAATCAACTAGTTATACTGAAAGTACACATTTACATTCTACCCATATTATCTCAAATAGTATTTTTTATGCCATAATATGAATTGATATTAAAATCACTGTATTTTCTACTTCTTACATCTTAACTCTTTTTCTCGTTACTTGATTATGTTTCCTGACATTTACCTTTTTACTGGTAAATACACTGAAAGTCACTATGGTTTGATTTATCAGATTCAAATGACATATCCCTGAGCTTTTAAAGAAAGGAAATGAGAATCTTCAGCCTGCATCCCGTTTTTAAACTTTCTCCGAACTTTGGCAGTAGTATTTTCAGTGTCTTCTGTAATCCTAATCTAATCCTGCATTTGTTTTAGTCTCAGTTCTTCTTTTGAGTGGCTTCAATGCTCACTGACAGTCCTCCACTGATTTGACAAGATGAATGTGTTCAGTCAGGTATTTACACTGACTTTTCTACTCCCCAGATGCCCAAGAAATGCTGATCTAGAGAGGTTCTATCCGTTCTTTGAATGGGTAGGGCGATGGGAAAGAAACTGAAGAAAAGAGAAAAAGACTAATAAGTCATGCTACATAGGAAAAGGATAAGTTGAAAATTACAGAGTGCGTGTTAGACTCGAGGAAAAGGAGAAGATACACAAAAGAGGAATGGAGAGATTGATCAACTGTGTGTGTGTATGTGCACGGTCACGCACGTGCATGCATGCTGATGCAGTGATCACAAGACTGGCCTGCAGGTGGCGCTGTGTGGCATCAGAGGAGGCATGAGGTTCCCGGATACACTTCACTCCTTGGATTCCTTTTGCACCCAGATTAGAACACTGTGAGGCTACTTGGGTTCCTCCTATTTCCTCACCTTATTTTCTCACTCCTGTTGCCCCTGGAACATTAGACCTGTTGTCGGCTGATCGTGCTTCTGGTCTGGCCTTTCCTGCCCACCATCACTGCTGGTCTTCAGTTCCTGCGTTTGTCTGTCCGGCCT
The DNA here is from genome assembly GCF_963930625.1 of Muntiacus reevesi. Lineage (NCBI taxonomy): Eukaryota > Metazoa > Chordata > Mammalia > Artiodactyla > Cervidae > Muntiacus > Muntiacus reevesi. The sequence goes on along the minus strand of NC_089252.1, from coordinate 36,507,519 downwards.
GCATCCTGCCCCCTTAGATTGTTACTGTAGCCATTTCCTTCTCCCCTTTAATCAATTTTTAGCCTTATTCTTAGAGTGATTCTGCCAAAATGCACATACACCCGTCTCTTCATGAAGTTTTCCGGGTAGCGCCCTGCTGTCTGTACTAAACGGGTTGGAGCTGACCTCTCGAGCGTGGCGTGGGACCTGTCAGCAGGTTCTTTTCTGACTAACTCCTATATGCTCTCTGTGCTCCAGCCAACCACAATCATGTGCACTCTGTTCCTATTTCATATATGTACCTGTTCTTTCTTTGATCTGTACCTTTACAAATGTTGTGTCCCACTGCTTTCCCCCTGCCCAGTCCATTTCTTCAAGACTCAGTTTTAGCAGCGCAGGGATCCCCATCCCATTCAAGTCTGTTCTCTGTGTCTGTGAGTCTGTTTCTTAAATAAGTTCATTTGTGTCATATTTTAAATTCCATGTGTAAGTCATATCATATGGTATCTTTCTGACTGACTTTGCATAGTGTGATAATCCCTAGGTCCATCCACATAGCTGCAAATGGAATGATTTCATTCTTTTTTATTGACTGAGTAATATTCCATTGTGTGTATGTACCATATCTTTATTCATCTTGTCAATGGACATTTTGGTTGTTTCCATGTCTTGGCTGTCGTGACCAGTGCTACTTTGGACATAGGGAATGCATCTATTTTTTTGAATTAAAGTTTTGCCCAGGTATATGATCGGGAGTGGGATGACTGGATCATGTGGCAGTTGAGTACATTGTTGATGTCCAGCTGGTTAGAGGTGTGTGCTCTGGTGTGATTTAAAGGAAGAGATTATTTTCTGTACCTGAGAATAGCAACCTGGTCTTAAAAATCCCACCTCTAGAGAGATGCATTATTTCAGGTTAAGAATTAACACCTGTTCATGTGTCTATCTTCATGTAGGACGTTAAAACAGGCACACCTTAATCCAAGTTGGATGGTCAAGGTCTTGGGGCAGCCCGAGGTCAAATACAGCCCCCTGTACATGAAGAGGGCTCTCTCAAAGGACAGAGGAGGAGGAGGATTCAGAAACAAACAGGGTTTTACTGGCTTTGCCATTTTGCCTCAGGTTAATCGCAGATAGCAAAATATTTGCTCTGTGTGAAAGCCTCATGCATTTGTAATCTTCTTGCATTTTTCTGTTCCTAGCTGAAATAGATGTACAAAGCCTAGTTTTAACAGACAGTGATTAAAGACTGAATAATTAAAACTAGAAATTACAACGGTGATTAAAAACTCTTAGAGCAGTGGTGGAATAGAGCAGGAGATCATAATAACATTGGAGGTGAGATGTGGTTTGAGTCATCCCAGTCTTTGTGGGTTGAGAGTTGTCTGTTTAAATCACAAATGCAGGTGACACGATTTGCCTTAATAAATGTTACATGGATAGGTGGGAAAATGCAAGTTCTTAAAGCCATGATGCTTAAATGCAAGCTTGTGCAGTGCAGTGCTTAGGCACTCAGTGATGTCTGACTCTGCGACCCTGTGGGCTGTAACGTGCCAGCTTTCTCTGTCCGTGGGGATTCTCCAGGCAAGAATGCTGGAGTGGGTTGCCATTGCCCTCCTCCAGGTGAATCTTCCCGACCCCGGGATTGGACTCAGGGATCGAACCCAGATCTCCCGCGTTGCAGGCAGATTCTTTACCATCTGAGCCATCAGGGAAGCCCAGATGCAAGCTGAGTGTCGTGCTTTTGTGCAGTAGAGGTCATGGAGTTTTCTTATACTTCGCTCTCTGCCTGCCTCCGTACTCCTGACCTGCACTCAGCCGTATAAGTTGTACTTAACAGAGTCTGTTTGAATTTCTTTTTGTCTGTTTCCCTTGCTAGACTATAAACTCTTTAAGGACGCTGACATATTTTATCCATACTTGTGTCTCTGTCTGTCTGTACCTATCAGCGAACCTAATATAGCAAATTGTTCTTGAATGAATGAACATGACAGTTGCTGATCCATCTTTGAAGGTGGGGTTCGTTTTGTTTTTAGTGAGTTTGAGTGTGTGTGTGTGTGTGCCGTGTTGTTGTTTGTGGCTAAAAAAGTACACTAGTTGACTATTGGGTAATGCATTATTAAATGGAATTAGTTGATTATCTCCTTCAGAAGATGGAAGGGGAGATGATAAGTGTTTTCTTAATTTTTTTGGTATTTTTTCAGGTGGATATCACAAGCATGCTTAGATTTGAGAGAGAGAAAAAAATATACACGCATATCGACACACAATGGGATTGGGGAATAGAGAAGCAGAGAATGGGGATAAGAAATAAAAAGCATATCCTTAGTTATGTTTTCACCTTTCTTCTTTAGGCCCACTAGCAATTCTACCATCCACGTTTTTCTAGGGGAGATAAGAACTCCAGGAGTGAAGGACAGGGAAGCCTGACATGCTGCAGTCCATGGGATTGCAAAGGGTCAGACATGACTTAGCGACTGAATAGCAAAAACCCAAGCTTTGCTTCATTTTCCTGTCCAGAAACACAAAACTGGAATTAGTTCTTGATGCCATTAAATTCTAAAGCAAGATTAGATAGATGATGCTGATTAAAAGAAAAATATGAGAAAAACTCAACAAACCATTCCACTTACAAATGGTGCTTTGCCTGGGCTGTTTTATGAATGACTATGAATTTAACTACTTGTGCACCATTGATTCTCAAATTACCATCTCGACTTCTTTTGTGAGCCTCCATCTTCAGTAAATGAATGAACATTTCCTTGTGAATATCCCATGAGAACTTTGTATTTATCATGTACTGTCTCCCTCCTCCATTCTCCTCTCCCCAAGACCTGTGTTTCATCTCCCTTCTCTAACCCAGCTCATATCCTCAGATCATGCTTCATGCCAAAACCTTTCTTCTTCACATTCCAAATATTCAGTAGATCCTGCTGATTTTGCCTCCTGGATACTTGATCAGATCCACCCATTCCCTCCAGCCTTACTATCTGTTCCCTAAGACTGAAGTCTCTGTCTTTTTCACCTAAACTATAGTGCTGTCCTCTTAATTCCAATCTGCCCTTGGTGCCTGTGGCTTCCGGATTTTGGTACCCTCGGGGCTTTCTGGAACCAATGCCCCATGAATTCCAAAGGACACCTGTGGTTTCCAGCCTCTAGTTTCCAGCCAACAGTGGTGCTCCTTGATTCTACTCCTGTAACAGCAATAGGAACAACATCGCATTCACATCTGTATCACTCCCTATTGAAGGATGCTCCAGCTTGATCACCTGCCTAGTCATTTGTGTCTCTATCACTGAATTGTGTTAGTCCCATTTCTTTGAATACCGTTCTCTCTCTCTCTCTTTTTTTTATTACTGAGGCAGGAGTTGTACCAGATTTTCTTCCGTAAATCTATCTAACAATCCCCCAACTCCATCCACATACTTCTTTCTATTCCCTTTTATTCTGGGCAAAATTCCTGTCCTTTCCAGTCCGCAAGAGCCTGGGCCTGACTCTCCGTCCATCACTCACTGTGGCATCAAAGTGAAGCCTGTGATTTTACTTCTTGACATTTTGCCTGGCTGTTCATGTTGACTGTGGAAAGGCTAAGGCAGGATCCTTAGACAGCTGTCATAGTTCTAGGGGAAACAGACAACGTTAATTTATTTGAAGTAAGGAAAAGGAAATAGAAGTTGTGGACAAGTAAGAAATTGCGTAATGATTGTAGTTCTTGATGACAGTTTGCATTAGAATGTAAGGCTGGGTAGGTTCTTCTCAGCTAGAGACAAAGTGGAGCAAGTATTTGTTCTCAATGAAATACACACACACACATAAATGTACCAAAAACTTGGAGGATGATTCCAACTGATGAGTACATCGCAGACACAGGGGGGGCATTTCTATTTCTGGCTCTTCCATCAGATGATTTTGTGACCTTCCAGACTTGTCTTTGCTTATCTGAACCTGTTTCCTTCCACTGGAAAAATAGCTAGCTCTCTCTATAGGGCGGAGGTCAGCTGCTTTGCTTAAAATTTTGTAGCAGTTACTTTTTACTTCACTCCACAGTTACTGCTGCATCAGTGTTTGCAATAGAGGAAATGGAAGAAAGACAAGTTTTCTGCCTTCAGTTTTCCCTGTCCTCTTATCAACCAAGAGAAGTATGAATTATAATAACAGTTTTATTTCAAATGGCATTCTATGGAGGAGTTAATCATTTCTCTATTAAAGATCTTTCAGAAATATTTTACCACTATTAAAATTAAAAAAGCATTATAAATCTGTAGTAGTCAGAATGCTCCAAAGAAATAGAACTTAAAGAATACTAAATGCATCTAGATATAATCTATGTACCCAGTGATTTATTTTAAGAACCTGGGGCTGGCAAGTCCACATTCTGCTGGGCTGGCCAGAAGTCTGGAGACCCAGGAAAGAGTTAACATTGCAATTGAAGTTTCAAGGCAGTCACTTGGCAGAATTCCGTCTTCCTTGGGGCAAGTCTTTTTCTAAAGTCCCTCAACTGATGGGAGGAGGCCTGTACACTTTATGGAGGAAAATCTGTTTTCTGTGTTAATCTCATTGGAAAATACAGCAGCATCCAAGAATCCTGGAGTGTGTAGCCCATCCCTTCTCCAGCAGATCTTCCCGACCCAGGAATCGAACCGGAGTGTCCTGTATTGCAGGTGGATTCTTTACCAACTTAGTTATCAGGGAAGCCCAACATCCAAACACGTTTGACCAAATACCTGGATACTGGGGCCTAGCCAAGGTGACACAAAGTTAAAACCTCACAATGTCTAAACCATAAAGTTTAAGGATCATTGGCCCAATTGGGAGAGAATAGGAAGGAAAGATTAGTTAGAAAATGCTTCATATGTCAAAATAAAACTGTAGCGATGGTGATGTGTCTGCTTTTACCACCATTAGAGCTGTGTCTTTGGTATTGTATTCAAATGCATTTTTCCCCCCGAGAATCATGAATTTACCCCAATGTAGTCTTACCCATATGGGTATTGCTGTTTTAGAGTTTGCTAAAGATACATTGTATATTTATTGTTGTTCAGTTGCTAAGTCATGTCCAACTCTGCAACTCCAAGGACTGCAGCAGGCCAGGCTTCTGTATCCTTCTCTATCTCTTGGAGTTGCTCAAACTCAGTCCATTAAGTTGGTGATGCCATCCAACCATCTCATCCTCTGTCACCCCCTTCTCCTTCTGCCCTCAGTCTTTCCCAGTATCAGAGTCTTTTCCGATGAGTTGGCTCTTCAGATCAGGTGACTAAAGTATTGGCGCTTTAGCATCAATTCCATTGATTATTCAGGGTTGATTTCCTTTAGGATTGACTGGTTTGATCTCCTTGCAGTCCAAGGGACTCTCAACAGTCTTCTGTGGCACCGCACCTCAAAAGCATCAATTCTTAGGTGCTCATTCTTCTTTATGGTCCAATTCTCACATCTGTACATGACTGCTGGGAAAACCATAGCTTTGACTATTTGGACCTTTGTCAACAAAGTGATGCCTCTGCTTTTTAATATGCTGTCTAGGTTTGTTGTAGCTTTTCTTCCAGGGAGCAAACATCTTTTAATTTTATGGCTACAGTCACCATCCAGAGTGACTTTGAAGCCCAAGAAAATCGTACGTTGCTTATGTCCTTTATACAAATAAATGTTGATAAAAAAGATTGACCAATTCTTTTTAGCATTTTGAACAAAACAGGTAACCAGCTAAATGGTAAAGTAGTACCTTAAAAAAAAAAACCAACTTAAGTTTCCTTAAGAAGCTAATTTACTATTTCTGAGTGTTCCCTCTGTCCCTGTAAATCATTTTAATTTTGTCTAACATTTGGTTGAATTGCTAAATTTCTTAAATAACTTGATTTCTTAGTGCTTCTGAGAGAAGTAGATACTTTGAATTTAATTAGAAAGTTTTCAGTTTTTTGTTGTAAAGGAAAACTTATTTGGTAAGATGAAGTGAAAGCAGTTTAAAGCGGATAAAATTAGGAAAGTGATCATAAAGGATACATTTTTGAATCTAAAAATACTGACTCAATCATTGACCAGGTGATTTTTCAAAGACTTCTGAAAGCCATGTGCCAGCTAATTTCTCTGAAATTAGACTATGCCAGTTTTTCTGATATGTCTACACTGCTCTTTCTGAATAACTAACTATATTATGTGTTAGACATAATTGGTGTTTAAAATTAGTCTGCTTGATCGTCTTGAAGCAAGTGCTTTGTAATTTAGGTCAGCAAAGAAAATGCCAGTGTACTAGATTAGCACAGTTTTAGCTGTTTTTCTTCAGCAGCTGCAGAAGAAGAAAACTTTGTCCCTCCCTCCTGGACTGACCGAGCGATATCCTAAATTGTTACATACCATTTACATATTACAAAAGTGAAGAGCAAAACATCAGTTTTTCTACAAGATTGCTTTGCTGCCGTCTATATGTTTGTCTAGTTTGTGTTTGATTCATGGCATGAAGGATCAGAAGCACTACTGACTTTGGATATTGCCTCCAGAAGTGTGCGTGGAGAGCGTTTGGCTGTTCTTAGTTGAGGCGGGAAGAGTTAACTTTTGAAAGGGTGACTGACAGTTTCTTAGTATAGTGAGAATCTTTAAGAATTAGGAGTCAGGGAAGAACCAAATAAATTTTTTGAAATTATTCGTTTAAGTTCATCTACACTATTACAGCTTCTTTTCATCATTGTCCCACTCAGGACATTTACCCGTATATGGACATTTTTTTTTTTTTCTAATCACTCCTTCATGAAACTTTAATACATGATTTAGACTCTGTTCCATTCACATTCTCTGGCCCTTGGAATAAAGTATCTAAGATTTTTCACTTCCTGCAAGAAACAGTCCTTGTATTAATACATGACTTTTTCTTTATTAGATTTTTTCTATCAGACTTAGAAATGGATAGTTTTATATTAAAGAAAATCAGATTTTTTTCTCAGCACTTTAATTTTCCAAGAAAAATTCAGCTTCCTCAAATGCCTTTTAATGGTTCAGATTTTTCCATTTTTTGATGGTTTGATTTAACATAGATTTATTTACAACTAAAATAATCTTAAGAGATGATTATTTGGGATCTAAGTAGTCTGTTTTCAGGCTTCAGGATGACTTAGGTTTATTTTATGTTGGAAATTTGCTCAGTAGAATCCAGATCACAAGGCATTTTATTGCAGAATATATATATTTGCATCATCTGACAATATCTAGATGTTTATAGATTTTTGGCCGAGATTGTCATAATTTGTTGCAATCTTAATGTTTTTCTACTTGAAAAAAATCAGAATATCTTGCCTAAGAGGAAAGACAAGATGTATTTATACTGACATAAAAAAAAAAAAAAACTTTTAACAGTTAAGACAAAAGACAACAGCCAAATAGTTTAAGTATTTCATTTCTAATGGATAAAACTAGATGACATTTTATTGATTATAAAGTTATAAAGAAAGGATCTAGTGAATTTCTTTACTTTTAAGTCTCTGCCTATGATACCTCAATTTAGTAACACAGATTTTCATTTGTTTGTGCAATTCTCATGCTTATTTTTCCACTACCAATCAAATAATTTGTATTTTAATAGCTTTATTGAGGTATACATTACATACCATTAAATTCATTAATTTTGGCTGTTTAATTCAGTGATTTTAAGGTGCACCTATAGAGTTACACAGTCATCATTCTGATCCAGTTTTAGGCTATTTTGTATCACATCAGAATGACCCTTTAGGCTGTTTGCAGTCAATTCTTGTTTCTGCCTTTATACCCCCGGTAGCCACTAAGCTGCTTTCTATTTCTGTAAATTTGCCTTTTCTAAACTTTTCCAAGTAGTGGAATCTGCTTGCTTTGGGTTTAGATTGCTGTTCTGTTTCTAGTTTTTTAGGAGGGAAACTTTGGTGCAATATGGCTACATTTCTTTCCATATCCTTGTGTTACTACTGTCATATTTTTACATCTCTGTTATAAATCCAACAATAGAGATGTGCATTACTTATTTTATACTGTTAGCTTTACTGCTGAAGAAAAAATATATTTACACAGTTTTTATATATTATCCTATACATTTATCTTTTCTGGCACTGTATTTCTTCTTGTGGATTTAAGTTACCATCTGGTGTAATTTCCTTTCAGCCAAAAGACTTTCTTTAGAATTTCTTTTAGGGCAGGTCTGCTAGCAGTGAATTATCTCAGCCCTTGCTTATCTGTGAATATCTTTTCTACATCTTCATGTCTGAAGGGAAATCCTGCTGGAAAATCCTGCTGGATATAAGATTCTCCATTGGTTTTTTTGTCCCCAACATTCTAAATACATCATCCTTCTCCCGAGCTCTCTGTGATGTCATTTCTTTTTTCTTGGGTCTTTCATGATTTTATCTATGTTGGCATTTCAGCCATTTGTCCATGATGTTCCTAGATGTAGCTCTTTTTGTTTATTGGAATCCTTTAGGCTTTTTGTGGACTAAGTTTGTCATCAAGTTTGGAAATTTTTTGGCCATTATTTCTTCAAAAATAGTCTCTTCCTTTTTCTCTCTCATCTCCTTCTGGGACCCTGATTTGCACATCTGTTAGTGTTCTTGATGGTAGGTTCTAGGTGTCTGTTCATTCCCCGTTCTTTTATTTCTGTTTTGAATTTTGTAACATTTTTATTGATCCCGTTTAAATTTTTACTTTCTTATGCCAATTCAGACATGCTTTTGAGTTCTTTGTGACTTTTTGTTGCAGCTACTGTATTTTTTAACTCTACAACTTTTCATTTTCTTTACAATTTCTCTTGTATTCTCTAGTTAAAATCTCATCGTCATCATACTTTAATTCTTTTGATTTGGCTTCTTTAGTTCCTTGAATATATTTATAAGAGCTACTTTGCAGTCTCTTTGTTCTGAATTCTACATCTAGATTCAGTTCTGTTTTCTGCCCTTTTCCTGTCGCTCAGTCATGTCGAACTGCGAACCCAGGGACTGTGACCGGCCAGGCTCCTCCGTCCATGGGGATTCTCCAGGCAGGAATACTGCCATGGGTTGTCATGCCTTCCTCCAGGGGATCTTCCCAGCCCAGGGATCGAACCCAGGTCTCCCACATCGCAGGCAGATTCTTCTTTATGTGAGAAACCAGGGAAGCCCAAGAATACTGGGGCGGGGGGTGGGGGTAGCCTATCCCTTCTCCAGGGGACCTTCCCTACCCAGAAATCAAACCGGGGGCTTCTGCATGGGCAGGAAGATTCTTTACCAGCTGAGCTACCAGGGAAGCCCTTTTCCTGACTACAGATCGCAGTTTCCTGTTCTTTGAATGTCTCAAGGCTCTTGCTGAAAACTGGACAGTTGAGATAATATAGCGACCTCGGACTCCGCCCCCACATCCCGGGTTTACTGCTTTTCTCTTTGTTTGCTCACTTTGTGTCTCTGTGCCACATTTTGTCTCCCACAATTTCAGACCTTTTCATTGTTGTTACATTTGTTCTGATGATCTGTGATCAGTGATCTCTGATGTTACTATTGCAAAAAAGATTTATAACTTGCTGAAGGTTCAGATGGTGATTAGCATTTTTTCACAATAAAGTATTTTTAATTGGACATGTACATTATTTTGCTAGACACAGTGTTGTTTCATGCTTCATGCTCTACAATGTAGTGTAAATGTAACTTTCGTACACACCAGGAAACCAAAAAATGTGCATGACTTGCTCTGTTGGATTATTTGCCTTATTGCAGTGACCTAGAAGCAGGCCTGTTATATCTCTGCGATGTGTCTGTATAAACAAAGTATATTATACATATACAGTTTCAAGATTTCTGCATTTTTAAGACACGGAATACTTTTCAGTCTGAAAATAATGCTTTCTCTAAGCCAAATTTGCTCATCATAAAAAAAACCAACCAAAACCAAAAGGCCACAGAAAACCTTTTATAACTAGCAGGGATAGCTTTGTGATGGGAGACAAGGACCTTGCTAATGTTAGTTGCTGCCTCTTGAGGACCTGGAGGAGGCTGGGCTGGGTTGTTTGGTTTGCTGTGGCGCCCACTTTTGGTGATTTTTATAATGACTTAAGAGAACAGATGTGGACACTTAGGTCATTTAAAACATGTCAACTGGAGAAAGGTGTTGCACACAGGCTTGTGATTTGCTGCCCTATGTTCTGGGGAAGCTTTCATTGATCCAGGGCAGACCTCAGGACCCAGAAAGAGGAAAAGAACAAGACAATATAAAGCAAAACAAAATAGGAGAGAAGCAGCCCAGGGTTCTGAATGTCGTAGAAACCAGAGAACTTCAGCATGTGTCAGTTTGTATTTTAAATGCAGTAAATCCTTGACATCATTTAAAACAGGAGAGTTTTCTAAGAACCACAATTGTTACACAGATGCTTGCTTGCTTGCTTGCCCTTTGTCCCTGGACTTCATAGGTAGCCTTTTGGCCTGCGTTTCTGCTTGGAAGACTCTTTGGCGTAAAGGAGCAGCTGTAATTCTGGGTTGATCGTCCTCATAATCACAGAGGACAGTGGTGTTTAATTGTTCTGAGGGCTCAAAAAGTCAAAATCGATCTCTCTTCTTTAGGGATTTGCAATCACTCATGCAAAGGTAGTGGTGAGTCACAGTCTGAGAATCATCGATGAAGAAGCATTAAATCAGATAAGAATTAAGGCTTAGACATTTCCTGCAAAATACTGTCATCACTGTCTGTTTGAAGAGAAGAGCATGTACAGATTGAATGGTGGTGGTTGCTGGAGGGAATGCTGGCTGTTCTTCATTTGGATGGAAACACTTGTGGGAAAGACGGGGCTTACCAGGTGACTCAGTGGTAAAGAATCCACCTGCCAGTGCAGGAGATGGCAGAGATGTGGGTTTGATCTCCTGGATCCCCTGGAGACTCTCCCCTTGGGAAGATTCCCTGGAGGTGGCAACCCACTCCAATATTCTCTGGAAAATTCCATGGACAGAAGAGCCTAGTGGGCTACAGTCCGTGGGGTCACAAAGAGTCGAACACAATGGAGCAAACACACGAGCGAGCAAGATGGGAAAGACAAGATGACAGGTGTGGGTAAGTGGATGAGAGATTTTTTTGGCTGCTAGGACCAGAAGGACATGTCAGGCATCCAAGGCTACTTTATAAAACAGCAATCAGGGGACATTCATCTTTGTTGAAGGAAAGCCATGCCATGGCCTGTGCGTTTCTGTGTCCTTAGAGCAGGTGGAACTGTGACTTTTGCTCAGCAGGTGCTGAGTAAATGTCATTAGCTTGATCAATAGAACTTTAAAAAGACAGAGGATGTCTTTCCAAGCCACGGTGAGAGAAAGCAGTGCTGTGAGACTGCTGGCTTTGCACAAACATGAGGAGCTGGGGAGAGACAGAGCTTTGGGAGCTTTTTTCTCCAAAGGTTGTAATTCTTGTCACGTATAATAAAACGGACCTGCCATGTGACGGATATGTTACCAAATGCATGTGTGTTCCCAGTACACAGTGAGGCGAACACACCAAAACACCAAGGTTTGGGGCAAAGAAAGGTTTATTGCAAGGCCATACAAGGAGATGGGTGGCTCACACCCCAAACCTCAAACTCCTTGAAGCAGCAAAGCATTTTTAAAGGCCAAGAGGGGGAGAAGGTGTGGTTGGTTGTTGCAAACTTCTTGGTGCTGGAATCCTTTGTTCTTGCCACTGACCTCCTAGGTTAGGTCATGATGTGCCCGTCAACCTCCAGCCAGGCACATGTTATTCTCTGTTCTGCAACTTTTTGTCTCTTCAGGAATGGAAAAGTGTTATACCTTTAAAGGTGAGAGTCTTGAGAATGGGCTATCTTGAATATTTCAAGCAATTAGACTACATTTTTTTTTTTGATTGGAGGATAATTGCTTTACAATTCTGTGCCGATTTCTGCCAAATATCAGTGTGAATCAACAATATATATATGTCCCCTCACTCTTGGACATCCCTCCCACCCCATCCCACCCCTCTAGGTTGTTACAGAGCACTGGATTTGAGCTCCCTATTACTTAAAAAGTAATAGAATATAAAGGTTAAAGTAAAAGAAACAGATCCAGTGTGGAGTCAGGTTTGTTTGTCCCTATTATAGATAGAATCTAGATGCCCGATACAGTTCCTTTCTTTGAGATTGCATGAAAGAACAAAGTTGGGAAAGAAAGAAATTTGGCAAGAGATAGGGAGGTATGTCCTTGTTTTGTTGAAGTTGACAGATGCCTCTGAATGATAAAGTCTGTGGTTTTCCAGAAACTTTTCCAGAAACACTACTGTATTTTTCTTCAGTGAGGATCTTACTCTATGCCTCATTTCAATATCCTTGTTTTGTTGAAGTTGACAGATGCCTCTGAATGATAAAGTCTGTGGTTTTCCAGAAACTTTTCCAGAAACACTACTGTATTTTTCTTCAGTGAGGATCTTACTCTATGCCTCATTTCAATAACTCATAGTTTTATTCCACATTTGTAAATTAAGTTTGGTCAGGTAGCCTGTGTGATTCCTATGGTAGAACTACTTGTCACCTATAACTGATGGAAAAAATGCATCTAAATGTTGCAAATATGCAAAACCTCCAAATAAAGAGAAATCATTAGTCTTACATTATAGCATGTTTCAAATAATGTATGAAACAAAGTAAATTTAAATATGCCTGAAATTCATGATTCTATCATATTTGTGCATCAAATCTAAGTTATTCATCATGAAATGCTAATATTTTGATAAGCGACTAGTTATAATACTTAGACTTTATTCAGAAGGAGTCAGAATAAACTGAAGCAGAAATATATCCTTTTAGATATTGATTTTTTTATTTTCACATATACGTAAGACATACATATATGTAGATACAAAAGTATTTTCTTTTTCTCTGTGTGTGTTTCTTTTAAAGTTAGAAATGAAAATCTGTTTGCCTTAGGGAGGGAACTAAGAATTTAGCACGTGTATTAAAATTGTTTATCTCAACGCGACCAAGAACTTACAAATGTGACCCTGGAATAAATAAGTATGGCTATTTTTCTAAGTTCTTACAAACCAGAAAAGTCCTCCCCCAAATATGTCAGGCTTAATTTTCTGCTCCGGGGAGCACAGCTAGTAGAATAGCAAAAGCCAGTGACATTTCCCACAGTGTGAGTTGCCAGCCACTAGAAGCCTGTGGCAGTGTTTAAATCTACAGCAAACAAGCTAACAATTGGTGGAGAGATGATTATGTAATTCTTCTTTAATATTTCTTTCTGTGGCGTTTGCATCTCTATCAGAATCATAAAGGCAGAACTGGGGACTGTGTTTTAAGGTAGCTTTTCCTTATAGCCACAAGCCCATATCATCTTTATGCTGCTCTGCAGGTTTCTTGGGTTAGCCTCTTCATCTTTTACTAAAGTCCTAATGAAATGGACTGCATTAGGGTGTGCAGCCTTACGGGTGTCAGGGCTATGATTTCAGTGGTCGTTATTTGTGCAGAGCGGCCTATATTCATTCCAGAGTCTCCTGGGGAGCATTAATTAGTAAGATAATAACACGTTGCTACCTGGGTTCTGATAAATGCTTCAGTAATTAGATCCAGCCTGCAAATTGAAACATTGGTAATGGCTTAGGAAGAATTGAACTCAGAGAAACTCTATTTTGTGAAAAAGAGTAGAAAAGCAAAAGTGTTAGCTGCTCAGTCGTGTCTGACTCTTTGAGACCCCCATGGATTGTAGCCTGCCAGGCTCCTCTGTCCATGGAATTTTCCAAGCAAGAATACTGGAGTGGGTTGCCATTTCCTTCTCCATGTGAAAAGAGTAGATCAAAAGTCAAAAGAGGACCATTGAAATATAATGGACCCAAATATTTATATGTTATGAAACTCTATCAAAGTTCTAGGGGAAATAAGATTTCCCAAATGACCATAGGACCCTATGTTTAAACTGGATTTAGAAAAGGCAGAGGAACCAAAGATCAAATTGCCAGCATCTGTTGGGTCATAGAAAAAACAAGAGAATTCCAGATAAACATCTACTTCTCCTTCGTTGACTATGCTAAAGCCTTTGTCTGTGTGGATCGCAACAAACTGTGGAAAATTCTTAAAAGATATGGGAATACCAGACCACCTAACCTGCCTCCTGAGAAATCTGTATGCAAGACAAGAAACAACCAGAAATGGAACAACAGACTGTTTCTAAATTGGGAAAGGAGTACATCAAGGCTATAGATTTTCACCCTATTTATTTAACTTATATGCAGAGTACAACATGCGAGATCTGGAATCAAGATTGCCAGGAGAAATATCAATAACCTCAGATGCAGATGACACCATCCTTATGGCAGAAAGCAAAGAGCCTCTTGATGAAAGTGAAAGAGGAGAGTGAAAAAGTTGGCTTAAAACTCAGCATTCAGAAAGCTAAGATCATGGCATCCAGTCCCATCACTTCATGGCAAATAGATGGGGAAACAGTGAGAGGCTTTATTTTCTTAGGTTCCAAAATCATTGCAGATGGTGACTGCAGCCATGAAATTAAAAGATGCTTGTTTCTTGGAAGAAAACCTATGACCAACCTGGACAGCATATTAAGAAAGCAGAGACATTACTTTGCCGACAAAGGTCCGTCTGGTCAAAGCTATGGTTTTTCCATTAGTCATGTATGGATGTGAGAGTTAGACAATGAAGAAGGCTGAGCACCGAAGAATTGATGCTTTTAAACTGTGGTGTTAGAGAAGACTCTTGAGAGTCCCTTGGACAGCAAGGAGATCAAACCAGTCAATCCTAAAGGCAATCAACTGAATATTCATTGGAAGGACTGAAGTTGAAGCTCCAAAACTTTGGCCACCTGATGTGAAGAAAAGACCCTGATGCTGTGAAAGATTGAAGGCAGAAGTAGAAGGGGATGACAGAGGATGAGATGGTTGGATGGCATCACTGACTTGATGGACATGAATTTGAGCAAGCTCTTGGAGTTGGTGATGGACATGGAAGGCTGGCCTGCTGCAGTCCATGGGTCGCAGAGTTGAACACAACAGGAACTGAACTGAAATGGTCCTATGACAGTTCCTTTTTTGTTCCTGGGTCTGGCAATGACATTTTAGGAATAGACAGTAATACCTCACTTACATGGCAATGGTGTTGAACAGAAGGGTGATAAATAAGTAAAATTTCTAGATAATGGGAACATATCCCAACTGCCAGATTGGAGTTATTTTATTATTTTGCTTTTTATGCTTGACTGTGTATGTGTTTCCCAGTTTTTTCTCTTCATAGAAGATATTGCTTGTAATTGAACTTTTGCTTTTTGCCTTATGTGTTTCCCTTATGGAATTTAGAAAAAATATATATTGGTACCTGGCCATGTTCAAGACACTGTATTATAGGACCTGTGAGTAGTATAGAGGCTAATGGAGACCTTGAACATTTTATATGCTCTTGGTAGATGTCAGTACCTCTGTGACTAGTCCCTGCCTTTCCTATGTCAACTGTGTCTTTAGAAATATTGTAGCATTTTGTCTTCTGGGACAGAATGTGAAATCTGGAAAGAAAAGAAAAATTTATTATTTAGTCTTTTAAAAGTTTATTATTCACTTTTTTAAAAAGTATAACTTTCAGAGAAAAAAATCATGGAAGACTACAGTTTAAAGAGATTTCAAACAAATGTGAGTTGGTGGAAATGGAAAATTCGAGAAATTTCACAATTATTGAGGGAAAATGTGATTACATTTTTTAATCGTAAGGAGAATTTAAATATGTTTTGCATTAGTAGCTTTATTTAACTGGAAGTATTTATTTAGAAAAAAATATAATGTGTTACTTTATTATGCCTCATTTTAAGTTTGTTTTTTTCTCAAACAGTCAGATTTGGTACACATAAAATATTTTTCCTAAGACATCCCAGAGTACTGAACTGTTCAGTATCCAATAACATTTGTCTCAATTTTTTTTTTGAAAAGAAATAAACACTTTGAACAGATGGAATAGTCAGCATTTGCTATAAGAGACAGGATATCTTCTCTCATTCTTAAGAGTAATGAACAGAGAGCTAAGCATCTATTTTCAGGAAAGGAGCTGGACAATAAAAAGCCATTCTTTTCCTTTTTTCTGTTACATGATGGAGAAATGGATTCTCAGAAGTTAATACCTGGTTTTAATTGCATCCCTTGGAAAGCTCTGTCTGATAGGTAAAATATTTAAACTATGAAAATGAAGACAAGAGGATTCATTTAAGAAAAAAAAACTTTCAATTTTTACTGATTTATTACTTACATACAATATGACACATGCATGTGCATGAATGTTAAAATGTACAGCTTAATGAACACAGGGTGTTACTATACCCGTATAACCCCTACTGATAGGAAGACAAAGAATCACCCGTATAACCCCTACTGATAGGAATACAAAGAATCACCAGCTCAAAGAACTCCCTTGTTGATTTCTTAATACCTTCCAGAAGTAATCAGAATAATGCATTTTTTTTTTTTTTACTATAGATTAGCGTCATTGGTTTCTTGAGTTTATATCATTGGAATGATAAACTACATTCTTTTGAATTTTGTAACTATATATTATGTCTGGTTGCTCTATGCAGTAGGCAACAGTTGTTTGTTCCTTATGGCTATAGAGCAGTCAATTTTACAAATGTGGTGTGATTTATTAAGTGATTCTGTTATTGATAGACATTTGCTTTGATGCTAAGTTTTGGCTTTTGTGAATAAATCAGCTCTCATGATTCTTCTGTCCAATTTACACGTGGACCAGTCATATAAGAATTCCACTTCCTTTATATAATTTTCAACACTTTGTTCTTGTAATTTTAGTCATTTTTCTAGAAGCTGTCTTGTTTTACCTCTCATGTTAGTCTACAGTCTATTTGGAATTATTTTTTCCATTTTGGATATAGTGTGGGGGAAGTAATTTTTTTTCATTTCAGTCAAGTGCTATTTATTGGAAAAGTTGTTTCGTTGTTTTCCATACTTAATGGGATGGCATCTTTGTCATAAACGAGACAGCCATATATGTGGTGAGTTCTTGACTTTGTTCTGTTTTTTTTTTTTTAATTTATTTTAATTGGAAAATAATTGCTTTACATTATTGCATTGGTTTCTGCCAAATATCAGCATAAATCAGCCACGAGGATACATATGTTCCCTCCCTGTTGAATCTCCCTCCCACCTTCCACCCCATCACACTCCTCTAGGTTGTCACAAAGCCCAGATTGAGCTCCGTGTGTTCTATGGCAACTTCCCATTAACTATTATTCATACAGTAATGTATATATGTGAATCCTGTTCTCTTAATTAGTTCCACACTCTCCAGCCCCTGCTGTGTGTAAGTCCATTCTCTATGTCTGAGTCTCTATTGCTGCCCTCCAGGTAGGTTCATCAGTACCATTTGTCTAGATTCTGTATGTATGCATTAATATATGATATTTATTTTTCTCTATCTTACTTCACTCTCTGTAACAGGCTGTATGTTCATCCACCTCGCTAGAACTGACTCAAGTTTGTTCCTTTTAATAGCTGAGTAACATTCCATTGTGTATATGTACCACAACTTCTTTATCCATTCATCTGTCAGTGGAAATAGGTTGCTTCCATGTCCTAGCTATTGCAAATAGTGCTTCAGTGAACATTGGGGTACATGTGTCTTTTTCAGTTATCATTTTCTCAGGGTGTATGTTCCATAGTCAGATTGTTGGGTCATATGGTAGTTTTATTCCTGTTTTTTTTCCTAAAGAAATCTTCATACTATTCACCAGTTCAGTCCAGTCGCTTAGTCATGTCCAACTCTTTGCAACCCCATGCCAGGCTTCCCTGTCCTTCACCAGCTTCCAAAGCTTGCTCAAACTCATGTCCATCAGGTCAGTGATGCCATTCGGCCATTTCATTCTCTGTCGTCCCCTTATCTTCCTGCCTTCAATCTTTCCCAGCCTCAGGGTCTTTTCTAATGAGTCAGTTCTTCACATCAGGTGGCCAAAGTATTGGAATTTCAGCTTCAACATCAGTCCTTCCAATGAGTATTCAGGACTGATTTCCTTTAGGATTGACTGGTTGGATCTCCTTGCAGTCCAAGGGACTCTCAAGAGTCTTCTCCAACACCACAGTTCAAAAGCATCAATTCTTCAGCGCTCAGCTTTCTTTATAGTCTCAACTGTCACATTGCTATATGACTACTGGAAAAACCATAGCTTTGACTAGATGGACCTTCTCTATAGTGTCTATATCAGTTTATATCCCCACTAACAGTGTAAGAGGGTTCCCTTTTCTCCACATCCTTTCCAGCTGTTCTGTTTTATAAGTTACTAATGGTAAAGCTATTTCTAACACCCTTTTATTTACTGTAGAGATGTGGTATTGCTCGATTTCATTGTCCTTTATTGTCTTATGAAGAGTTTAAAAAAACAAATTTTGGCATAGTTGGGTTTTTTTCATTATATATCTTACTTCTACTCAATTGCTTTCCTATTCATTTTTATTCATTTCTTTCACCTATTATATTTGAATTTAGTTTGCTATTCATTTCCAAAGTACTTTTGAAATGTTTTTAAACTTTCATTTTGAAGTAAGTTGAGTTACAAAATGTTTGCAAAAGTAGGACAAAGAGATTGTATAAACTCATCACCCAGCTTCGCTACATGTTGACATCTTATGTAACTGTAGCACAATTAAAAAATCATGAAATTAATATTAGCTATAAAAATTGGTACCATTTATAAGCCTTCTTTAAATTTTTCCAGTTGTGCCACAAATGTCTTTTTCCTATTTCAGGATCAAATCTAGGATGACATATTGTATTTAGCTGTCATGTCTCTTTATTCTTTGACTTGAGGAACTTCTCTAGACTTTGTCCATCTTTATGACCTTGACATTTCTGAAGAGTGGGGGCCAGTTAATTTGAGGATTGTTGTTCAATTTGGATTTGTCTGATGTTTCTTCATGATGAAATTTAGATTACTCATTTTTGGCAAGAATACCCCAGAAGCGATGGTGTGACCTCAGTGAGTCATATAAGGAGGTAGACGATGTTGACATGCCCTATTCCTGGTGGTGATACGTTTGATCACTTAACTGAGGCGGAGTTTATCAGTTTTCTGCACTGTAAATTTACATTTTTTCACCTTTGTAGTTCATAAGTATCTTGTGGGGAGACAGTTTGAAATATACAGGTATCCTGTTTTCTCATATATCTTTGCCAATTTTAGCCTCCATCACCTGACTCATGGCTCTGTAACAGTTATTATAGTGGTGGTTGTGAGAGGTTGGTTTTTCTATTTGCATCATTCCTTCTGTATTTATTAATTTGAATTCTAAAAGTGAGCTATCTCATTCTTATTTATTTGTTCAATCACTTACGTGGAGTATGAACTCAAGGATATTTGCTATTCCTTGAGATAAAGTTCATTATTATCATCTGGCCATCAGGAGCACCTTCAGGCTGGCTCCTGCTTCCTTTTGATCTGCCGTCACAATTTGAGCATCGTGCTGACTTTCTGGCCCCATAGAATCTTGAGGACTAATCTTGTCCCATTCCCTTGTCATGCTCATTTCTGAAGCATTCCTGAGATCAGCCTTCCTTCCAGAAGGGCCTGGAGAAGATATTAACTATCTTTTATTCTCTGCAGATCTGTAATGAAGATACTAATTTTATAATGAAAACAGAGTTTTTATCAATTTGACTTTAGTACACAGTCATCATTGTTCTGTAAAGATGACTGTAAGCAATTTGAAAAAGTTGCCTTTCATCTTTTCATGATGGTAAATCCCACCATGAATCAGATCCTCCGTGATAGGGAGGGAGAGAAGTTTCTTTGAATGTTGTTTAAATGTGTTTGTGGCATGTGCTGAAACTTACTGATTTGTTTCTGAATCGGTCTATCTCCTAAAACTTAATAAATTTGAGATGCATTTATAAAAATAGCATTTTACATTAAATAGTTGAATTTGCCATGTTGTTCGTTTTCCTGTGGAGAGCATCAAACTATGACAGACAGCCCCTCCAATAGGAAAGCGTTCAGATGCAACAAGCATGTTGAACAGCATCAGATCTGGTTTAAGTGCCAGGGCTACTACTTTGTTGTCTAACTTCAGCATACTGCTAATCCCCCAAATCTCAGTCTCCTTACTTATAAAATAAAAGGCGTAACATCTATTCTGAGGATGAAACGATGTCATTTCTATAAAGCACCAACCGAGTGCTTTCTACTATGTGCTCAGTAAATGGACGATAATCTTCCTAACTTTTAACCAAGAACAGGAAAAAAGAGAGGAGGAGTAAAATGCCTGCTCTTCATGGATCACTATTAAAAGCATTTTATTTGTTTTAATTTCATGATTCTTTTTGTAGCCCTCTGTGGATGGCACACATTGCTTCTTGAAAAGATAGGATGGGTGGCTGGGCTGTGACATGAAGTTTGTTCCTCTGACCCGGAGACCATGTTCTTGATGTCTAGATGAGCCTCCCTCTGAGCTGTGAGTGTAAAGAGGAGAGTAAGACTGCTATTCATGTGTGTAAATAATATTGGAAACTCAGTTAACAGATTTGCATTTCTTGTGTTGCAGGTGAATGGTGCTCTTGAGCGCCTTCTGTGAGTACCACTCACACCTGTTCCGGGGACACTTTCTCCAAAGGATCAGCAAGCATCCAGTTCAATTCCAGATTCATGGGGTTGCTGCAGATCAGATACTGCTTGTCTCACTAAGACAAGGTAAGAGTTTAAATATTTACTTCCTCTTGAGGATGATTTTTGATGTCATGACCTCTTCTGAAATATTTCTGCCTTGATATCAGTCAGAAAGTTACAATAACTAAATAGACCCGTGGCGGAGGGAAAAAATAGGCTACTGTAAAAAGACTTTGGTATATTGATTGCTGTATTTATTAGATAAGCGTGTGCTGATATGTTTGAAGATTTTTTTTATTACTTAATGTAAAGTATAATGTGCTAACGTTATTGCAAGGGGAATTTCATGACAAGCATTCTTCTTTTAAAATATAACTGCAGTTTGATTTTATGAAACCTGTAATTGCTACAAACTATGCTGTTTCTACTGCTATAAAAACAGTAATGAAATTGGAGAGGCTATCTCTTGGAAATTGGTTGTGATGAAAATATACCTAATATGATTATCTTTATGCAAATCCTACCCTGACTGTGAGCTTTCCTCACCCGTACTTCTAGTGCATGTAACTTTTCTGCTGCATACCTTTTTCTGAAAGGTTAAAACTTTCTGTTCCAATGTACTAAATGGCCGGTCAGTTCATTTGGGGTTAATCATTGAAACAGAATTGAGGCTGGGAAAAGGTAGTAAAATCGAATTGAGTGGCAGTGTTGGAATAGTTACTGCTGGGATTGTTTGGGGAGATGAAGAGAAGAGCAAGATTGCTCTGTATCACTTAGAAAGATGGTCCAGTGGCCAGTACCTGGGCAGAAAAGAAGGGATGGAATAGGTGATTTGGTCATGATGTGAAGTTATCTTGGGTGGATGGATGTTGAGAAACGGGTGGATGGATGTTATTGAAACGTTGTCCTTCTCAAGTATATGACTTATTCTGCATCTTAGGTATCTGAGAGTCAAGGTGAGTCAGTACTTCTGAAAATGAAATAGACATTTTCATGGACTATTCCATTCCATCCTCATGGAATGCATATTCATGTACAATGTGTAACAGTTTTTCAAGTATTTCATATACAATGTAGGGGAAGGGGTGTCATAAAGATATCCTAGTGAGCATAGCCTGGGAGATGAAAATTAGGAAGCCTGAAAGTGTGAAAATGCCCCTGGTCACAGCATGGTGGCTGATTACATGGGCCGTAGGGGAACAGATCAATTTTTCTGGCTTGCGTCCTGATACTGCCACCGTTTGGCAACAACTCCCATGGCAGTGCTGCTACGGCTTTAGATCGTCCCTGTAGCTCAGATGGTAAAGAATCTGCCAGCAATGCAGGAGACCTGGGTTCGATCCCTGGATCAGGAAGATCCCCTGGAGAAGGAAATGGCAATCCAGTCCAGTATTCTTGCTTGGAGAATCCCATGGATGGAGGAGACTGGAGGGCTATACCTCGTGGGGTTGCAAAGAGTCGGATATAGCTGAGCGACTAACACTGCTGCTACAACTGCTGCTGATCTTATTATTTTCTCTGTGAGGACTCAAGTTTCTCATCTGTAAACCTGCCTAGTGTGTTGATTTTTCCTTAATTTCACCTGGCCAGCCCAGTTGGAAAGACATTACTGTATTTTTCAAGAGGAGATGGTTGGCTGTTAAATATGGCATGTATCATATTTCTCAAGATCATTGCTATTTTAAATTTTATGATATCAAATATACTACTTTCTAGCATCTAATACAGGGTAAATTGTCTAACTTTTCTAAATAGTTTTATCTTTGAAATGGGAACAGAATATCTATGACACTTTTTGTGCAGAATAAATATGTAAGTTACAGTGCATGACACAGAAGTACTCAATACATGTGGTTACCATGACTATTACTACCCTTACTGTACCTCTTCTTAATCACATACTTGTTTACTCCTGATGTGATTGTGATGTCAGTATTTAATTTGTGGAACTTTAAGCAGAATGTTCTGCAGTTGTTAATAAAATACTGATATATGCAAAGTCTTATACTGCTTTTTAACTTTTGAAAACATGATTCACCATCATTTTGTTCCATCATAGTATATTTCATTTGAACACCAATCTAATTCTCATGATGCTGTTATTTTCATGGTGATAGTTAATACCAGAGTTTGTCTCCTTTATCCATCCAGTCTTTCTAACTTTGCACTCTGTCTTATCTCTATGGTTCTGAATGTTTAGAACTTGATTCCATAATCCAGCCTTACCTGACTCAGGTTTTATTTGCCATAATGCAGTACTGGGTTTGAAATAACCAGTGAATTTTAGAAAAGTGAAAAAAAGTGGCTTCTTTCATATTATGATCTGATATTGACCATGCAAAGCTGTGCTCCAGAGTTCATGATAATGTTCACTATGAACTGTTGTAAACAGTAAAATCAATTAAAAAATTTTTTTTCCTCCATTTTCTTTTCTTTTTCTGGTTTTATTTCCAAAGTGTTTTTAAATAAATGTGTGAGCAAATAGGAATAAGACTGTATCAAATGTTTCAATAACATACATCTAAAGATTTATGGCATATGTAGGATTAACCAATAAAGTAAATTTTCAGTAGAGCTAATTTACCTTTTTATGTAATCTCGGCCTAAACCAGATTTTTGACAAGAACAATGTAATGAAATTATTTCACTGAAGCTTTGACAAGTAAGTATATCATGAGATCTTTCAAAATTGGCAACAAGGTAACGTTAAGTCATCTGAATACCTTTTATAACTTTATTCGCCACTTCAAGTATCTGTATAGAAAAAAGGACTTAAATTATATATAAAAGTTAGAAACTTTTTACTAAAAAGACAGCAAAATTTTAAAACCACTTTCTCTTTAGTAGTATAAAATATTTCCTTTCTAGTGTTTAAAATTGAAGAACTTTATGACTGTTTATCCAAACCTTTAGTGTATTTTCTACATATCTTTCAGTATAATTTTTATAGTTCAAAAATAAGAAATTAGAAAAAATCTCATTGCCTATCATTAAATTCCAAACATTATCACATGCAGGATATTTGTTTTAGGTGATCTCATTGTTACTGAATAGAAACACTCAGTGTTTCTAGAAAGACTCCATTGCAAAATTAGGTGATCAGAGGAGGTTGTCAGTTTTGGAGTGTGTTTCATCCCCAAGTGTTTAGTCTTGCCTTTCATTTTATCATGTTTTCTCCTTCACTGTTTTATCAGAGACTTTTTGAGGGTAAAACATCCTGTAAAGTAAGGCCAACAGTAATTTCTCTTGTGTTTGATGTCTCACAGAAATAAACAGTGTCAAGCATGTCAGTGCCACTTTCTTAACATT
Source organism: Muntiacus reevesi (assembly GCF_963930625.1). Classification (NCBI taxonomy): domain Eukaryota; kingdom Metazoa; phylum Chordata; class Mammalia; order Artiodactyla; family Cervidae; genus Muntiacus; species Muntiacus reevesi. The sequence goes on along the minus strand of NC_089252.1, from coordinate 36,483,694 downwards.
TCTGGACAATCCATCCTATTTTAGTTTCTGAGAACTCTTTTGATTGTTTTCTAGGAAAGAGAGGAATGGAAATTGGTACTTTTTTTGTAGAATGGGAAAGGTGTAAGGAGAAACTTGAGGTGTCTGATTGCATGCTTCTAGTGTATCCCAGAAGAGTTCCTGAGAAGAAAAATGCTGTTACTTCTCCAGTGTTCTGAAGGAAATGAAATATTTGGTATTGGTATTGTGTGTGTGTGCTCAGTCGCTTTAGTAGTGTCCTACTCTTTGCGACCCTGAGGACTGTAACCGACCAGGTTCCTCTGTCCATGGGATTCTCCAGGCAAGAATACTGGAGAGGGTTGCCAGTTTCTTTTCCAGGGAAACTTCCTGACTCAGGGGTTGAACCTGTGTCTCCTGCATTGCAGGTGGGTTCTTTAGCCATTGAGCCACCTGGGAAGCCATTGATATTGGTGGTTAACAAAAATTTAAGGTCAACTTTATGTGCGGTGACCTCTCATTAAGTCATTACCTAATCGCATTTATATTGTTTATTACAGTGTTTACTGATAAACCAGATGTTGTGTTTCATTAATTTGAACTGTGTTGGGAAGTCTGCAGAGACAGCACTTCATACTTAAGTTTTTTTTATTTTTTGAAGTGTATAATGTATTATTCGACTTAGTCTAAGTTCTTGTTTATTTTTATTTCTACTTTATACTGAAAGTGAAAGTTACTCAGCCATGTCCAACTCTTTGCAACCCCATGTTCATGCAACCTCATGTTCATACAGTTCATGGAATTCTCCAGGCCAGATAAGTGGAGTGGGTAGCTATCCCTTCTCCAGAGGATCTTCCCAACCCAGGAATTAAACTGGGATCTTCTGCGTTACAGGCAGATTCTTTACCAGTTGAGCTACCAGGGAAGTCCTCATAGCTCAGTTGGTATAGAATCCACCAGCAATGCAGGAGACCCTGGGTTGATTCCTGGGTCAGGATGATCCCCTGAAGAAAAGAGATAGGCTACCCACTCCAGTATATTCTTGGGCTTCCCTTGTGGCTCAGCTGGTAAAGAATCTGCCTGCAATGTGAGAGACATGGGTTCGATCCCGGGGTTGGGAAGATCCCCTGGAGAAGGGAAAGGCTACCGAGTCCAGTATTCTGGCCTGGAGAATTCCATGGATTGTATAGTCCATGGAGTTGCAAAGAGTTGGACACAACTGAGCAACTGAGAGACTTTCACTACTTTAAAAGAAAGCTGATGGTTTCCCCCTTATCTACATCTTTCTTATTTTACTTTTATATTCTTATTCTGAAAGTATATAGATAATAGCAGTAACTCATAATTCTTGGTATGAATTCTCAGGAAAGAGCATAGAATTTCATACAGGCCTGGAATTAAATAAATTATATTCATGAAACATTTATATTCACCTTAGTTCTTAAATAGTATCAAAACTCCAATTGTTTTAGCCATATAGAAATTTTTCTAGCAGAGTCATTTCATCTGTAGTCTCTAATTCAGGTTCAGTTTTATAATATAATTTTAAGAAGATTGTGATCTGGTCAATTTTGCTTTTATATTCTTTCTAAAAGTTGATTTTATCTAGAAATGGCAAATGTTTCTTGGCATATTTACTCAAAGATCTACTCAAGTGTATTGAAAATCTGACCATATAATTAAGAAGTCAGGGTGATTGTCAAGCAAAGAATAAAGTGGATCCACAAATATCTTCCAGCTTTTATGTTTGCCCTGAAACTAAGTCTGTGTGAAGGAAGGACTGAACTCTGAGCATGAAGTCAGAAGACTAGGTTGCTAATTCTGATTTTTGGCCACTCAGTTTCTTGGCCTCTTGAGATTTAGTTTATTTTTCCTTAATAAACACACTTTACTGGATTATTGTCAGAATTAAATGAGTTAATATTTGTGAAAGTGCGTTTGAACTTTAAGGCTCTTTGAAAATGGTGCATGTGTATATTGCAGTTATCAGTGGTGTAACATGGGAGCTTTTACTAGAGGAGTTTAGAGAGTCTAAAATTCTGTTAAATCTTTCAATTTAAAGAATTACAAAGATAAGCATTTTCAGTGGGTTTAATATCACACTTCCTCTTACATGTCTCCTTTCATCTAGCACGTGATGATTTCTGATTTTTGAGGATAGAACATGTATGTTCAGGGTAAACAGTAAATACTGACATTTAATGCTTTTTGTTAAATATTAAACCCTTGGTAGATTATTCAGAAGAGTTCCCTGTCACTGGTGTCAGAGAAATTTTAAGCAAGGAATAGTAAAGACTGTATAAATTTAGCAGTTCTTATGAGGTCAATTAAAATTATTTACGTTCCATAATATAAATTGGAAACTGGAGTGAAATGTAGGTCCTTTTATATCATATTGATATGTGATCATATTATATGTGATCAGGAAAGGTAGGTAATTTATAATAGGCATAAGTTTGCCTTTATGAACTCTGTTTCTAGACACCAAGGAGATAGTTTTTCTGGTGTAGATAAAAACTTGGTCCTGACTTACTGAGTTAGATGACATGGAAATTCATGAGGTGGTATCGAAACCCAGTTTTGTCTGAGTCCATAGTCAAGGCTCTTTAGCACCTTGCATACCTTCTTCATGTATATTATAAAGGAGATCATGATCTGCAGTGTGTTAGAAGACTCTTCTGTCTCCATCAGTTGGACAGACAGCCTCAGCATGATGTAAATTGTAAAGTGCTTATAGTAAGTTGTTTTGAAGGAAATTTTTAATGCATGAACAAGAAAGATATTTTTAAAGCTCTGCTACTAATTTTAGACCTTTTACATCTAACAAATGACCCTTTTAGTGTCTTGATTGGTACCTTGGTGACCTGTAGAATGATTCATGTATGACTACATAGGAGAAATAGTTTATTTGCATAATCTTATTTTAAAGAATAAGCAACTCCATGCTCTAAGTTCACTTAACATTTTATTTATTCAACGTGTGTCCTACTTATCGTCTTGTCGTACAAAGACTGCACACTTGACAGTGATCCTTTCATCGTGAGCTCCTAGAGGGAATGGTCTGTGATCTGTTCATCTTGGTGTCCTTGCTCCCAGCTAGAGTTCCTGGCAAATTGTAGGCACTCAATAAATATTTAGGAAATGAAATCTGGATAAAAATAATCAAGTACAGACCCAGGGTCATATAACAAGTCGGTGTTGTAACGATCGTGGAAGTCTTATTCTCATCTACTGACACATTTTGTGACTCATTTATTCAAGAAGTATTTATTAGATGTGTACTGTGTACCCAGTGCTTCCCTAGATACCAAGGATACATTAATAACCAAAATTGATGAAAAACCCAACCTTAATGGGCCTTGCATTCTAGCTAATAAAAGTACACCTGGTCATACTTTTAAATCTTTTATAAAATTAAAATGTAATTTTTCAAGAAGTTATTTATGACTTTAGTTTCAAAAGCAGTTGCCATAACAGTGGAAAATAAATGTAAAGTTTCACAAAATACTCAGTGGTCCATGAATTAAGACTGCTTGGGTTTTTAAGTGGTATTAAACATAGTGAAAAGATTAGATCATTGTGCAGCATTCATTATATTAAGTTCAGCAGAGTATATTTTATTTTATAGTTTTCAACTCTGTTTTTAAATATAGTGCTATTTCAGATTCCACTAATAATTAAAAATACATACAAAAGGAAGGAAATACTGAGACAGTAGGGAGAAAGACTGGTGGCAAAGGATATAGAAAGGAATATTGTGAAATATAGCATCTAAATAGATATTCATTTTAGCCCTGAAAGGGTATGTTAAAAAACTAAAATTGCTTACAGAAAAGAGTAGCAGATGGATGCAAGTATTCCATTACTATCAGTGATGTTAATGAGATTACCAGTTAAGTATTGATTTAATTTTTGATTTGGACTGGCCAATAACTCGCCTTATTTCTTTATTAATTGGCATTGGCAATCAGTTCCTAACATAAAGCCCTCAAATGTTAGTATAAAAATCAATCTAAATTAGAGTGGATGATAGTCTTTGAATTAGCCATTGAGCCAACACCTTAGATGAGCAAAGAGGAGATTAGATGTCATAGGACCGTTTTGTTATAAGGAACAGAATTCCTTTCTAGCTAGCTTAGATAAGGGGGATTATGGGGTGACACATGAGGAGTGTTTACTGTAGGTTTGCTTTAGGAGTTCAGCCTGGCAGACAGGCAACCCTGCCTCAGGCTGATGGTCTTGGTGGGTTACGTGGCCTCTCCTCTTTTGTACTTTGTTTAAATCTACCTCATTGTTGTCTTTCTACCCTCAGAACTACTCCTTCCATATTTACATGTGGCCAGTGCACTGGTCTCCAAAATATATTTCAGACAGACTTTGCAGAATGGCTGTCCAGAACTGACTCCAACTCTGTGGACCTTCTCTGTGGAGAAGGCAATGGCACCCCACTCCAGTACTCTTGCCTGGAAAATCCCATGGACGGAGGAGCCTGGTAGGCTGTAGTCCATGGGGTTGCGAAGAGTCGGACGTGACTGAGCGACTTCACTTTCACTTTCCACTTTCATGCATTGGAGAAGGAAATGGCGACCCACTCCAGTGTTCTTGCCTAGAGAATCCCAGGGATGGGGGAGCCTGGTTGGCTTCCGTCTATGAGGTCACACAGAGTCGGACACGACTGAAGCGATTTAGCAGCAGCAGCAGCTGTGGACCTGATTCCTCTTCTTGTATGAGTGCGATTGATTCACCTTGATTATTATTCATTTAAACCCAGTAAGCAGTAGTTAGGAGAGTGGGGTTACATGGCACATATATAAGCTCCCTCTATGCCAGTGGGCAACACAGAGACCCAAGAATGGAATGTGGGGACAGGTTGGCTCCTGTATAGTAATAAATGAATCATAGTGTCTTAATATTTATAGGCAGATTGGCATTTATGGTTGACTTTTTGTGCTTCTTAGATGATAAATAGAAAGCATATATATTGATACATCAATTTGTCCCCTAAATAGCAGCAGAAAACAACCAATAGTCTTATATTTCTACATTATAAAAATGTCACAAGTGATTCATGGCATATATTTAATATGCATACTTTAAATACTTGAATGTGATAAATTGCTGTTATAATTTTTAATTTAAGAGTTGAATGACATTCATACTTCCTCTAACATCATAGCATTTCAATTCTGTGACATGGTTGATTGCCTTCTTTGGATACATATTGCACCAAAAATCTGGGATATTTGGTTCTTGATGACTTCAAACAGGATATGGGTCATTTTATGGGCTTCCCAGGTGGTGCTAGTGGAAAAGAACCCGCCTTCCAATGCAGGAAACAGGAGTTTGATCCCTGGGACAGGAAGATCCCCTGGAGGAGGGTACAGCAACCCACTCCAGTATTCTTGCCTGGAGAATCCCTTGGACAGAGGAGCTCTGTGGGCTGTAGCCCATAGGATAGCAAAGAGCTGGACTCAGCTGAAACAATTTAGCATGCTCGCATGCACACACTCTTCTTACATTCTCAGGTTTAGCTCGTATGCTTTGATGTCCAGACTTGGACACATTACTTAGAAAATGGACCTTATTTCCTGCAGAGTGTCTCCTTACCTTTTTTTTTTTTTTTTAACCACAGCTATGTCAAACTCCAGCACGTTTCATCTCAGTCCCAATCATCTGAATTTTCAACTACCATATAAACCTAAGAATCCAAGTGCAACTGAAACAAGCTTAAATTGCTGTTTAATGAGGTTTGATGAGTCTTCTTGGCTTTTTGAACTATTGAATTATGTATTCAGTTTTTATTAGTTTTACTATGCATTGCTGAGGCCCTAGTAGTGATTCTTATTCTTTTTCCCCTCTGTGGATAGTGTTGTGGGAGAGAGTGAGGGAGGGATAAACAACAACTTTCCTATTTGCAACATTTGCCATTTAGTTCCATATTCTTGCTTGTTCTTGGACATAATTTTAAAGCCATCCACATAAAGATGACTGCTTCAACTCTAGAAATTCACCCTTATTAGGGTGAATCAATGATTCATTAGGGTGAATCATTGTTGATTGCCCAGCCAACTGTTTTTTTATTTTGAGGTGGTAACTTTTATCTGCATTATCATATCTTCTTGTGGCTGTTTGGTCTGCATTTCATAAAATGATTCTTAAATGAATTTACCTTTAATCATATTAGAGTCTTGATACATCTATTGCATTAAATGATATATAGATTTGCACACATTTATTAATATTTGTTCAAAGTCAAATGTAGACACTATCGAGCTTTAGAAATTCCTCATAGCTTTCTTCATTAATTTTTTTTTTGCCCCAAAGATTTGGAGTACCACTAGGATGTATTGCTAATGTCATATTTCCTATAATTTAAAGTCAAAACTCAAAGGAATATATTGCTTTTATTTAAAAGCATTCTTAAGGTAAAATCCAAACTAAGAAGTGGGTCTCAAAGTGAGATATGGTATTATTAATGGTTGAGCTTGTAATTTCAAGCCTCTTCTGTCTCCTTTAAGAAGACTGGAAACTTCTGTTATGCTCTGTACCTACTATTCCTCCAGAATTGAGCCCTCTGTTAAATGAGGTTTGAATTTCACCTGTTTGATTTGATGCTGTGAAGACACATCTCTAAACTCAGGCTGGGACCTTTTTGTTTGTTTGTTTTCTCTTTTGCAAGCGGAGGTCAAGAAGCTTCCAGTCATCATTAGATCTGGAGAACTTAATTTGCTCCATGCCCTGGATATAGTGAGATACTTCTGGACAGTCAAATCAGGCCAGGAAATCATTGCGAATTCTCAGGTTTCATGTTGGCCAATCAAGAAGTTGACTTACCTCATTTCTTTTGGTCATCTTATATACAAATGGCATTAAACATAGAAAATGTCAATTGATATTTAAATTGTCAAAGACTGAGATGTGAAATGAGCTGAGGTGGGGAACTTTCATCCATCTATTCATTCATTTTAAGTATTCAGTTGAAAATACGTGTGGTGAGCCTTTCATACATGAGTGGCCCAGATGTGGGGATTCAAAGGAAGAGCTTGTTGTTGCTCTTGTTTTAATCTAAGGATGTGGTCAGTTACAAAATGTCCATAATGTTTTCCCTCCTGGGGATTGAGGGTGAAGTTATAAATGTTCCCATCCAAAAGTAGTTTGTTTTGGCCAATGGGACATAAGCAAAAATGATGCAAATAGAGGCTTGAAAGGTGCTTGCTTGGTGAAGCTCTCCCTTTTGATGCTTCTGATCCTAGTATCCATGAGAAGCAGCACTGGGCAGCTTGTTAGATGATGAGAAGCTCGTGGCTCATCACTAGCCAACTGCCAAACCTGAGAGTGAGGACATGGTGACCCGGCAGACTCAGTTGTCCCTCCAGCTGATCTGAAATGTGTGACCTGAGATCAGTTGAACCTGACCCAGAACATTTATTTGAACTAAGTGTGGGTGTGTTGTATTCACCCATTGAATTTGGAGGTGGTTTATTAAACAGCAGGGGTTAACTAACATAGCATGTGAGAGCAGTACCCCTTTAAAACAGTTCCATTGGAAGGCAGATGACATACACTATCATCAAGCTTACATTACGAGAGTTTGCAGACAGAGAATTTTAGAAAGATGGCAAGTTGGGGAAGAAGAGTTTAGTTTTAAGGTTAACTGTAAAATCTGAGCAGAATTTGGGTATATAAGAGCAGAAAGGACATGATAGATGATGAGAGATAACTGGGAGGCAAGAAGGAAACATGGGACTTAAATGTAAAATCTTAACTTTTTAGTTAATTTGGTGGAATATATCCAGATGATCTCACACCTCCGTGAAAGTTCTAGCTTACTTCCAGCCCAGGCCATTTGAGGTGATAGACCCAGAAATAAACCTGAAATTTTCTAATGTTTCTGTCCCTTATATTCCTTCTGTTTTGATTCTAGTTTTAAGTTCAGATCAAGAGTTTAATTGGGTTGTGAAATTTGGATGAGGCCTAAAAAAATATGTGTTTGGAAAAGCAAGTGCTTGTACTAATCTCTTCAGTCATGTAAAGAAGTTTTACTTCACTCAGTTTATAAGTTAGGAATGAGAAGTTAGTTTAAAAGCATTCTGTTTACTCTTTTCTTAGCTCTTCTATCTTACTGTGCACAAAATATCATTCTTCTGCATTTAAAATGATTAACCCATACTTTTGCTTTTCAATATATGACAAGATTGTGCCAAATTGAGAGTTGTTGTAACTAATTGCTAATCAGGGTCTAATCAAAATTGTCATAATATATCTTGTTAACAGTACATGTAGATGAGCTGAAATTCAATTGATGCGCTTTTTATCTCTACTGAATTCACAATATGCTGTTTAACTCTACTTCTTCAGATCATGGTCAAAGAACCTCCTCAAAGAGGCCTTATTTACAAAATTATTTCAGTTTTATTAGGGGTTTCATCGAGCTGTGCTCACTTTCTTTATGGGACTTCTTTCAGAGTTTGCACGTTCACTGAATAAAATCTGTTGTCTTCATTGAATTGTAAGCTTTTTGAGAGCAATGACCAAATATCTTTATATTTGCTGCTTTGTTCTCGGCGTGAAGCTCAGTGTCTGGCATCTACTAGGTACTGAGCAATTGTTTGGAGAAAAAAATGTGTTAATGAAGAGAGAGCTCTTTTGCTTCTATGGGGCCTCAATTTAAATGCTAACAGTGAAAAGGTGAGGTGAATTTATTCTGGTCAGAGGCAACAGCTGAAGTCCTAAGTGGAAAGAGTTTAATACAGTCAAGCAGCAACAAGTCCAGGCAAAACCAAAGCTAGGTGATCCACAGGGGAAGATGGGTTCAGGGAGGGAGTGAGGACCACCTGCATGTGGGGCTTTCTAGGTCATGGTGAGAGCTTGGCGTTTAAGTGCAGTGGGGGAGAGACTGCAGGATTTAAAACAGGGTGATGATGTCATGTGTTCTGAGGTCACTCTTGCTCCTGTGCAGAGTGGGAGAAGCTTAGGAGGTGGGTCAGAATCTCTAATGTAGCGAGGGTTTTGGCCTCTTCTTGGTTCATGCTTAGAGTATGGAGAAAAGTAGATGAATTTGTGATGTTTTCTGAAGAATCATTGGGATATGCTTGACAGATAAAGCCGAATTGGGATATTTTCCATGTTTCTGTCCTTAGTAATTGAGTGTCTGATGTTTCAGTCACTGATGCTAGAAAACCTATGTGCGTGGTGCGAATACATTGGAGTAGGGGTGGAGAAACCACAGTTCTGTGAGTGAAAAGATGGAAATCAGTGTACCACACAGGCATTAATGGAAAGAAAGCTAAGATGGCTTTATTACTGTCAACAAGGAGATTTTAGAACAAGAAATACTACCCAGAGAAAAACAAGAATATTTCACAGTGATAAAGAGGTCAATTCATCAATACTCCTAAATGTGTCTGTATCTGAGAACAGAGGCTCCCATCACAAGAAGGTGAGTTTGATGGAAAGGAGAAATAGAGAAGTCCACAATCATAGCTGGATATTTCAATACTCTATTCCCTGTAACTGATGAAATAGGTGGAGGAGATAGGTAAGGTGTAGAAGACTTGATCAACATTGCTGTCATACATGATCTGCTTGAATATTTCACATAGCACCAGGGAACATACACCCAGAACATTCACTGGGAGAGATCCTATGCTGGGCTATAAAACAAATCTCAACAAACTAAAGAGAATTGAAGTCATGTAGTGGATGGTCTCTGAGCACAAAAGAATTAAACTGGGTCTTTGTAAGAGTATCTTAAAATTTGGTAAATGCTTGAAGATCAAACAACACATAAATAATCCATATTTCAAAGACAAAATCACAGGGGAAATGAGAAAATATTTTGAACTGACTGAGAATGAAATAATTTCAGATCAAAATGGGTAAGATGCAGCTAAGTAATAATTAGAGGGAAATTTTTTGTATTAAATGCTTATGTTAGAACAGAAGTATCAAATTAATGGGCTAAGCTACTGCTAATGAGACTATAGCAATATGAGAAAATTAAACCCAAAGCGAGCAGAAGGAAGGAAATAATAAGCATAAATCAATAACTCAGTGAAATAGAAACAGAAAAATAAAAAGGCAGGATTTTAAAAAATACTAATGAAATTGGGAAATCTTTAGCCAGACTGATCAGAGAAGAAAGGATAAACAAGTTACTATTAGGAAAGACAGGTAATATGGAACAACTGGGTTACGTTGCAAGGATGCGAGATTTATTTAACCTTCAGAAGTCAGTGTAATTCATCATTAACAGTGTAAAAATTATAACTCACACAATTATCTCAGTAGATGCAAAAAAAAATTTAACAGAATCCATAGCAAGAACTTGAAGCAAATAGATGGGATACTCTTCAGCTTTATAAAGGATGCCATATTTAACAGTTATTTTTCATTGTTAAATCAGAAACAAGGCACTTTATGCCTGGCTACCTCCTCATTTTATTACATAATACCCAGAATCAAGAAATGTCATAAGTGGTAAAACAGCATGTTCTTGCAATAGTTTCTACATTGCCATTACTGTTTTCTTTTTTTAAAAATTTTTATTTATTAATTGGAGGATAATTGCTTTACAGTATTGTGTTGATTCTTGCCATATCAGCATGAAGCAGCCATAGGTATGCACATGTCCCTTCCCTCTTGAGCCTCCCTCCCACCCCATCCTACCTCTAACAGTTGTCACGGAGCACGGGGCTGAGCTCCCTGCACTGGACAGCAACTTCCCTTTAGCTATCTGTTTTACATATGGTAATATATACATTTCAATGCTAGTTTCTCAATTCATCCCACCCTGTCCTTCCCTTGATGTGTCCATAAGTCTGTTCTCTATGTCTGAGTCTATTCCTGCCCTGAAAATAGGCTCATCAGTACCATTTTTCTAGATTCCATATATATGTGTTAATATATGATATGTTTTTCTCTTTCTGACTTGCTTCACTCTCTATAGGTTCATCCACCTCCTTAGAACTGACTCACATGTATTTTTTTATGGCTGAGTAACATTCCATTGTATATATGTACCACAACTTCTTTATCCATTCACCTGTTAACGGACCTCTAGGTTACTTCCATGTCCTGGCTACTGTAAATAGTGCTTCAGTGAACCTTGGGGTACATGTGTTTTTTTTGGATTATGGTTTTCTCAGGGTATAAGCCCAGTAGTGGGATTGCTGGGTCATATTGTAGTTTTATTCCTAGTTTTTTAAATAAATCAACATACTATTCTCCATAGTAGCTATATCAACTTACAGTCCCACCAGCAGTGCAAAAGGATTCCTTTTTCCCCATGTCCTCTCCAGCACATTATTATTTTCAGTCATCAAACTGAATTGCTTTAGTATCTTCCCCAAGTGATGTTCTGTTGATCTGCTCTGGCATTTCTCTAGGTGTTCAAAAGCTGTCTATGTGGATAGACACTGATGAGGGATCATCAGTGATCTTAGAGGCAGATTTTAAAGACAGTGTGGTCTGTGGGGTGGAGGCTACTTGGATGTGGAAGTTGGGTAGAGATAGATAAACTCTCAAGTACCATACACAGTAGCTTGGCTATTTTCCACCATAACTAAAGGGTCAGTGACAAATCGTCCCCACCCCCAGGCTTGGAATTACTGAGTATTTTGCTATGGTGGCCTCTCCTTGTGAAATGACTGCGTGCTCCCCATGACGATGAAGCCCAGTAACTGGTAAAATGTTTATGATTATTCATCATAGTACTTGTAATTACATTGCATTTGTTTGGCCAACACAGATTGATCCTGTGTGCTGTATTTCTGGGCTTCTCTGGTAGCTCAGTGGCAAAGAATCCATCCGCCAGTGCAGAAGACACAGGTTTGATCCCTGGGTTGGGGAGATTCCCTGGAGAAGGAAACGGCAACCAACTCCAGCTCCGCTATTCATGCCTGGGAAATCCCATGGACCCAGGAGCCTGGCGGCTACAGTCCATGGGTTTGCAAAAGAGTTGGACACAGCTTAGCAACTGAGCATGCTCATACACTGTATTTCTACCAACTCGTTTTATCTTAATATTAATCTCGTGTTTATAAATTTAGAATGAATATAACTACTGACAACACTGAAGTATCTAGGTTTTGCATGTTGAAAATTATTTTCTGTATTTGACTGTAGAATCCTTAAATTAAGATGAGAAAAAGTAGTGATACTCCTTTGTAAAGCTTTTTATTTTATGACCAATGACAAAATAACTTTTTTTTCCAATTGTATATAGGGCTATTTATTCAAAACTACCTACATTTCCATCCTGAAACACTGAGAGTGAAAGTGTTGAAAGATTATTTTAGTGTTAGCGTCCAGATAAGCTTCATTAAATTTCATAATGGATAACAGATATGGGGACGGCAAGTTTGGCAATTTTTCACTTCTTTTAAACAACGTTTGAGAATCATGAGTTGTCCTTTTCAATATTATGGGTTTGTATGTTTGCTGTGTGTGTGTGTGTAAAATTGTAACTGTGGTTTCCACCTCAAATTTATTTCAAACCTGAAAAGGGCAACTTTAATCCATTATAAATGAGAGCAAGAATGAATTAAAATCATAGTTTTTGATTTTGCTTCCAGAAGAGAGAACAGGGGACGGCGGCCCGTTGAGTGTACAGTCCCTCATTTGACAGCTTTCCTGTTGGTTTTGTATTTTTGCCTCCTACTCAAATTTTGCTACTGCTTTGGCTAAGAAGAGAGTCAGAATGTACTGTGGGGGTGTGATCAAGAGAACAAGAGAATTACAACTCTTCAGACTGTGACAGAATATACCATTTCTTGAGCTAAAATTAAAAAATAAATATATTTAATTCAAACAAACCTTTAAAATGTTCATTCAGTTTAGCTCTTAAGCTTGAATGCATCTAGAAAGAAAAACAGAGTTCATCAATCAGGTATCTTCTTCTATATTTGCTGTTGTTATGGTCACTTCCGCCAGCCCACCAGCTAAGATGACGCAAACAGCTGTAAAATCGTGGGAGGAACAAACAGTAGAAATATGAGCAATTATGCAGTATCTCTCTTTCTTTTAACTACTGCCTTTCAATAGCATGCTGTGTTTAGCAGGGGAAAGTGACCCTAGGGACCTTCTACTTTGTTTCCAGAATATCTTTGAAAGTGATTTTTCTGCAATGTAATTAAAACTTGATAATGAGATTCTAACCAAGAAGTATTAATAGCAAAGACAAGGTTGAAGGTGGAGGAGAGAAGAAACCAGTGTTGGGTCAAGTTCCCTTGGAGGGCTGAGTCCTGAGAAGGGTGGATGGAGGTGGCCCCAAAATTGAAGATGGCAAGGATGGAAGTCAGGGAGTGAGAGTTCCTCCAAGTGCTGCCAAGTTCTGTGTCTGAAGTTCAGCTGTTACTTTCAACTCAGATAATTTCAATGGCTACTGTCTGTAGTATATAGATCACATGGAGGATTAAGGACACAAATGACTAATCAGCCTTCTCTTATTCCTCATTCTCACATTTATCCTGTCCCTTGAGATGCTGCATCCTTCGTGTAACCAGAAGATTTCAACCTTTTCAAGAATATCTTTCTCTACCTTGTGTTCCTATTGTACCCAGTTGAAATGTTTCTGCCTTTCATAATAGTCTATAACTCCCTGTAAGAGGTAAAGTTAATTTCTGTTCTGGAACCTTCCTTCTGGTTTGTTAATTCATCTATAATAGAGTTTGTCTCATTTACTTGGTTTATCCATTTTGGGCTCCACACTGGATTATGTACTGCATTTTCTCTCTGTCTTGTCTTCATTCTTAGCATTTATAATATAGTATGATTCAGTCAGTTCAGTCGCTCAGTCGTGTCCGACTCTTTGCGACCCCATGAATTGCAGCACGCCAGGCCTCCCTGTCCATCACCAACTCCCGGAGTTTACTCAGACTCATGTCCATCAAGTCGGTGATGCCATCTAGCCAGCTCATCCTCTGTCATCCCCTTCTCCTCCTGCCCCTAATCCCTCCCAGCATCAGGGTCTTTTCCAATGAGTCACCTCTTTGCATGAGGTGGCCAAAATATTGGAGTTTCAGCTTCGGCATCAGTTCTACCAATGAACACCCAGGACTGATCTCCTTTAGGATGGACTGGTTGGATCTCCTTGCAGTCCAAGGGACTCTCAAGAGTCTTCTCCAACACCACAGTTCAAAAGCATCAATTCTTTGGCACTCAGCTTTCTTCACAGTCCAACTCTCACATCCATACATGACCACTGGAAAAACCATAGCCTTGACTAGATGGACCTTTGTTGGCAAAGTAATATTTCTGCTTTTTAATATGCTATCTAGGTTGGTCATAATGTTCCTTCCAAGGAGTAAGTGTCTTTTAATTTCATGGCTGCAGTCACCATCTGCAGTGATTTTGGAGCCCAAAAAAGTAAAGTATGCCACTGTTTCCCTATCTATTTCCCATGAAGTGATGGGACCAGATGCCATGATCTCAGTTTTCTGAATGTTGAGCTTTAAGCCAACTTTTTCACTCTCCTCTTTCACTTTCATCAAGAGACTTTTTAGTTCCTCTTCACTTTCTGCCATAAGGGTGGTGTCATCTGCATATCTGAGGTTCTTGATATTTCTCCCGGCAATCTTGATTCCAGCTTGTGCTTCTTCCAGTTAGCCCATCGTTTCTCGTGATGTACTCTGCATATAAGTTAAATAAGCAGGGTGACAATATAGCATGATTAGATAACCACTAAATGTTTAATATTGAATATATAGAAGAAAATCATTTAAGATATGGTTGTCATGTTTAGAAAATCTCAAAAAGGAATTAAGGCTATGGAAGATAGTCTTACTATTCTTTGCTGTTCTTAAGATGGTACATTTATAACTTTTAAAATTTATATGACAGAGGCAAGTATTGGTAAGATAAGCAGAGCTTGTTTTCTTGTGGAGAAAACAAGACTCAGACATGTCTTGATGAAAAATTTTATATTAATCTGGAGCCCATTATACAGAGTGAAGTAAGCCAGAAGTCCAGTGAAATATTTTAAATATTAATAACAAACCTAAGACATTTCAGGACTTGAATATGAAAGATTATCTTCAGGATAATGTTCTTATTTAGGCAGGTAAATACAGTTTTTAGAAACATTGAAAAATGATACCTTAAGTCACCATATAAGTTCTTAATGAACTTGCAAATTGAAAATGACATTTTTGAATAATAGAAGAAACCTTGCTTTTCCCAGGTTTTTTTTTTTCCTCAAGGTGGAACTCTCCAGTACTTTCTCCAGAAAGGCCTTTCTGAATTTATTCTCACAGTACTTTCCCCTGCCCTGTTCTCTACTTGGAAAGCAATTCCACATCAGGTTACTAAAAAGTTGCACTGAAAATTGGCTTAGTGTATTGTTTTGTTAGAGTTTGCCTGCACTTGAATTGGGCTTTGAATTTTAACATCATGTTAAAACGTTCAGATTTCCTACCATTTTTCAGGCCTTGCAGTTTTATGGTCCAACGGTTCACATCTTAAATAATTCTTAGAGAAGGAAATGCAACCCACTCCAGTA
The DNA here is from genome assembly GCF_963930625.1 of Muntiacus reevesi. Lineage (NCBI taxonomy): Eukaryota > Metazoa > Chordata > Mammalia > Artiodactyla > Cervidae > Muntiacus > Muntiacus reevesi. The sequence continues at coordinate 36,468,219 of NC_089252.1, read as the reverse complement.
TTCTTGCCTGGAAAGTCCCATGCACGGAGGAGCCTGGCGGGCTGCAGTCCGTGGGGTACAAGGAGTCAAATACCACTGAGCAAAGAGTCAGACACGACTGAGCGACTTCACTTCACATCATTCTTTATATAGATTTATAAATTTTGTTGTGTTAAGCAGTTGCAATGCACTACATTTTCCTTCCATTTATGAAGGTTGAAACCATAGGTGAAATGTCCTTGTTTTAATGTCTGAAAAAGAAAGAATCCTGGGAAGTGTGTGGACCATTTGTCATATCTGGATGCTATGCTGTGTTTCTTTATTTTTGGCTAGGTCTTTCCTTTTTAATATCACTTTTGGGGAGTAGAATAATATCCCTATTAAAAAGAAAGTTTTAAATTTTGATGTATTTTAGTCACTTTTTTGTACATTCCCAGTTGCGACAGCTGCTAAAGTTTGTGTTAAATCATTTGGGGGATCAAATTCTAATTATTCTTCAACTCTCTGACTTTCTCTTCCATCCCAATCTGTATTTGAGATTCTGGAGGGATACAAAGATACTTAAATAGAAACAAAACCATGGATGAATAGCGAGTATGCAGCCCACTTGGGAGGTTGTTAACTTTCAGACTTTTTAATACCTGTGAGTTCAGTAAGAATTATTCACAAAATAGTGACTCCAGTGCTCCAGAAAACTTTTCTTTACAATCCTTTACTCTTAATTTCAGAAGCAGAATATATAAAAAGAAATACACTCCCTTATTGTTAGAATTTAGAGAAAACTACATTGAATAAATTTTCAAAGGTAACTCCATTCCTTTATACCTGAAAAATTATACTACTAGTTGAAAACAATTACTGTGTATCATGTTTATACATCATGTTTTGGTAGGTCATGGTCTGGCAAATGTTATTAGAGCAGATGAAACATATTAATAAATTGAGTCATGTGAGTGGACCATATAATTCAGAAAAGATAGTAACAGATTAGGAGTTGTGTGTTAACAGAAATCCAACAGCCAGTCACGAATAGGTGTCCCCACTGTGGGAGGGCAGAGTAGCAAGGAATCTGTGGTCTACAATATAAGTGTGACCATATCCACCTGCCAGTGCAGGAGAGGCAAGAGACGCAGTTTCAATCCCTGGATTGGGATGATCCCCTGGAGAGGAAATGGCAACCTGCTTCTGGATTCTTGCCAGAAAAATTCTATGGTCAAGGAGCCTGACTGGCTACAGTCCATGGGGTCTCAACAGTCAGACATGAATGAGCGATTGAGCGCACTTGCACATGACCATGTGCAGGGAATAGGCAAGCATACAGAGTTCTCTTTACCCCCTCTGCCCTTCCCACTCTATGGCACAGGGAACTATATTCAATATCCTGTCATAAGCCTTAATGGAAAAGAATATGAAAAAAGAATGCATGTGTAAAATGGGTGGATAAGGAAATGGCAACCCACTCCAGTGTTCTTTCCTGAAAAATCCCATGGATGGAGGAGCCCAGCAGGCTACAGTCCATGGGGTCACAGAGAGTCAGACATGACCGAGTGACTAAACAGCAATAGTAGCATGTAAAACTGAGCCACTTTTCTGTACAGTAGGAGTTAATACAACATTATCAGTCAGCCACACAGTAGTAAAATAACTTAAAAATAGTTTTCTTACATCAGTTCTTTCAAGCTTTTCCTTACATGTTTATACCAAGGAGCTCACAGAATGATTGGCATTTGTCACCTACTAAGCATGTTACCGAAGAGGTGACCCGTTGGAAAAGACCCTGATGCTGGGAGGGATTGGGGGCAGGAGGAGAAGGGGACGACAGAGGATGAGATGGCTGGATGGCATCACCGACTCGATGGGCATGAGTCTGAGCAAACTCCAGGAGTTTGTGATGGACAGGGAGGCCTGGCGTGCTGCGATTCATGGGGTCGCAAAGAGTCGGACATGACTGAGCGACTGAACTGAACTGAGGCATGTTACCCACAACTGTTGAGCTCCTTGTGATGGCTGTGTGAGATTATTATTGCTTTCAGAGGATGCCATGCTATGGATTAATAATACACAAACATTAGCCATCACTTGTGAAATCTCTCAGGTCAAACCTTCATCCATTCAGTCAGCTTTCATTGAGTGCTTTCTATGTGCTAAATTCTGTGCTTCTAGACTCATTCCTGCTTCAGAGTAAGACAATTAATAAGATATATCATGCAGATATTAGAGATAACCTGAATATTATGAAGTATATTTAAAAGATTTGTGAGGTTATTTTCTCTTTAGTAACTGGTACCTGAGCTGAATTAACTTTTATTAATTTAACTTTGAAAATTGCTTTCTTTTAAAACTAGTTGACCTTCAGTCTAATTTCAAAGATATAATTGCAGTGGACTTGGTCATTATAATAAATATCCTTTTATCCATAATACTTAAAAGATTATAACTTTTCCATTGTCTAACTCTATAAAGAATTTGAGATAATTTACTGTTTTAAAACTCCTGAAAATCAATGTAATTAGAGACTGTTCAAAAGACTTGTGTGTGCTCAGTTGCTCAGTCGTGTCTGACTCTTTGTGACCCCATGGACTGTGTAGCCCGCCAGGTTCCTCTGTCCATGGAATTTTCCAGGCAAGAATCCTGGAGTGGGTTGCCATTTCCTCCTCCAGGGGATCTTCCCGACCCAGGGATCGAACCTGCATCTCTTGCATTGGCAGGTGTTTTCTTTACCACTGTGCCACCTTAGAAGCCCTGTCAAAAGCTAATTATTAATAACAGGAGAAAGAATTTCCAGGGATATTTTTATAGCAAATGCAGATTTAATTCATTGCAAAATGTTTAAAAAGTAACATGGTAGCCTGTGCAGTCCACATTATTATCTAAAAGTGTTTATTTAATAGCAATAATGTATACACCATTGCCATATGACAGTTACTAATGTAATCATGTTACATGTATAATTATGTTCTTACAACTCTAAGGTTCAGTTGATGGTTACTAATCCAATTTTGCAGATGAGGAACTTGAAATTAAGTTAGTTGCTCATCTACTCGGAGATGTAGCTGAGCACACCACCCTAGCAGTTTGATCTTAGGGTTCCTGCTCACAAACCCTCCTTCAAATTAAGTTAATGCCTATATTGAGTTTTCGACATTATAGATAATACATTTTAATTTAATTCTTAAGATTTAATCTTGAGGAAAAATTGATATTGTTCTTCAGATAAATGTTTATATTGTCCCTCTGTAAACCATGAAAGTATAGCTGTTTTAGCTTGTTGAAATCACTGCATTATTTTCATTTCTGTAGACATTTGAAATGTCTACATTTCTGTATCTCATTGTCTCCTCTTGTCAAACCTCTTTGATTTCTTTTTTCTTTCTTTGTCACATGCCTGCACTCCATTCCACTAAAGTAAGTGGCTACATGTTATGCCGTAATGTTCTCTTTTCTGGATGTCCTCGTTCATTTATTTGAACGCGTGTGTTTCATTTATCCAGACACTGGGCCAGGTGCTGGGGAAGCAGTGGGGAACAAGACCAGCAAACCTGATTCTTGCTGTTATGAAGTTTATATTTTAGAGGGAGAGTCATGCTGTAAATCATTATTGTATGATCAGTTATTTAATTACAATTATAGAAGTCCTATCACTGGAGAAGGAAATGGCAACCCACTCCAGTATTCTTGCCTGGAGAATTCCATGGACAGAGGAGCCTAGAGGGCTGCAGTCCATGGGGCCACAGAGAGTCAGACACGACTGAGTGACTAACACAGCACCCATAGAAGTCCTATGAGATTCTGAAGCCAGGCAACTTCACGTAGTAGGGGATTTGTGAAGCCTTCTTAAAGGAAGTAATATTCGAAATGAGAAATAAATGAGAATGACAGCAATGAGACATCTGCAGTTTGGAAATCACAGAGGTTCATGAAATTGTGTTCAGCTCTCAGCTCAGCACTTGGTTTCTCCTTCCAGATGTCCTTCTGCAGATCCCAGGCATTGTTATGTAGTGGGTGGTTTCTTCTGGGCGTAGTTTCTAGAATCTGCTTGCCCAGCTCTGAGTCAGTTTGATGTCAGCATTTGGCTATTGCTCAGGCATTTGATAAAATCAGCTTCCAGTGGTTGTCTAGACACAGATCTAGATTTGCTTCATTTCATCTGTAAGAGGACGATAGCTCTCTTTCTTCCCCACAGAATCCTCATCTCTCTCTACTTTTGTGGGTAACTGCAGGTTTTGAAGCTGGTCTCTGAAGCTCTCTATCTTTATACTTGGCCCTAGCCTTTAACTTTGGCCACCTGGTGTGAAGAGCCTACTCGTTGGAAAAGACCCTGACACTTGAGAAAGATTGAGGGTGGGAGGAGAAGAGGACCACAGAGGATGAGGTGGTTGGATGTCACCACCGACTCAATGGACATGAGTTTGAGCAAACTCCAGGAGGTAGTGGAGGATGGGGGAGCCTGGGTTGTTGCAGTCCATGGGGTTGCAGAGTTGGACATGACTTGGTAACTGAATAACAACCACCACCACTTTAGTGACGTTCAGCTTCTTCGTTGTCGTCTTATATTTATTCCAGTAAGAGACGCCATCATTTCAGAAGGCTGCTTGCTGGCAGTCTTCTTGCTCTCCCAGTTCTCCAGGTTGGCGACCCCTCTTTTTGTTCAGGTGAAAGTCTGTGAGTTTTTCTTCTCTCAGAAATGCTAGTAAGCCAGGACCCACTTGTAAGGGAGAGATGATGCTTAGGCTGTTAGATGATCCATCTGGTTCTTTACAGCTCAAGTTTTCACTTCCAGTGAACTGCCAAAGTTTTCTCTTGTCCTCCTGCTCACATGAGTTAGTTTTTATAATGTTTTAAGTGAAAGAGAGATCCTCAACCCACCGGGACAAACTTCCCTTATAGAGCTTCAGGGCTCAAACCTTCTCTTAGTCAAGTATTTTCCTCAGATGTTTTCCATGACACCTACTCTGACCACCCTGTGTAAGGTCATAGCTACCTCCACTTCCATTCCCAGACCCTTTCTGTCAACTCACCCAACACTGGTTTTTGTTTTTTTTTTTAATTCCACAGCACATAGCACCTTCTAACCCACCATAAAGGTTCCTTACTAGTCGCAACAAACGTTTATTGTCTGTCTTTGGTGCTATGGTGTAAGCGCCATGTGGCAGATATTTTCTCTTGAGTTGGACATGATTGAGCAACTAACATTTTATTATACTTTAAAAGCATTTATATTTTAATAAACACTAGACATAATAAAAAATTCTGTATGTTGGTGTAGAATTTAGTACATCATGAAATGCAGTATGAGATTAGATTAGTAATTATGATGACCCATTATGTTCAACTCCTTTTTCTTCAAACTTGGAGTTCTTCTTCACTCAGTGGAGTTCAAACTACGTGAAATGTGGTGGTAAAGATCGTGGACTCTGTAGTCAGTGTTCAAATGTCAGACTGCATCATCTTAGTTGTAGGATACTGAACAGGTTTTTAAATATTTTTCAATTTTTTATATGTAAAGCACTTTAAAAAGTGCCTGACAACGTGTTGGTACCAATAACACTCATTACTGAGCTATCCCTTAGAAAAAAATTTTAATGAAATTCTTGGCATTGGATCTAGAGGAAACCATATGTATGATACAAAAATAGAATTAAGTACCAGTAATGCACTGCTAAAAATGTTCAAGGATAAAGATTTCTGAATGATACACTAATGGCCTATAATTTCTTGTGTTGGAGTCTATGTAGAAATCTCAAGAAGGAAGTAAACAGAACTTGACTTTAATATGGTGCCTGGATTGTTCAGAACTTGTTACCGAAAGCTATTAAAACCTAGTATTATTATTTCACAAACGTTGTTCTCATATATTGTATTTGGTGATATAGATAGAAAGTGGAAAGGCATCCCTGGCCTTTGGGGCTTATTGTCTAAATAAAGCAGACAGAAGTGAAACAACCACTATAATTATCCCAGTGGGCATTCTAAAAAAGTGAGGCTGAGGCATAAATTAGGAGGCTTTATGATTTAGAGGGTAAAAAGATTTTGTCTTTGTCAAAGTTTAGCTGATGCAATAAAATGCTGAACAGTTAGCGCCCAGGAGCCTAGATGCATATGGATTTTGCCCAGAGGGAGAGCCCTTCCTTAATCAAATAGGATGCTTGTGCCTAATGCATTGCAATTTTACTTTGACTGATGCCTAGGCTTCCTTTGTTTATTGCTCCAGAGTTTTGGAGTTGTTTTTCTCTTTAGACCTAGACTTTAGAGAAAGAAATAAGTCAGCATTGTTTGCATGCAAGCATAGGGTAAAGGTGCATTTAATGGCCTAAGTAAAGAAGAGCTTGAAAGAATTAATCCAAGAGAGAGTTGCTAAGATGGTGCATGAGGCATAGGATTGGAGAATTGCTGATATTTGTGAAGAGCCAGGATAGGGAATCTTTTTTTTTTTTTTTTTTTTTACATTTTTTTCCTTCTTGCAATAAGAACTTTTAATATCAACTCTTTTACCAACTTTCCAGTATACAATACAGAATTAATAACTAGTTACCAGGCTGTACATCACATCCCTAGGACTTATTTTATAGCTGAAGTTTGTACCTTTTGGTTTCTTTCACCCATTTTGCTCCCCTTCACCCCGACCTCTGGAAACCATCCGCATTTTCCGCTTTTCTGCAGAGCAAAAGGAAAACACCCAAGTGGGAACAACTAACTCTGAAGCTGATGCAGAGTCAGCCTTCCATTCCGCATTCACTGTGCAGCTGTTCCCTTTGGTTCCTCCCCTACTGTGTGGGGGCAATTAGCTAAGTCATTCTGGAATTCTAAAAGATTTCTATTCCTTTCCTCCCAACCCTTCTTTTTTTGCCTTTTAAAAAATTAATTGATTTATTTTAGTTGGTGGTTATTTACTTTACGATATTGTAGTGGTTTTTGCCATACATCTATATGAATCAGCTACGAGTGCACATATGTCTTCCTCACCCCCGCCCAGGATAAGGGAATCTTATGTTCCAGAGTGACTTGGAGAAGCCTGGAAACAAGAGTGAATGAACCCCTTCCCTTTGTGTATATATAATAATATTTACTGTTTAAATAGTAAAAGTGAAGGTGACATTTTTGGTGCTTTGAAATGAGTGTCTTGTGTTCTTACCTAGCGAGTGCCTGTTTACATGCCGGGGAACTTAACCCAGGATACAAAGAGGAATCAGATGGTTCCTGTCCTCAGAGCTCATAGCCTGGTATAGGGAAGACTATAGAAACAGATATGCTATGGGAAGCACAATGCTAAAGATATATTCATGGGATTATGAAATGAAAGAGACCTCTAATCAGATTGGAGGAGAGGAGTGGGTTCCGGGAACCTTCTTGAAGTAGTGACAGATGAGCTAATAGAGAATGAGATGGGAACCCAAGGGGAAAGGCAGGGTCTGTGGAGGGATAAATTAGGAGTTTGAAATTAATATATATACACACTACTATAAATAAAATAGATAACCAACAATGACCTACTGTATAGCACAGGGAACTATACTGAGTATTTAGTAGCAACCTATAATGGAAAAGAATCTGAAAAAGTGTAGATAGATCCATCTATCCATGTTTCTATCTGTGTATAACTGAATCATTGTGTTATACACCTGAACCTAATATGACCTTGAAAATCAACTATATTACAATTTAAAAGAAAATGAAATGGAGAGTTTCCTGGGGAAGACAACAATTGAAACTTCCTAAGGGTTATAACTTGAAAAACACCAGATTAACTGCACATACTTGTGTACACTCATTGTACACACACAAAAAGACACAGCTGTGCTAAAAAGAGGATGAAAACAAAGTGTGTAATTGAGTTAAACAAAACTGGTGGCCAAGGAATTGAGAAGTATCTTCTGAATGAGTACTAGCATTTCCCACAGGAAGGATTCCAGGCAGACCAAACCCTGGTGTAGATTTTTATTGTCTCATAACCAAGGACAGAGTCCAGGGATTCTAATAAAGATGGCAAAATGCCTCATCTGAGGCTTTCCTTTTTCTCCTGTCATTTAACTAGATGATAAAATATGGATAGATCACCACATTTTTAGCTTTCCAAGTGTAGCTTAGAAGAAAACAAAACTGATTTCATAGATCATTGCAGAAATCCAAGAAACCACTCATACTATTTCAGAGCAAACACTCTGGTCTTCCTTCTCTAGACTTTGAAAAGTGGTGTGAAAAGAAAGGAGATAGACCTTATGTTAAGAATTTTCTTTTTCAAAACCCTACAAATGAAGTTGTATTGCCCCCCATCTTACAGAATAAAACTGAGGTTTAGAAATGCTAAATAACTTGCAGGTTGCAGAAGTAAAAGTTCTAGAGTGAAGGTTTGCCTTCATTCCTAAGCAGTCAACACTGTTGGCTTGTCATCTGCCATGTTGACTCTGCCATGTTACCTCCTTGACTTTCATAATCGCCTTCCCTTCTTGGTTTATCTTGAAGACTTTGGGCTAAGGAAGAAAGCCTGAGCTAAACGGAAGTTTCTTTACGTCTCTTTAGAGTTCAGTTCTGATTAAAGTTTTGGAGAAGGCAGAGACTACCATTTAGAAGGAAGTGCTTAGACCATGGTGACTGGCCTTTCAGAGCTGACCTCCTCATCCACGCCTGCTCTGGTATCTTCAAATTCCCAGTCAGACTGCAGAACTCACTGCAAATTCCCTTGTTCTCACTTGCTTTTGACACCTAACTCAGCGTTTTAAAACTTGTCTTTTCTGACCTACAAAATTCAGCACTGGCTTATATCTCCCCATGTATGTTGCGTTATTTCTCTGTGCCCTATTTTCATTTCCCATGTATTTCTGTGTGTACAATATTTCTGTGTGCATTATTTTCACTTCCCTATGTGGTTAAAGGCCCAGTGTGCGCAAACAATACTCTGACTTCTGACCCTGAAGCACAATGCTGATCACACATTTTCAATGAATGGTTTTGTCAGAGAGGATGTCAGTAACCAAGTTCCGAATTGAAAATTGAAATTGTGTGTATTGTCATATTCTGGCTACCAGCATCTAACCTGATTAATGTATAGGTCTGTAGTTTGTGGAATATCCTTCTATGCATTGTATCATTTGACACTGCATCAAAATAAATGTACTTATATGACTTCATTGTGATAATGATCAGAAGGTGTTTACTTTTCAACTCACTTGCTAATGAATGAAACTATCACACTTGTTCTTCTGGTTTCTTCATCATGAAGAGGCTTGGATTTCATGTGTCTTACTGTCTAGTAACTTATTTTAGCTTGGCTGGAGCGTTTAAAAGGTGAAGTTCATCTTACTTGGCAAAACGTGTGATAGCACTTTCTTAGCTTGAGGTTCCCTGTTTTGTTAATTCGGTTTGCTGCCAGCTTTTCACACTGAAATTGAATTTGTCCTTTAGTGTTTTCCTCCTTTTTTTCTTTCCTCACGGAAGGTTCAATAATAGATCTGTTACACTTGTACGGATTTAAATCTTTAATTTGTGAACACAGCCTCTTCTTTCTTTTGGAATTCTTTGTTGAGTAACCACAGGACAGTCTCTGCATTTTTATTGTTAATCTGATGGAAAGATTTGATTTCCTTTCTTCTGGGAAAAAAAAAGATGTTTAAAGTTTTATATATATATATAGTCCCAAAGTGGTGAATTTTCTTCTTACTTAGGGTTTTCTCATTCGATTTATATCTTCCATAAATTGGAAACACCGCTTGAGGTAGCTATGACAGCCTCCAAGCTGTTAGATACAGTAATTTGGACTCCTATTTCATGTTTCTGGTGTATTTAATAGCTGCTCTTTGTATGTCGTGTTGTTGTGTGTTAGTCACTCAGTTGTGTCCGACTCTTTGTGACCCCTTGGCCTGTTGCCCGCCAGGCTCCTCTGTCTATGGAATTCTCCAGGCAAGAGTCCTGAAGTGGGTTGCCATGCCCTTCTTTGTATGTGGCGCGAAATAAATCTGCATTTACTAAGTGTTTAGTGGAAGTCATCTCACGACCATAGGGTGCCTGTATTTGGCTACAGATGTTTAGGCAGCAAGCAGTTCAAGCATAGGGTGAAGGCAACAGCCCAGCAGGAAGAGGCTCAGACTCAGGATAGCGTGGGGGGTCACATTTTGTGCCCACTTGGCCAGTGGTCAGGTACACAGTCTTCCTCGAGTTACAGTCTAAGTAACCCTTATTTTCCTCATGTGCATATGTGAGTAATGTGAATAGCAAATGTTGCTGCCAGATCAGTAAACAAAGGATGTTGTAACCAGCAAGCCATCGCATTACAGCTGCCGTGCCCCATGGCGAGCCCTGAGGGGACTCAGGATGGGAAGGGGATGCGCGCCTTCAAGCCCTCAGCCTCTGTGGCCCCCCACCCCACCCCACCCCACCCCACCCCACCCCCCCAAAGGTACACCCTAGGAGACTCAAGATGGGAAAACGCAAGTTACTGCCCACCCTCACCCGATATTCTCTCTCCTCCTCTCTCTCATTCTCTTTTTATTCTCATATCCTTCTAATGCGTTATAGTGGTAGTCTCTCAGCTGTGTCCGACTCTCTGTGACCCCATGGACTGTAGCCCACCAGGCTCCTCTGTTGAAGGAATTCTCCAGACAAGAGTACTGGAGTGGGTAGCCATTCCCTTCTCCAGGGGATCTTCCCAACCCAGTTATCGAACCCAGGTCTGCTGCATCGCAGGCAGATTCCTCACCTTCTGAGCCACTTATGTTAAAATTTGTGGAGGGACAGTGGTCTGATGGTTTGAAGAAGGAAAACCAGCTGTTGTCTCCCTGCTTCCAATGCAGGTTTTCTGTCAACCACTCCTCATGCACCCTTGTTCTCACTTTGCTGAGAACCCGGGGGTCAGACATGTGCATCCACTTGCCAGCAAGCTTCCTTCTCTTAGAGCCTAGGTGATGGCTTCCTGTAATCTGATTATGCCTTTATCAGTCATCTGTCACTTTCCAGATTCAAAATGTCTTCTGTAATTCCCTCTACATGATATTTCAGAAGTGGGATCATTCATGAGACTGACATCACTGTACTCAGCAACTTCTCTGAAAACAAAACTAAAATTCCTCTGACAAGTGAACTGCTGTTATGCCAAGTTTCCCTGAACTCTCTTCCTAGTTTCCACACAGTCTTCTTTCCATGGTACGTTGTTTTAACATTGAACGTGATAAGTAATATAGTGAAGTGATTAAAACCATGGGCTTTGAACTCAGAAGGACAGAGATGGATACTTCAAATTACTGGCTTCAGATACTGAGAATGGTATCATCTCTTTCTGACCATGACTTTATTGTTTGTAAAGTTGGAATAACTATGGTACTTCACTTAGAAAATTGTGGAGTCTTATCTGGGACAGCATGTGTATTACACATGTGTCCTTATGGACGGCGTGTGACTTAATTGTTATGATTGTTTCTTCTTGTTACTGTTATTGTAACCGTGCTCATTGTCTTTTCTCCCTCCATTCCTATTCCCCTGTGCTTACCTCCTCATCTGGTCTTACATGGACACCCAGGTCAGGAACTTCTTGACCTAAGTGTTGTTGTTTTCTTCTGTATCCCCACTCCAGGGCTTGGCACATGATAGAAGAGAAATATTTATTGAATTAATGAATGCATTTATTTAATAGTGTTAAGACTGAGTAGACTAAAACCTTTCTTCCTTCCATTCAGAGAGAAAGAAATGAACCAAAGCCACTCAGATAATCTACCAGTATTGGAGTAACTGGACTCCACGCTTTCCTTCATTGATTTTTTTCCCCCATGCCTCCTAAGAACCAGTCACTATTCTGGGAGATGGGAATCCAACACTCAACAGAAAAGATTCCAGCTCTTAAACTCTAGTGGGCAGAAATAAATATAAACAAACACATAAATGAGACCATTCTTCTTAGTGGTAAGTGCTACTGAGAAAATTAAACACAACACATGATCCAGTAAAGTGAGTATCTTTGGATTTGGTGGTCAGCAAAGAAAGTGGCCTTTGATCTGACAATTGAATGACCAAAAATTGCCTGACTGTGAAATGCACTCCTGAAATGAGTGAGTACTTTTCCATAGGGAACAGCTAGAAGACCCTAATGGGCTAGAATATATAAAGAATTCCTACAGATCAATAACCTATCATTCAAGGGGCAATACAAAAAAAAAAAAAAAAAAAACCGCAAACAAACATATTTCAATATGTTAGGAGTCAGATGTATTTTTGTTCAGTCACCAAGTCGTGTCCGACCGACTCTTTGCTACCCCTGTGGACTGCAGTACACTAGGCTTCCCTGACCTTCACCATCTCCCAGAGTTTGTTCAAACTCATGTCCATTGAGTTAGTGATGCCATCTAACATCTCATCCTCTGTCTTCCCCTTCTCCTCTTGCCCTCAATCTTACGCAGCATCAGGGTCTTTTCCAATAAGTCAGCTCTGAGCTTCAGCTTCAGCCTCAGTCCTTCCAGTGAATATTCAGGGTTGATTTCCTTTAGGATTGGCTGGTTTGATCTTCTTGCAGTCCAAGGGACTCTCAAGAGTCTTCTCCAGCACTACAGTTCAGAATGTATAGCATCTCCATCTATATCATGAATAAGACACTTGAACTATTTTATCTGATCTGAATAATGAGAGAGGTCATTTTAGAACAAAAATAGTGGTGAACAGAAATAATATTAGTGCTCAGAGCCAGGTCTAGACTATTGTTTTTGTTAATACAGGTGTGAGGTTTAATGCAAATATTAAAAAAAGGATTCCTGGAGGGAAAATATAGAATTTTTTAAAACTGTGAAGTCTGGAAGAGCATGATGTGTATTTGTGAGTATGTTTTTATGCAGGATGAGAAGAGCTATTGGGGAAAGCCTGAGGGAAGCTCTGCTCAAAGTTTTGTTTTTTATTTGACTTTGATAGAGATCAAAGAAGTTAAAAATTTATTGACCAGTGGTGGTAACTCAGATTGTAAAGAATCTGCCTGAAATGCAGGAGACCCGGTTGAGATTCCATCCCTGGGTTGTAGGAGATCCCTTGGAGAAGGAAATGACAACCAACCCAAGTATTCTTGCCTGGAGAATCCCATGGACAGAGGAGCCTGGTGGGCTACAGCCCATAGCGTTGCAAAGAGTTGGACACAACTGAGCGTCTAATGCTTTTGCTTTCACTTTCATGGTAGAGTAGAGTTGGCAGGCATAATTTATAAGTGGTTAAGGATTTTTAAAAAACTAGCATATTAGCAAAATGATGCCAAAGTGATATTATAACAATAATATTAACAAAGTCGTAAATAAGATGGAAGAGTGAGATCAGATATTATTGCTGTTGCAGGTTAAATCCTCTGTTAAAAGACAAACTCTCTTAGAATGAATCAAAAAGCAATATCTTTCTATGTATTTTGTATAAACAGCTTATCCAAAATGAAAGGTCTCACTTTTTTTGTTTTACTAATAAAGAAGTGAGCAAAGTTTTATCACACATATGAGAGAAAATTTGCCATTTTGTTAGACTGTTTCTTCTGAATGTTCTGAGAGGATTTGTTGGTATATGCGAAAGCTGTTGATTGCTTGTAATGAAACATTTGCGTACAGTTTTAATAATTTTCTAATTGAACTTATCCTAAGGAATTACTCGTACCCCTGGGCAATGTATTTTACAATAGAAGTTTAAAAAATAGAAAAATTTCAGTGATACAGTAGAGGATGGATTGGTTATAGATAAATTACAGTTTAGAAGAATACTATACAGTCATTAAAACCTGATATTATCCTTTGGTAATTCTTTTGGCAAAAACGTTCTGGCAGAATGTAGGACAGATGTTAATAATGTTTAGTTTTTTTCCCCCACTGTTTTTCATATACTCTGAATTTTTATGATGAGTCATCACAATTTTAAAAATCAGTTATATTTTAAAAAGCAAGACATTTCTACTTAGAGACAAAGTAACGGAAGGAGCTTTTCATTTTCATAGATGCTCATTACAGGTTCTTTTTGGCTCAACTAAGTAATATGTTTAGAATTGAGGCAACTCTTTGGTGCTAAATCATAGTCATGAAGTTAGCATTTGTACTACATCAGAGAGTTTTCAAATAACTTGAAACACATAGGAGTGATTTACACACAAGAGTTATTTCTTCCAAGAAATCCAAAATGTTTTAGAGATAGACCTGTTGGATGTTCTTTCAAAATAAAGTTATGTGAGCAGGGTGCTGTTAGATGGTATTATTATGACTGGAAATACATGAATATAGTATATTTCAGTGGTTCATAAGTTATATTGTGTATCAGAATTACTCAGATGGCTTATTGAAGAGGAAATTGCTAAACTTCAACCCCAGAGTTACTGATTCAATAGGTCTGGGCTGAGGCCCAGTCATCTGCTAGTGACTGACTCTTAA